>NW_016807758.1:1049964-1082715 GCF_001698545.2 Rhinopithecus bieti
TTCACCCTGTTAGCCAGGATGGTCTCGATCTCCTGACCTCGTGATCCGCCCGTCTCGGCCTCCCAAAGTGCTGGGATTACAGGCTTGAGCCACCGCGCCCGGCCGAAATTGTCTTTATAAGACTAACGAGAGGTCACAAAATAGGTATAGTTTCTATAATCTTTTACTACTCAGGAGTTATGTAGCCAAAAGTCATAAATTTTATGACCTAATTCATGACTCAACTCATCTTTTAACCCCACATAGAGGCAGACTCAGTGCATGAGGGCCATTTTCCACACCCACATGATTTCACCCCCAACCAATCAGCAGCACTGCACCCATTCCCTAGTCCCCTGCCCACCAAATTGTCTAGAAAAACCCTAAGCTCTAAGCCTTGAGGGAGTCTAAGTGATAACTCCAGTTCTTCCATGTGTGCTGGCCTTTCATCAGTTAAACTTTCTCCACTGCAATACCATGGGCTCAGTGGACTGATTTGCTCTGTGCAGTGGGCAGAAAGAACCTGCTGAACGATCACAAAAGGTAAAAAATATATTGTCTTTCAATTTAACGGACAATGTCTCCTGCACATTCTAGGTATTTTTAAAATATTTTAAATTCACCCAAATTAGATTGCAGGTATATATGCTTATGTGGTTTTTTGCTGATGGCTACTCTTCCTCTGAAACATAAAATATTTTCTGGAACAGTATTTCAAGCATCTGTTGAAAATTAGCCACATGAACTAATCATTTTTATATATATAAAAATTTTTTTTTTCTAAGGACTCAACAGAATAGATGACTCTATTGCAAATTGATCCCAGCTCCTGAATTTGGTTAACTTTGACCTTTTCTGTAATTCTCCTAATTTAATCCCTTTAGCTCTAATTAGGTTGCCATGTACAATGTCACCCACTTCCACGCACTTGTTTATACTAACCTAATTTTTTAAATCACAAGTTCTGCTTTCAGTTGATTCTTAAGCAAGCATGCATTCTGATGATGTTAAGCCTTGCTCATAAGTCATTTCCTACTAAATTGATTAATTTTGTTGTTGTTGTTAACATGTGGACTTTCTTAAATGCTAAAGGTGGCATTTTCTATTTGCTTACCTTAATATCAGCTTCCTTATCCATAAATAGGAATAATAGTTTCATTTTGTTTTTATTTTTTGTTTTCTTGAGACAGAGTCTCACTTGGTTGCCCAAGCTGGAGTGCAGTGGCATGATCTCAGCTCACTGCAACCTCTACCTCCCAGGTTCAAGCGATTCTCCTGCCTCAGCCTCCCAGGTAGCTGGGATTATAGGCGCACACCACCACACCTGGCTAATTTTTGTATTTGTTAGTATAAAAGGGGTTTCACTATGTTTGCCAGGTTTGTCTCGAACTCCTGACCTCAGGTGATCCGCCTGCCTCGGCCTTCCAAAGTGCTGGGATTACAGCTGTCAGTTACTACACCTGGCCCAGGAACAATAGTTTCTAACAGGTTCTAGCAAGACACTATAGTCCCAGCTATTTGGGAAGTTGAGGTGGGTGGCTCACTTGAGCCCAGCAGGTGGAAGCTACAATGAGCTTAAAAAAAAAAAAATCTGGAGAATCTTTTAACAACTAAGAGACTAAATTAGTGGTTTTTAAACTTTCCTCAAAAAAAGACTTAGACACAAATGGTTTCATTAGTAAATTCTATAAAATCTATCAATCTTTATAAAAACCAAAATTCTTTACAAACTTTTCCAAAATTAGGGAAGGGAAAAATTTCCAAATGATTCTATGAGGTCTGTATTGCCCTGATGCCAAAATTAAACAAAAATATGGCAAAAGACACAACAAATCAATATTCCTTTTGAATATATTGCCAAAATCTGCAACAACAACAACAACAAAAAAAAAAATACAGCAAACCAAATCCCATAATATATATAAAGAATTATATATCATGGCTAAGTGGGGTTTATCCCAGGAATGCAAGGTTACTGTAACATCTTAAACCAATCAATGTAATAGATCTTTGCAATAGAATAAAGAACAAAACTCACCTGATAATCTCTATATACATCGAAAAGTCATTTGACAAAAATATTAATATGATTAATATGATACCTGTTTATGATAAAAATACTCAACAAACTAGGAAAAAAAGAGAACTTTCTCAACCCGAAGAAGAAAATCCATGCAAAACCCATCTAAAGTACATAATGATGAAAAATTTCCTATAAGATTAAAAATAAGCAAACAACATGTTTCCTTTTGCCACTTCTATCCAACATTGCACTGGAGGGTCTAGCTAAAGCAAGTCCAGTGGCAGGGGCAGAAAAAGCATCCAGAATGAACAATTTGCTAAATATGCTACAATGTAGGTGAACCTGAATTACTATGCTAGGTATAAAAACCAATCACAAAATATCACATATGACATGATTTCCTCATATGAAATGGCCAGAACAGACACATCTATAGATATAGAAAGTGGATGAGGGGTTGCCTAGGACTGAGTAACTGGGAAGTTTAATAGGAGTGAGGTTTATTTTGGGGGTGACCAAATTATTTTCAAATTCAATTTTGGTAATTATTTACAACTCTCTGAATATAGTGAAAATCATTTAATCATAGACATTAAATTGGTGAACCACAAAGTAATTGAATTGTATCAAAATAGTTTAAAGATATACTAATTTTAATTTCGTAAAATAATTCATAAATGGGCTGGGCACGATGGCTTATGCCTGTAATCCCAGCACTTTGGGAGGCCAAGACAGGCAGATCACCTGTGGTCAGGAGTTCGACCAGCCTGGCAAACATGGTGAAATCCCATCTGTATTAAAATACAAAACGGCTGGGCATGGTGGCTCATGCCTGTAATCCTAGCACTTTGAGAGGCTGAGGCAGGTGGATCACCTGATGTCAGGAGTTCAAGACCAACCTGGCCAACATGGTGAAACCCTGACTCTACTAGAAATACAAAATTAGCTGGGCATGGTGGCCCGTGCTTGTAATCCCAGCTACTTGGGAGGTTGAAATATGAGAATTGCTTGAACCTGGGAGGTGGAGGTTGCGGTGAGCCGAGAGTGCGCCACTGCATTCCAGCATNCATAGACATTAAATTGGTGAACCACAAAGTAATTGAATTGTATCAAAATAGTTTAAAGATATACTAATTTTAATTTCGTAAAATAATTCATAAATGGGCTGGGCACGATGGCTTATGCCTGTAATCCCAGCACTTTGGGAGGCCAAGACAGGCAGATCACCTGTGGTCAGGAGTTCGACCAGCCTGGCAAACATGGTGAAATCCCATCTGTATTAAAATACAAAACGGCTGGGCATGGTGGCTCATGCCTGTAATCCTAGCACTTTGAGAGGCTGAGGCAGGTGGATCACCTGATGTCAGGAGTTCAAGACCAACCTGGCCAACATGGTGAAACCCTGACTCTACTAGAAATACAAAAATTAGCTGGACGTGGTGGTGTGCACCTGTAGTCCCAGCTACTTGGGAGGCTGAGGCAGAGGAATCGCTTGAACCCAGGATGTGGGGGTTGCAGTGAGCCGAGATTGAGCCACCACACTCCAGCCCGGGTGACACAGCGAGACTCCATCTCAAAACAATAATAATTCGTAAATGGGGAGATGTCATTGTTACTATTACCTAGAGTAGTGCATACATAAAGTCTGTGAAAAGAACAACAATAACACTATGCATATATATATTTAATTTTGTGATGCTAGTATATTATTTCTGGCCGGCAGCTTCCTAGGTAGTAACTACATTTCTCAACTTCCTGGATAATTTCCTGTGGTTAGTACTAGCCAACTTAGTGTTGTTTGTCACTTCAGGGCCAGATTTTTTAAAAGCAGGTATGCATTATCCTTAGTGTCTATTTTTACTTCAGGCAGTGAAAAAAAAAAAAAAAAAAATTGGCTATTGGGTGCTCCTCACAATGATCTTACATAAAATATATGAAAAATTTTAAATTTTCGAGTAACTACTAATTAATACCCTAGCTAATTCAGAAGGCAAAAATATAATATGAGAGGTAAATGATAAGAGATTACTAACTTCTGATGAATCCATGATGGCTTAGCCAAAATAGTTATTCTTCCTTTTCATTGACATGCAGAATCAAAATCACAGATTCCACAATAAGACGGACTCGTGGTGAGGTACTTTGGGTTTTCTCAGCTCTCTTCCTCTTCTAAGGACAAGAGACAGTTTATCTTGCTGCAAATCCAACTGAAGTCAATCCCAGAAGTCTCCTGAAATGAGACTCCATCTCAAAAAAAATCTATCTATTTATCTACACACACACATGCATCCATGTAACATTATATATGCTCTCCCAGATACCTCCTATTTAGCTCATTTTAGTTAAATTAGTCAAATATAAGATTTTTTTCAAAAATTAACACTTTCAAAGCAAGAAAGTAAAATTTGCTCATTGTGTAATCTAGTTACAGAAATATCTTTTGACTTCATTGTATGTATATTATATACATATATGTATATGTGTGTGTGTATATATATATTCTCACAATAGTGTTCTCACCACTATATATATACATATAAAAACACAATATAAGTTCTAACCTCTTAAATTTTTGTGTGTGCAATAGTGTTGTTAACCATAGGCACAATGTTATGCAGCAGGTATCTAGAACTTACTCATCTTATATATTCTTGAAGGAGTGTATACAAGATGTTCATGCATATTATCTTTTGTTTAGCATTTTTTTCTAAATCAACAGATACATGAGAATATTTATCTTAGGCACAAAATGTTAATCTTCTAAGAGTGGTAGTGTAAATTTTACTAATTTTCTCATCAGAAAAAATTAGTGTTATCACGGTGTTTGGGTTTTTGTTGTTGTTGTATTGTTATTTGTTTGGTTGGTTGGTTGGAGTAAAAACTGTCTATTCTGCATTATAACTCACACACAGTGTGTCTGGACACCTGGTATGTGGTTAGTATCATGTGAATTATCTACATTAAATGATCTTCATGAAACTCGATGATTTTTCTAAATATAAAGATGTCTTACAGTCAGATCTTCACCATTGTGGCCGCAAAGAACATAACCCATAGCCTAGCTGAAGTAATGGATCCTAGCAATAACTACAGATTTTATTTTCCTTGTTGGTCTTAGGCCAATTCTGTTCACTATTTTGGCTTCTATTATCAGTCAGGGGCTCTGAGGATTTAAAAAAAAAAAATGTTTAAGAGACAAGATCCTGCTCTGTTTCCCAGGGTAGAGTGCAGTGGCTTGATCATTGCTCACTGCAGTCTCAAAGTCCTGGGCTTGCACTCTTTCCACCTCAGCCTCCCAAGTAACTAGGACTACAGGTGCATGGCATCATGCCCAGATAATGTTTTTATTTTTATTTATTTTTTCTAGAGAAGGGATCTCCCTATGTTATGCAGGCTAGTCTCAAACTCCTAGCCTCAAGTATTCCTCCTGTCTTGGACTTCTAAAGTGTTAGGATTACAGGCGTGAACCACTGTGCCCAGCCTTTAAAATATTTTTAATCTTCACAAATGAGTTATCTCAGACTAAGCAAGAAGGGTACATGGATGCCCTAGTCTTAAAGACTGGATGGCAATAGGAAGACATTGTATTTTTAAGTGTATAGACCCCATAATCCATGGGGCATTAGACAGAGACTGAGGATTCTGAATAGGCATTATTAGACAGAGACTGAGAAGTAATTTAGTTGTGGGGGTTATAGTTTTCACGCAACTAATCTGTTTCAGAATGTTAGACAACCACTGGGTGCAGTAGGAGAATATTCTAGTTCTATCAAAGAGAAAAAAAAAAAAAAAAAAGTGACAGCTCTCCAGGAGCTGGGAATTCTACCAGTAACTATGTTAATGAGCCTACTTCTCAGTAGCTTATATGGAAAGAAAATTTGCCTACTACCTTGTTCAAATTATGCCACATCCCTTGATAAATACTAAGAATGGTTTGTAGTCATCACTTAATATATCTTTTACATATTCACACATGCATGCAAACACATACACGTACATACATATATATATACACATATGTATATATAGGTACCAGAATGTACATAAAATAACATGAAACAAATGATAATATAGCATGATAACATATATTGACCTTATCCTCAAGATTCAAATAATACCACTGTAAATTTTCTGCTTCAGGAACTCAAAATACAATTTAGAAAATGGTTCAGTATTTTAACAATCTTAAAACACTGTATGAAAAGAAGGTTCAAATTCTTGAAATATAATGAAAGATAAGTGAATACGGAGAAATGGCAAGAAACAAAATTGTTTAAAAGGAGTAAAACCTATATTGAGGGTAGCAAGTGATTTAAATGATACAACGGAAACTTGAATACATCGTGTGAAAGACATTCTTAAGATGTTCTTCCATAATGTAAAGGAAAAGGACAAAACTTACAGAAGGAGAAAACAAGTTAAGAAGGGTGACAATGTAATCTACAAATTATATGGGACACTTTGGAAGGAACCACAGCAACTAGAAAAGAAATGATAAATAAAATAAGCTAAGTTAAAATAAAAGACATAATTAGCAGAATCCAGTAGAATAAAAAAATGCAAATATAACATTACTGGTATTATCATTAGATCAAAGTAATATAGAAAATATATGTATGTCTAGGAACCGTGACTCACATCTGTAATCCCAGCACTTGCAGAGGCTGAGATTGGTGAATCACTTAAGGTCAGGAGTTCAAGGCCAGCCTGGCCAACATGGCAAAACCCCACCTCTACTAAAAATACAAAAAAAATTAGCTGGACATGGTGGTGTACCTATAATGCCAGCTATTTGGGAAGTTGAGGCATGAGAATTGCCTGAACCCAGGTGGTGGAGGTTGCAGTGAGTCATGATCGTGCCACTGCACTCCAGCCAGGGTGACAGAGTGAGACTCCATCTCAAAAAAAAATATATATATATATACACACACACACACACACACACACACACACACACACACACACATATGCATCCATGTAACAGTGAGGTTAAGTTCCTCATAAAGTACTAAAATTCAAACTCAAGATAAACTTCCTATTTGTAGTGCTCAAAGTCCCATACTGAATAAGCATTTTTAAATTCAAATCTAATTTTCTTCTCTAATGTTAGGATGAGATCTCACCAGTCTGACTCCTACACAGGAAATTGTGTAGGAGTCACACATATCTGAATGTAATACAAACAACAGATACCTGAAGGTGCTGGAGAGTGAACAGAATTAGACAAACCTTTGTGGGGTGCACACACTGAGAGGAGAGGAATTTTGCAAATTGATTTCATGTTGTCATTGGCTTTTAGGTTTGAGCCAAGAACATTCACTATGGGGTGGGAGACGAAGAGGGTACCATTGGAAAAACCACTATCTTTTGGACCTGGCTACCCATGGCCTCTAAAGAAAGTAGAGGAATCCTATAAGAGAAAGGGACAAGGAGGGGATTACCTAATTCTCTGACCAAACACATGCAGGAGCCTCAAAGCTAGTTAGTTATATATATTCGTGGGCATTTACCTTTTCAAAAATGTTATAAACTACACATGTTTTAAAGTATATTTAAAAGCAATGAATACTTGCTGAAAAAAATCTAAAATTACAGAAATAGATACATAAAATAAAGTTAATTTTCATGTAATTGGATTTATTCCAATTGTCTGACAAATTAATTAAAATTAAGAATTCAAGGTATGGAAGCCATGGTATATACTTCCTTTCTTTGCTAATCCCAAGAAACTGGAAAAAGTGTTGTTTGTAACTTGGCTTTCACTATCCAGTTAAATGTGTTTGCTGCTTAGCTTCATGATCACTTAAGACCATTGATGCTGCTTCTCTCTTTAACACTTGTTAACAGAAAATTTAAACTTTTTACATACTCAGTAGATTGGGCCTATAGAATTACTAATCCTAAGGAAGTGTTTTCCTGAGCAGAAGGAACTGTAGAGAGCCACATAACTGATATAGTCATGGACAATAAATTTGAGAAAAGGTTTCTGAATATTCAAATTGAATATCTTTTTATTTTAATTTTTATTTTTTGTAGAAACAGGGTCTTGTTCTGTTGCTCAGACTGGTCCCAAACTCCTAATTTCAAGCAATCCTCCTGCCTTGGCTTCCCAAAATGCTGAGATTATAATCATGAGCCACCATGCCTGGCTCAATTTTATTTTTACATTGGTTAAATTTTTTATTTGTCAGCAGACTTCTTTTCTAAAATTTTTTAAGGGCCACAGTTAAGCCTCACAATCTAGTGGCTTAACTATGAATATAAGAATACAGTGTGTATAGTGTATTTCCAACTATTATATAAATTTAAGCAAAATGATTACATGAAAAGCATCTAAGTGATAAATTATTGATTGTAATGGATGGCACACTAATGTTAAAGAAGTATGAATTAACTTTGTTAAACAATAGTAAGTGTCAGTAATTCTGAATTCTCTTTAAAACTTATTTGTTTCTAAGTTCTATTACGGTGTTTCAGGTGAAGTCTATCCAAAACCAAAATATAATTTTCTTCCACTGCTAGAATTGTCCATATCAATAATTCCGTTTGATCTTTTAAAAGAGAGCATTGTTTGAGGTGGCTGTTCGTTGGTTCTCTGATAAATGGCCCGTGTCCATATGGAGCAATAAATGGCAACGTACCTGCCTATTCATTCTCCTCTCAAAAATCTCCCTGACGAATAGCAACAAAACATCATTGGAGGTCAAACAGGAATAGACACGGCTTTAATAAGCGGAGGGAGAATGCCATGATTCACATCCAAGGTCTTTTTTCAGCTTGCCTTTTTCTCTAACAAGGTCCAAGACTCGAGCTACTCCCCTGGAATAACAAACGCATGTGGATGGAAAGCCCACGGCACCTCTCATCTGTGTACCTAGATTACGGCTGATCTCGGTTGTCCTGATGAATTTACACAGATGGCCAGCTGCAAGGCAACCTATCTGGTAGAGGTCAAATAACAGGTACTTTTAAACATCTCTTCCAAGGAAGAAAAATCCCCCATGATGCTAACCATTTAAGAAAAAATAGTATCTCTATAAAACTGCTATTTAAATAAGGACTTTTCTTGTGCCTGGTCACTTTGTGGCTGAAAGAAAACCTAGACAGAAATCAGTGTGCTGCAATCGGGGCCTTGAGAACCTATCTAAAATGCAATGTTTGTGAGTTTAGGAATTTTAGTTTTTAGGTTTTTCAAGACTGAAGTTTCCATTGGATGAGGAATTCTTGTCTGCTGTAGCTTTATATTCATGAGCATTGTGTGGAAACTGTGAGCCACTTAGGTGGTTGCAGTGGGGAGTTACTCTATTCCTGGGTTAGAAAAGTGAGCTGAAGATGAGGTTAAAATTCTAAACCTCTAACTTGGTAGTCTTCTATGAGATTCAAATTTCCCCATCTTCAGATTTGGGGTGTTAATTTTGAACCTTTATATTTGTTGTGGAGGGTTCTTGGAGTAATTAAATGAAATATTTTGTATAATGTTCTTACTACATAGAAGAACCCCAATATTGTGTCAGTTTCCTTCTGTTTTCCTTTGTCTCAGGAGAATGAACTCTAGGCCCCAAATAGTCAAGTTGGAATTCGTCCTCTTTAATTTAATAATTTAGACCCACTTTATGTTTCTTCCTCATCCACTTGATCTATTTAATTCTTTATATCCCATTCCCAATACTCATTCCTGTCCATACCCACAAACACACTCCCACACACACCAACACACACATCTCGCTAAGATATTTGACTTAGAAGTTTGTCTTGTTTTCTAGGCTAAAGCCTACCTTAGAAAGCATTTGAAGAGTCTAGCCCTGACTAGTTCCTACATTCTATGACTCATGATATGAGAGGGGGGCAGGGAACTGCTGGGTAGAGGAGGGCGTGGTCACTGGCGAGGTCTCCACCCCAGGGCCTGTGCCCTCGGACCTAGGTGAGGACAGGCTTTTCTGTTTTCCCGCCTAAGTGTTGCATTTCCCAAGACCACCCTAGCCTGCCACGGCCCCATCCTGTGCCTATAAAAACCCGAAGACCCTAGCGGGCACGCACACAAGCGGCTGGACATCGAGAGGAACACACCAGCGTAAGAGCACACTGACAGACACTGGCAAACCGGCAGGCCAGCAACCAGTGGAATGACTTGGAGTTTGACGGGGCAGCTGGAGGAGAACTTGGCTGCTGAGGAGCCCGTCTCCCTGGGAAAACCACCTTCCCACTTCGTCTTCCTTCTGGCTCCCATATCTGCTGAGAGCTACTTTCACTCAATAAAATTTTGCACTCATTTTCCAAGCCCAGGTGATCCGATTCTTCTGGTACACCAAGGCAAGAAAACTCGGGATACAGAAAGCCCTCTGTCCTTGCCATAAGACAAGCTGCCTATGGATGGCTAAACTCAAAGAGCACATGGTAACACATGCCCACTGGGGAGCTGTAAACATACACCCCTAGATGCTGCTGTAGGGTCAGAGCCCTGGCTCCCCAAGACCTGCCTGTCTGCCTGCTCCCCCTAGGGGTTTCGAGGAGCAGGGCACCAGAGAAGCAAGCCACACCCCTTTGCCCCTCTATGAGGGGACAAGGGAACATTTCTTGTTTATGACCAGTTGCAGCAGACTTTTAAGTTTTCAGCTCTCCAGTTTTACTTCCTGGATATTAATTACACTTCCTCCACCCTGTTAAATTCAGGCCTGACATACGATAGGCTTTGATTAATAAAATTTGAGGAGAAATGACACATTTCACTTCTGAGGAGATGTTTTAAAAGCCAATGCCTATGCCACGCATTTGTTTTCCTTTCCCCTTGCCACTAAAATGTTTGAAAAGTGACTGCTCTGTTAGTCTGGGTTCCAAACAGAGGACATTGATAATACAGATGAGGGCTCCCAGCCTACTTTTGATCAACTACATCATGATCTAGAAATAAGCATTTCTAAGTCACTGAGATTTGGGAGATTCTCTATTACTAGAGTTTAACCTACCCTCTCATGACTAGTATATTACTCCAGACTAGAGTAAACACTTCATGTTGAGTATGCTTCAACCTTTTTTTAAAATCGAATATGCTTTTCATAAACCTTCCTAATACCGTAGTCATTTGATTTAACTAGGATAGTTTGATACATTTCAACTTCGCATTAAGAGAGTATAGCTGGGCCAAGCGTAGTGGCTCATGCCTCATCCCAACAGTTTGGGAGGCCAAGGCAGGAGGATTGCTTGAGACCAGAAGTTCAAGTCCAGCCTGGGCAATGTAATGAAATATTGTCTCTACAAAAAATTAAAAATGAAATATAGGCTGGGTGTGGTGGCTCATGTCTGTAATTCCAGCACTTTGGGAGGCCAAGGCAGGTGGATCACCTGAGATCAGGAGTTCGAGACCAGCCCGGTCAACAGGGTGAAACCCTGTTTCTACTAAAAAAAATACAAAAAGAAAAAAAAAAAAAAAAAAAAGCAGGATTGATAGCTCACACCTGTAATCCCAGCTACTTGGAAGGCTGAGGCACAAGAATCGCTTGACCCCGGGAGGTGGAGGTTGCAGTGAGCAGATGTCACACCACTGCACTCCAGCCTGGGTGACGGGTGAGACTCCGTCTCAAAAATAAATGAATAAATAAATAAATAAAATTAGCTGGGTATGGTGGTGTGTGCCTATAGCTACTCAGGAGGCTGAGGCAGGAGGATTGCTTGAGCCCAGGAATTTGAGGTTACAGTGAGCTATGATCATATCACTGTACTCTACCCTAGAGTACAGAGTAAGAGCCTGTCTCTTAAAAAAATTAAAAGTAACAAAAAATATATATGGCTATGTCCTTGAGTCTCTAGTGCCTACTTGCATTACTTGATAATTTCTTAGATTTACATAGAACCCTTGCCTTGGGGTTTGTATCAATTTAATCTCCCATCTGTTGCAAAACTCATTTATTCATTTTGGGCACCTTAATGAGTATTGTTTTCATGAACTGTGTGGGACCTGATATAACCATCTCTTCTTGTGCACTAGGCTTTATAGCCTTAGACTTAGTATCTTTTCTAAGCACAAGCACCTTGATATTGATTTCTTGATGTCTATTCAGCCACTATTTCTGTGGAAAGATTCAGTTTCTGTCACTCTCAGTCTATCAAGTGAATGAATTCTATCAAAGCTATCCTTTGACCAATAATGGAATGCTCATTCTGTGAGTTTCTCACTTTGTGACATTATCATTTTAATTATGACATAATATTGGTAAGAATTTAATAAAACATGCCATCAAAGATAGTTCAACTAATTGTGTAGGCCAAATTAATTTACCTATGAGATGGAAAAATGATTCAGAAAAGGAAATATAAATTGTCTGTAACTCCTATGCATGCTTGTGTGCATACACATGTATATGCACACATGTACAAACATTCATTAGGGCTAAGTTAATTTCTTTCCTTGTATATATTTTTCATAGATGCTATAGTTGGTAAGCAGTGAACTGTTATATTTTGGGGGAAAATATCATTGCTTCCCAGATAATTTTTAGAATATTACAATGTACTCAAAGAATTAAATGTCTATATAATATACAAATGCCACTAGACTACATTACTCTCCAGGCTGACATGTAGAATTTTTTTAAAGTATTATATTACTGGGATACCATACTGATGATTCCAATATAGTAACCACGTGCTTCCCACCCTGCTATAAACTATTTAAGAAGGCGTGAGTCTTCTGTATTTAAGGACAGATCTCTGAGAAGCCTGAATTAATGTTTAATCAAACTCCTGATTCTTCAGCTTGTCATACCTCTCAGTCATGCTTCTCAGGCTAATTCTGTCTATTCTCACACTCATATGCCTTGTCATTGATTTGCCCACAGCATCTAGTCCAGTCCTCTTATCAGTAAAAATTATCCGCTCTCACGACTCCTTTAGAGAGAGACTAGCCTTCCAGACTCATTCAACCACATCAATTCCAGGGGCAGCTCTTCAGGTTTTAGCACACCAGTCATAGAAATCACACTACCCTTTAGCACTTTCTCCTTGCATGAAGTGGGAGAAAAACATTGTTGTGATGAAATAAACCTGAAGTCCAGAAACATGTTAAGTAATTTTCTTCATAACCACATAATCAGTAGACCCAGAGTTCAATGTAGGTCTGTATCTTCTTATAGGCAGTCATTGAGGAAAAACTGAAAAAGTCATAATGCCTTGAGTACTGATAAAGGAATTTTATTTATTTTATCAGGGATGAAAAAGTATGAGGCAGAAAAATGGATGCTGATAGTCTCCTACTTTATGTAATAAACTGCCTGCAGATGAATGGGAGAGAGAGAAAATGGTAGCAGAGTTTAGGGGATAAAGAATGATATGCAAAGTGTTCAGGGCAATAAATAAATGTTAAGGAGTGTTAATGAATGAGCTTTACAAGATCCACTGGTAACCTAGTTGGAACAGGATAAGCCTTATAGATTCAAGGCCAGCATTTTTCCACTTCCCATGCTCGTCCCTTTCTTCACTGCCTGAATCATTATTTCTTTTGTTGTTGTTTTGTTTTTGTTTTTGTTTTGTTTTGTTTTTGTTTGAGACAGAGTCTCACTCTGTTGCCAGGGCTGGAGTGCAGTGGCGCGATCTTGGCTCACTGCAACCTCCACCTCCCGGGTTCATTCCATTTTCCTGCCTCAGCCTCCCAAGTAGCTGGGACTACAGGCGCCCACCACCACACCCGGCTAATTTTTTGTATTTTTTTTAGTAGAGATGGGGGTTTCACCGTGTTAGCCAGGATGGTCTCGATCTCCTGACCTCGTGATCCGCCCTTCTTGGCCTCCCAAAGTGCTGGGATTACACTGAATTATTATTATTATTTTTTTTTTTTGAGGCGGAGTCTCGCTCTGTCGCCCGGACTGGAGTGCAGTGGCCAGATCTCAGCTCACTGCAAGCTCCGTCTCCCGGGTTTACGCCATTCTCCTGCCTCAGCCTCCCGAGTAGCTGGGACTACAGGTGCCCGCCACCTCGCCCAGCTAGTTTTGTATGTTTAGTAGAGACGGGGTTTCACCGTGTTAGCCAGGATGGTCTCGATCTCCTGACCTCGTGATTCGCCCGTCTCGGCCTCCCAAAGTGCTGGGATTACAGGCTTGAGCCACCGCGCCCGGCCGAATTATTATTTCTTAATTGCTTTTACCTGTTGCAGAAATGTTACTGTGGGATAATGACTGAGAGCAACATACCAAGAAAAACTGAGGACATAGAGTATTCTGGCAAAGACATTTTGATTTTGTGCATTCAGCATGCATTCCATTTCTCTCAAAATTACCATAGGGATTTATTGTTCCTTGTAGAACCACCTTGAGGAAGGAAGGATTTGAGAAGCCTGAAAACATTCTCTCTGCTGTACTCTTAAAAGATGTTAGAGCCTCCTAACATCTAATTATTGCTTGAGACACTAGCAATAAGCCCAGCCCATTCCTGAGCATCTTACTTTGAGTCCTAGAGATTGAGAAATCAAGTCCCAAGTCCTGGGCATTTCTGGATTTTGGCATCAAAAAATATTTAGGCTCAAGCTGTCCCTGAAGGTCCATTCCATCAGTCCACCCCACTGGTGGTCTTTAATACAGGGTGGGAAGAGGGACAGGATTAGGAAAAATAATTAATAGATACTAGGCTTAATACATGGGTGATGAAATATTCTGTACAACGAATCCCCATGACAGAAGTTTACCTATGTAACAAACCTGCACTTGTACCCATGAACTTAAAATAAAAGTTAGAAAAAGCTAAGGATTTTAAGATTGATCTGAGAACAACCAGCCAACAATTTATTTCTTTATTCCCTTGTCCTAAAGAATACCACGATTGATTTAGTGTTTTCTGTAATTTCAACATGAATTAAATGTAATTTCAACATGAATTAAATGCCATAACAGAAAAGGAAAAAAGTAAAAGCAGCAGTGATTTTAGAATAAAACTTACATAAGTAGACACAGGGTCTGAGCAAGCTTCTCAAAAGGAAAAAAGCAAAGGTCTGGTTTCGAGATTTTCCTCCTTGAGTGTCAGAGTTTGTGTGTTTATGTGTGTGTGTGTGTGTGTGTGTGTTTTATGACACAGAGATAGACCCACAGAGACACAAATGGTATTATTTCTAAAAGAAGTTGTAAAGATTTCTATATTCACAGAAATAGCCATACTTTGGATCAGTGTCTCATGTGGTGATCACAAAGCCTGGAGTAGGCCAGAAAATGCCCATGTTAATGTTTTCCCAGATTTCCTGGGCATCCCTTCACTTGACCTCTTTATCTATTTTTTAAAAGCTATGATATTTTCCAGAGTAGGACAGATCACAATAGCAAAAAATAAATAATAGTATTTTTTTTTGCATTGTTCTTATGCGGGTAAAACTTTCAGGCTCAGAAAATTAAAAGATGAAGAAGGTACTTCTGCTTTTGGTCCCACATGTGAATGTAGACATTGTTACTCCTGTTTTCACAACAAGAGATAGCCAGGCAAAGTGAAAATCTATTTTTTTTTTTCACTGCAAGAGACTAGACATCACAGGGAAAATCATCACCCCAGTTTCTGGAGAGTCAGGCATACCCAGAAAGATACAGTACCCAAGATTCATTTATTTGGAACAGATGCCACTTGATGCCTAATGCAATAGGAACACTTTATTCATAATTTTGATGCAGTGCTAGAGGCTGAGTCAGAATTAACATGCGAATGAGAAGCTCCTGAAAACTGCTGTCACAGAAGGACCTTCTAACCTTCACATGTTTGCCTCAGAATCCCTGGCATATTCTCACAGGTAGGATCTAAGAAAGTTCCTCACATGGCTCTGGCAGGGGGTGAGAAGGATAATCACTATGACACCCTTCCAAATGCTTTTCCTAATGAAAGCCTCATATTCAGGGGATGGATTTGAACCAGAGGTCGATTTGGAAATTTTGCTAGCTGGAGGAAGGGAGCTGTACCCTACTTTATCTATCTCCACTCTCCCTGTCTCACTTAAGAAAAAATAAATAAATAAAAAGATATAGTCAACAGGAAAGAGGGCTTCAAGAAAATAGATGGATAATGTAGTACCTAGAGATAGGACTAAGGAAAAGAAAATAAAAAAAGCTCTACCCCTGCAAAGGGGCAAAAACATATCTGAGGGCCACACCCCTAAAACACAGGTCCACTAAAAGACAGACTAAATCAGAAGGTTATAGAACACCAGGAGTATAATTCAGAAAAAAATGTATACACACACACACCCACATTATTATATATGTATACACACACATTATATTGTATACATATAAATCAATGCATATATACATTATATATGTGTGTATATGTGTATATGTATGTGTGTATATATATATAGAGAGAGAGAGAAAGGGTGAGAGAGATTTGTAATCATATCTCTTCTCTCTCATATGCTAACACCATGCTGATAAGCCCACAGGAAAAACAATGGAGAATTATGGGTGAAGGAGCTGAAGAGCTGGAAGACACAGACTGTCCTTGAGGAGAAGTACAAAGGGAAGTCCCCAAAACCAAGAGGAGATGAAATAAACAAACCCATCATTGGGAATTTAAAAATCCTGTGCTAAAAGTTACCAAAAAAAACACAAACAAAAAAAATTTAACACCGGCCAAATTTCTAGTCAAATTAACATACATCCTTACATTAAAAGTCTTATACCTCCTTTCCTATTACTCCATAAGACATGCCCAACTTTCAATAAAAACATTATGAGACACAACAAAAGGTAAGAAAAAAAAAATAGTCTAAAGAGTAAAAGCAGTAATCAAAACTATATGCAGTTATGATACAGATGGAGGAATTATCAGAAGAGGATTTAAAGGAACCATGATTAATGTGAAAAAGTAGATCACATGCAAGACCAGATGAATAATGTCAGCAGAGAGATGGGAAATATAAGAAAAATTGTAAGTACATGCTAGAGATAAGAACAGGATAACACAAATAAATAAAATATTAAAAGAAATAGGAAAGGGGTTATCTTTAGCTGCAAAGGAGCAAGGAATTATGCAAAGAATTTCAAAGAAAATATAATGAATTAAAATAGAGTCAAGCAAGAAGAGACTGGAGTAAAATGTTTGAACCATTGAAAGAAAGTAAACAAACTCTGCCAACCTAGAATTCTACATCCAGCAAAAGTATCCCTAAACTGTGAAGGAAAATAAAACTGTCTCAAGAACAAAAACTGAGAAATTTATTGCCAGTAGAACTTCCTTGCAAGAAATGTTAAAAGACTACTCAAACTGTTCTGAAAAATAGAGGAAGAGCGAATACATTCAAACTCATTCTATGAGACCAGTATTACCCTGATATTAAAATTAAAGACATGTCAAAAAAAAGAAAACTACAAGCCAATATCACTGATGAATATTGATGCAAAAATCTTCAACAAAATACTAGCAAATAGAATTCAATAATACATTAGAAACATCATCCATCATGACCAAGTGAGATTTATCCCTGGGATATAAGGATAGCTCAATAGATGCAAATCTATCAACATGATACATTATATCAACAAAATGAAAGATAAAAACCATATGATCATTTCCATTGATGCTGAAAAAGCATTTGATAAAATTCAACATCACTTAATTATAAAAACTGGGTGTACAAGGAACATACCACAACATACTAAAAAAAACTGGGTGTACAAGGAACATACCTCAACATACTAAAAGCCATGTGTTACAGACCTATAGCTAGTATCATACTGAATGGGAAAAAGTTGAAAACATTCCCCTAAGATCTAAAACACAACAAGAATGCCCATCGTCACTAGTGTTATTCAACATCGTGCTGGAAATCCTAGCTAGAGCAATAAGATAAGCAGAAGACATAAAGCACATCCCAATTGGAAAGAAAGAAGCCAAATTATCCTTGTTTGCCAATTTTATCATCTTATATTGGAAAAACCTAAAGATTCCACAAGAAAACTGTTGAACTGATAAACTCAATAAAGTTACAGGATACAAAATAAACATCAAAAATTAGTAACATGTCTACATGTCAATAGTGAACAATGTGAAAATACATTTAAAAGCAATCCCACTTACAACAGCCACATGTAAAATAAAATACTTAGGAAGTAATTTAACAGAAATAAATAAAAGATTTCTACAATGAAAACCAGAGAACACTGATGAAAAAAATTTAAAAGGACACCAAAAAATGGAAAGATATTCCATGTTCATAGATTGGAAGATTCAATAATTTTAAAATGTCCATACTACCCAAATCAATCTACAGATTCAAGAAAATCACTAGCAAAACACTAAAAACATTCTTTACAGCAATAGAAAAAAATTCTAAAATGTATATGAAACCACAAAAGACCCAGAATAGATAAAGCTATCCTAAGCAAAAATAACAAAACAAGAAGAATCACATTACCTGACTTCAAATTATACCACAGAGGTATAATAATCAAAACAGCATGGCACTAGCATAAAACAGACACATAAACCAATGGAACAGAATAGAGAACCCAGAAACAAATCCACAGACCTATAGTAAACTCATTTTTGACAAAGGTGCCAACTACATACACTGGGGAAGAGAAAATCTCTTGAATAAATGGTGCTGGGAAAACTGGATAACCATATGCAGAAGAAAGAAACCAAACTCCTATCTCTGGCCATATACAAACATCAATCAAAATGGATTAAAGACTTAAACCTAAGACCTCAAACTATGAAATTACTACCAGAAAGCATTGGGGCAACTCTCCAGGACATTGATCTGGGCAAAGATTTCTTGACCAGTGTCCCACAAGCACAGGCAACCAAAGCAAACACAGACAAATGGGATAACATCAAGTTAAAAAGCTGCTCCACAGAGAAGGATACAATCAACAAAGTGAAGTGACAAACAACAGAACAGGATAAAATATTTGCAAACTATCCATCTGACAAAGGATTAATAATCAGAATATATAAGGAGCTCCAACAACACTATAGGGAAAAAAATCTCATAATCTGTTCCAAAAATGAGCGAATATTTGAATAGAATTTTCTCAAAGACATAAAAATGGCAAACATGCATATTAAAAGATGCTCAACATCATTGATTATCAGAGAAATTCAAATTAAAGCTGTAATGAGATATCATCTCACCCTAGTTAAAATGGCGTATGTCCGAAAGACTGACCATAACAAATGCTAGCAAGGGTGTGGAGAAAAGGGAACCCTTATTCACTGTTGGTGGGAATGTAAATTAGCACAACCACTATGGAGAACAGTTTAGAGATTTCTCATAAAACTAAAAATGAGATACTATATGATCCAGCAAGCCCACTGTTGGGTATATATCCAAAAGAAAGGAAATAAGTATATCAAAGAGATAGCTTCACTCCTATGTTTGTTGCGGCATTGTTTACAATAGCTAAGATTTGGAAGCAACCTAAGATTTCATCAACAGATGAATTTATAAAGAAAATGTGGTACATATACTCAATGCAGTTACTATTCAGCCATAAAAAACAATGAGATCCAGTCATTTGCAACAACATGGACGGAACTGGAGATCATTATGTTAAGTGAAATAAACCATTCCCAGAAAGGCAAACTTCACATATTCGCATTTATTTGTGGGATATATGAAAATCAAAATAATTAACTCAGAGACATAGATAGTAGAAGAATGGATATCAGAGGCTGAGAAGGGTAGTGGGGGTTGAGGGGGAGGTGGGGATGGCTAAGGAGTACAAAAAAAAAATAGGAATAATAAATAAGACCTACTATTTAATAGCACAATAGGGTGACTATAGTCAATAAAAACTTAATTGTATATTTTAAAATAACTTAAAGAATGTAATTGGATTGTTTGTAATTCAAAGGAGAAATGTTTGAGGGGATGAATACCCCATTATGGATGATGTGCTTATTTCACATTGCATGCCTTATTAAAATATCTCATGTATCCTGTAAATATATGTACCCACCTATTAGGTCTCCCCAAAATTTGTTTAAATTATTTTTTTTTAATTTTAGAAAAGAAATGTTAAATTTTCAGGCAGAAGGAAAATTAAACAGGCCAGAAACCTGTATCTACATTTAAAAAAGAGAAGTGTCAGGAGAGGAATAAATAAAATAATAATGCTTCGTAATTTTCATTTCTTATTAATGTAAAAGATATCTATAATAGTAACAACATATTGTATCATATTAAAAGTATATAAAGTAACATAGGTAATGGAAATTAATGACAGCAATGCCACAATATACGGGAAGGAGAAGTTAAGAATACTTTGTTACAAAGCACCTGCACAACAGGTAAAGCAGTACGTTGTTATTTGAAGGCAGACCTAAATTAATTAAAAATATACAGTAAAAAATATAGGCCTTTACTAAAAATAGTTTTAAAGAAGTACAATTGATAGGCTGAAGGAGTGCCTAAAATGAGATTACATAAAATGCTCCACATCAGAAAAGAAAGAAAAAGAGGGGGAATAAAGAAAAAAAATGCAGCAAATGGTTATGAATATGGTAGCTATAAATCCAAATATATAATCAAGCAACTTAAATGTGAATGGTCCAAATACACCAATGGAAAGAAGGAGACTGTCAGAGTGTATAAAAAAATCTAACTATGTGTTTTCTATAAGAAACCCACTTTAAGCATTAAGATTCCAATAGTTTAAAATTAAAGAAATAGATAAATATATTATGCTAATACTAATAATAAAAACTCAGTAGCTATATGAATTTCGGACACAACAGACTGAAGAACACGTAAAACAACCAGCGATAATCAGAAAATATTATGCAATGATAAAAGAGTCCATTGTAGAAGATGTAACAATCCTCAATTTTTATGCATGAACAACAGGGTATGAAATTACAACAGACAAAAATGACAGAACTGGTTTTTAAAAACAGACAAACCCACCACTTTAGTTAGAGACATCAACACCTATATCTCAGTAAATCATAGATAAAGCAGGCAGAAAATCAGTAAGGATACAGGTGACCTGAACAACTCTATAAATCAACTTGATAAAACTGACATTTATACAATACATCACCCAACAAAAATAGCATCTACATTCTTCTCAAGCATTCTGGGCCATAAAACACACTGTGGCTAATTTAGAGGAATATAAATTATTAACATATGCTCTTAGTCTACAATGGCATTAAACTAGAAATCAACAACAGAGAGAGAGCTGGACAATTTTTAAGTATTGGAAATTACATGACACAATTCTAAATCTAGCATAAAAGAAGGTGCCTCAGCAGAAATTTTAACATATATTTAAATAAATGAAAATGACAATACAATTTATCAAATTTTGTGGGATGCAGCTAAAGCGGTGCTCAGATATATGTTATAGTATTAAATGCATATGTTAGAAAAGAGGAAATAACTAAGATCAATAACCTAAACTTCCACCTTTGAAACCACGGGAACAAAGCAAACTAAATCTAAAGTAAGCAGAAAGAAAGAAATAATAAAAATTAGGGCAGAAATTAATAAATTGAACACAGGAAGATAATAGAGAAAACAAATGAAACTAAAGTCTGGTTTCTTGAAAAGATTAATAAAATTATAAGTCTCTAGCCAGCCTAACCATGAAAAAAGAGAGAAGACACAAATTACCAATATCATTAATGAAAGAGGAATCATCACTACTGACCATTAAAAGGATAAGGGAATACAACAAATAGCCCTAGTCCCATATATTTGATGACATATAGATAAATTTCTTGAAAGATACAAGTTACCAAATCTTCAAAGAAGAAATGTATTTTCTGAATACCACTGTATCTATATTAAAAATTATATCGGTAGCTAAAAACTTCTCAAAAAATACTGAGGTCAGATGATTTCAATAATGAATTCTATTGCACAAGTGAGAAAGATATAAAGCCAATTGTATACAATATCTTCCAAAAAATTGAAGAGGAGAAAACATATTCTAACTTATTTTATGAGGGCAACATTGCCCAAAAAACAAATTAAAAAAAAAAAAAAAGATTTCACTAGAAAAGGAAGCCACGGATGAGTATTATTCCTTGACATTGATGCAGAAATCCTTTACAAAACTGAATTCAGCTGTGTATTACATAGGATACTATACCATGACCAAGTGTTTTTCATTCTAAGAATGCAAGGTTGATTTCACCTTTATAAATAAGTTAGTGCAATTCAAAATCAAAACAGATTAAATTGTAAAAAACATTATCCCATTAATATATGAAGAAAAGCATCCAACCATGTTCAACATGCATTCATAATTTTAAAACTCTGAAATAAACTAAAATATAAATCCTTGTTTAATTGAATAAAGGGTATATATGAAAAAAAAAAAACAAAAAACTACAACTAACATACTACTTGATAGAGAAAGACTCAACACTCTCTCCCTAAGATTCGAATAGGGCAAAGATGTCCTTACCACTTCTATTCAACAATGTACTGGAAATCCCAGCAATTGCAATCAGACAGGAAAGGAAAAAAAATCTGTCTTTATTTACAGATGCCATGACTTTCTTTGTAGACAATCCCAAGAAAATTCCTAGAACTAAGTGACTTATGCAAAGTCACAAGATACAAAATCAGTATACAAAAAAGAATGCTTTTCTATATAGCAGCAATGAATAGCTAGATATAAATCCTAAAAGTATAAAATGCTATATTTTATAAATTTTATAAAATGTAGTTATAAATATTTAATAAAAATACTTATTTGCAATTTTAAATTTATAAAATTTTAGTAAATTTTATAATATTTAAACTTGTGTACATAATAGTTATAAATTAATAAATATCATTTTACAGTAGCATTCAAATTAAAGTACCTTAGGTATACTCTACAAAATATGATAGGATTCTAGCTATATGTAAAGCAACAAACTAGAGATGAAAGAAATAAATAAGATCTAAATAAATGAAGAGATAAATTCATGTTATGGGTTCGATAATCACCTATTGAGTGTCAAATTTTCACAGTTTGAGACATAGATTAGCAACCACAGGTCAAAATCCAGCAAACCCTTTTGTAGATTTGACAAATTGATTCTAAAATTATATGGAGAGACAAAATTACTTAGGAATCGCCATTCAGTTCTGAAACTTAATAACACATTTTATAAGTTCACCATTATTCAAATTTAATCTTATTGTGAAGCTCAAATCAAGATAGATATGGTAAAATAACATATATTCAATGGAATCAGAACAGACTGCCTAGGAAATAGGACTATAACACTATAGGTTAATGATTTGTATAAAGGGAGATGGAATTGAAATAAGATTATGACATATTTTCAACAGTAGGTTTTGGAAATCGAGGTACAAATTTTTTAAAGCCCTCTATCCTGGTTCACAACTTATAAAACATTAAATCAAATAGATCCTAGAACTAAATGTAAAGTGAAAATAATAAACTTTTAAAGAAAACATACATTAAAAATCTGTGTGATATTGAGTTTGGTTAAGGAGTTCTTAGCTATTTACCAAAAGGTTTTAATTCATAAAAGGAGAACAAGTTGATTATTAAAATTAAATATTTCTGTTTGAAATACATTGTTAAGAGAATTAACAGACTGGGAGAAAACGTTGCAATATATATTTGATAAAGAACTATCACCAATATATAGAAAATTTAAGATCCATAAACAACAACAACATAAAACAATCAAAAATGGGCAAAAACTGTCAATACATATTTACTAATGAGCTATATAGACAGTAAATAAGCATATGAAAAGTGTTCAGCATTTATTTGTCATCAGGGAAATGCAATTTTTTTTTTTTTTTTTTTTTTTTTTGAGATGAAGTTCTCGCTCTTGGGCCAGGCTGGGTGCAGTGGGGGAATCAAATTTAAAACCACTACAAACCTATTAGAATGTCTAAAATCCAAAAATATGACAAAAGCAACTGTAGGTGAGAATGTGGAACAACAGAACACTCATGCATTGCATATGGAAGTGCAACATGGTACAGCTACTTTGAAAACAATCTGGCAAAACAAAACATAGTCTTAACATATAGTCCATCAATTATGCTTCTGGGTATTTACCTAACTGGTTTGAAAACTCACAAAAAACTGCCTGTGAATAATTGTAGCAGCTTTTTGCATAATTGTCAAAACTTGGAAACAACCAAGATGTCCTTTAAGAGGTAAATAGATAACCATACCATGATAATCCATACTTTGAAAACTTTTCAGTGATGGAGAGCCATCAAGCCACTCAATGACATAGATGAATCTTAAATCATGCAAAGTCAAAGAAGTCAGTATAAGGTAATGTGCTGTATGCTGCCATCTATATTACATTCTGAGAAAGATAAAACTATGGAGATACAAAACATAGTGGTTGTCAGAGGTTTAGGGAGAGGGAAGGGTTGACTGGGTTAAACACAGGAGATTTCTTTAGGGGCATGAAATGAACCCTGGCATTCTTCAAGGCTTTATGAAGATCCCAGAGAATTACAAATACCCTTTCGATGGGATTTTTTTCCAATTGAATTTAAGTACATGTTATGCACTTTGAAAAACAGGTACTAATTGACTAGAGAGCCTAACAATATGGAAACCAAGTACTGTGGTGGTAGATACATAACAGTATCTATTTTAAAAATTCTACAGAAGTTTACAACATAACGAGTGATACTTGATGTATTTAAACTTTTAATGGAAATATCAAATATGAGGTTTGAGGAATTTCAGTATGGAATGTAGATCATGTCCCACAAAATGGAACTGTGATACAAATGTATGCCATCCCCTCAGTGGAGGTGGTGCAAAAAAAAAAAAATGAGGTATTGACCTAAGTAATTTTGGAAATAACTTGAAATCATAAGATGAAGGAAAACATTAATCATGTATAAGTACTGTACTCTAATTGGTAATATTATTTCTAATAGGCACAGGGGTTAACAATTCCAAAACTGCAGCCCATCAATCCTGGCACAGAACAACTAAGTAGATAGATGAAGAATGATGAGAACCAGATTTCGCACTATTGGAATGGGAGATTATAGATAGGCTAGGGGAGAAAGGTACAATGAAACATACTATAATCAGAGTATATATCTACATCTATGTATCTGTGAATCTATCTATCTATCTGTCTGTGTATACACTGGTTAATGTACTTACGTATGTTACCTGTGTCTGTTCACTGAGAGGGTGTGGAAGCAATGATACCACTGTAAGGGGTAAGTGTAAGCACATTCAGCACCTGAACCTTGGTTTATAATACCATTCTTTAAAACAAGGAATCCACTTTGGGAGGCTGAGGTGGGCAGATCATGAGGTCAAGAGACCATCCTGGCCAACATGGTGAAATTCTGTCTCTACTGAAAATACAAAAATTAGCTGGGCATGGTGGCACGTACCTGTAGTCCCAGCTACTTGGGAGACTGAGGCAGGAGAATCGCTTGAACCCAGGAAGCAGAGGTTGCAGTGAGCCAAGATCTCGACACTGCACTCAAGTCTGGTGACAGAATGAGACTCTGTCTCAAAAAAATAAAAATAAAAACAAAAAATAAGGAATCATGGCTCTTTAGAGAAATGGTAGAGTATAGGGCTGAGGCAAAAACTGTACATTAGAAATTTGAAACATCTTGTAGTGCTAGAAAGTAAGGAAGTACTCAAAAATAAAATGATGATGTTATGTCAAAGGGACATAGGATCCAATTGGAAGATCTTCCATTGGCCAAGGTGAACAGATTTGAGCAGCACAATAAATAAAATAGTTTTGGATTTTTGGATGATAACCAGCATAAGATAAATATGCATCATTCCATACTGATATAAATAAATGATAAATAAATAAATAGGAACAAGAGACAATTCTCCCATACAGAAGAATTCCAAGTGATGTATACAAATATTTCCCCCTTCAAAGAAATGGAGTGTAACTATCTGTTAAATATGGATGGCATGGTGTGGCTTGATTCCTGAAGGTACAGTATAGAAAAGAGGTATATGAAAATATAACAATAGAACAATGAATCTTGGCAAACGCTATCTTAGCCAGGTGATCAAGTTTAACATCATCAGTGATAACTCAAGTTGATAGCATTTGCCCTTGGTATGTTGCATTCAGAATGACACTTCACAGCTGTGGTTCTCCCTGAAACCAAAAATCCCAGTCTGACCATGAGAAGAACATCAGACACACCCAAATTAAGAGACATTCTACAAAATGCCTGGCCTGTCAAGGTGGACAAAAACAAGTCTGAGAAACTCTCACAGTGCAATGGATCCTAAGGATACATGACAATTAAAGGCAACATGGTATCCTGAAGATGATCCTAGAACAGATAAATGACATTAAGAGAAAAGTAGTGACATTCAACTCAAGTGTGAAGATTAGTCAATTTTTTAAAAAACAAAAAAGGTTTTATGAGGGAGTATAAAATTGACATCATTGCTCCTCACTGGGCCATTAACTACCAAGCAAATTTTAAAAGAACTACAAGCATATCCACAGAGTAAAGAAAGTTCTTGGGTTCTTCAAGGCTTTATGAAGAACACACAGTATCACAGTTACCCTTGGATGGGCATTTTCTTCCAATCGTGTTTAAGTACCTGTTACAACTTTGAAAAACAAGTACTAATAGACTAGACATCCTGATGACATGGAAATCAAGAAAAATGTTCTTCATTCTTTCTCTCTAAATTCTTTCACTCAGGTAATGTTTTGCCTGGAAATAGTAGTGCATGTTTAGATTACAAGATGTAGTAAGTTCTAACAACATCATCTTGCTAGGGATGAACTGCTTACAGGCTAAGAAATTATTTACCTTCTTAAATTTTGTAGGTATGATCCCAGTGCATCTATGTTATTATTTGGAGTACTATTTTTTAAAAATTTGAAATTGGGACACATGAATAGTTTAGGGTTTGATTATTCTAACGTTGGAAGCTTTATAATAGCTTCCACAGATGCAAGGAATGACGCTTCCAGACTGAATCTGCTGACAGGGACTAGCTTCCAGCAGACATCTCAGTAATCCTTCTAGCTGAGAAACAGTTGAGAAGAATAAATTGTAAAGGAGGTTTCTGGAGCTTTTGAATTATTTAATTTTATGAGTAAGGGATGGACCTTAGTTTTAGGCTTTAATTTTGGTGGGAATTTATTAATGGTTACCCATATTGCTCTAATTTGAGCCATTTCTGTGGTACAGGTGCTGTACAGGTGTTATGCTATCATGTGGCACTCACCATATAGTTCTTCAGCGAGCAGAATTGGTCAGGGGCCTTATCACAAACCCGAAATGAACAATAGAATACTCAGTAAATATTTGGCCAAGCTTGCAGTGTAGTCTTGGAATTAATTTAAATATTGGCTGTCTGACATATTTCACATCTTTCTATCTCATTAGTTCCAGAAGATATAAATGAGCAAGTGTTAAACACTGGGGGAAAACAGTCTAGCTTCTGATCTCTTCCTGTGCGTAGTCAGCTGTTGCTCTGGCTGATTTTAGACTTAAATACTGAAACAGTGAGCTAAGAGAGAACACATCCACAAAAATTGGGTCACATAAGAAGGATAATTTTTTTTTTTTTTTTTTTTTTTTTTTTTGAGATGGAGTCTCGCTCTGTCACCCAGGCTGGAGTGCAGTGGCCGGATCTCAGCTCACTGCAAGCTCCGCCTCCCGGGTTTACGCCATTCTCCTGCCTCAGCCTCCCGAGTAGCTGGGACTACAGGCGCCCGCCACCTCGCCCGGCTAGTTTTTTGTATTTTTTAGTAGAGACGGGGTTTCACCGTGTTAGTCAGGATGGTCTCGATCTCCTGACCTTGTGATCCGCCCGTCTCGGCCTCCCAAAGTGCTGGGATTACAGGCTTGAGCCACCGCGCCCGGCCTCAAGAAGGATAATTTTTGAGAGATCACCTGTGTACAAATCTTTTTCTCCTATTTACCAGTTGTGTGATTTTAGGTAAATTATTAATACTTGCTCAACCATATTTCATTATCTTTAAAATGGTGAACTATAGTAGCACATACTTCAAAGGATTGTTATAAGAGTAAAATAGGGCTGGGTGCAGTTGGTCACGCCTGTAACCCCAGCACTTTGGGAGGCCGACGTGAGCGGATCACGAGGTCAGGAGATCGAGACCATCCTGACTAAGACGGTGAAACCCTGTCTCTACTAAAAATACAAAAAGTTAGCCGGGCGTGGTGGTGGGCGCCTGTAGTCCCAGCTACTCGGGAGGCTGAGGCAGGAAATTGGAGTGAACCTGGGAGGCGGAACTTGCGGTAAGCCGAGATCACGACACTGCACTTCAGCCTGGACTACAGCACGAAACTCCGTCTCAAAAAAAAAAAAAAAAAGAGTCAAATAGGATCATATGTAGGAAAAGTATTTATTCTAGTGTCTAACATATAGCAAGTCTCAAGAAAATTAGCGTCATTTTCATTGTATTTTTAAGAACAGCAGACAAGCATATTTACTACTCATATCTTATGCTACTTTCCTTACAACAAAATTATCCCAATGACCGTTTTGCATGGCACATTTATGACCTTCTATTTATTCCTGTTCCTCCATCCCTTAAAGCTGATAAGCTCTGCATGTCTGCGTTTTCATATGAAGACAGACCCTCCTCTTATTTAAACTCCTCACCTCTTCCCTCTGCCATGGGTCTTCTCCCTCACCATATGGCTCACCTCCTGCAGGAGCCAGCAGGTCATTAATTACTCAGTAAGGGTCTGCCATGCTAACCTACCTCTCAGAACATTATAATAAAATATTAATGCCAAAAACTACTGAAAAATTAAACTCTGCATGATCGCCCTTAGACTTATGCAGTAATAACTCTGACAGAAAACTGTTGTTACCCAAACCAACTGTTAAAGTAAACTATGCTGCCTCTCTGAGAGGTGGCTGAAACAAAAGCACAGGTCCTTCTCACCCATCAATTTGTGTTATTTGGGAAACAATCCACTTGTCACCCACATTTGGCTGGTGAATAAAAAAAAGTGGCATGAACTTATTTAATGAATTTTTTCTCCCTGTGTATCATGAGGACAGAGTTTGAGTACACTCAGTTTTAAGACTGAATGAATCATCTAATCTTCCCATCTCTTCACTTGCCCTTTGATTTTACAGATGAGAAAATTGAGTTTCAGAGACATACAATGAATTGCCCAACATCTTGTATTGAATAGTGATGGCTGTTTTTCAAATTCATTCACTTGTCTCCTTATTCTCCTATTTCCCCAGGTTTTTTTTTTTTTTTTTTTTTTTTTTTTCTTTTTTCAGGCTCTTACACTTATAGCTTGGTTTTATATTCCTAAAAAATAGCTACCCTAAACATATGAAATGCATATTCTTCCTTTGTCTTCCTTATGCTATTCTCTGTTGCATGCTTTCTCCTCTATTCCATCTCAAAAATAATATCAAACTCCATCTCAAAAATAAATAAATAAATTAATTAATTATGAAGAATAATTTCACTGCCCTGAAATTTCTCTGTACTCTGCCTATTCATTCATCTTTCCCCCTAGAACCCTGGCAACAACTTATCTTTTTACTGTCTTCATAGTTTTGCCTTTCACAAAATGTCATATACAGACACAACTACTTTTATTGCATTTGCATTATTGCACTTCATAGATTGCATTTTTTATAAATTCAAGGTTTGTGGCAACCCTGCACTAACTAAGCAACTCTATCAGGTTTTCCCAACATTATGACTCATCATAAAAATGCGAAGTGTCAGAATCACAGTAAAATCTTCCCTTGAACACACTAAACCCAATTACTTTGATCAACAACAGCACTAAAACATATGTTAACATGATTGATGGTTTCTGTGCCTTTATTCTAAATATATTATACAATCTTTGATAAAAAACATTTATGTATTAACATTTTTTAAATTGGGCTTTATTTTGTAAAGTATTATTAGGTTCACAACAAAATTGAATGGAAAGTATAGACAGTTGCCACACACCCCCAACCTACATACACAGACAGCCTTCCCATAATCAACACACTGCTGCCCCCCACAACCCTGCCCCAGCGAAGAGTGGTACATTTGTTACAACTGATGAACCTTCATTGGCACATCATTATCCTCCCAAGTTCATTGTTTACATTAGGGCTTATTCTTGGTGTTATACATTCTATGGGTTTCAACAAATGTATAATAAATTATATTTAACATTATAATATTATAAAGAATAGGCTGGGTGTGGTGGCTCATGCCTGTAATCCCAGCACTTTGGGAGGCCGAGGCAGGTGGATCACCTGAGGTCAGGAGTTCCAGATCAGCCCGACCAACATGGGAAATCCCATCTCTACTAAATCCAAAAATTTAGCCAGGCGTGGTGGCGCATGCCTGTAATCCCAGCTACTTGGGAGGCTGAGGCAGGAGAATCTCTTGAACCTGGGAGGCAGAGGTTGCAGTGAGCAGAGATTGCACCATTGCACTCCAGCCTGGGCAACAAGAACAAACTCCATCTCAAAAATTAATTAATTAATTAATTAATTATGAAGAATAATTTCACTGCCCTGAAATTTCTCTGTACTCTGCCTATTCATTCTTCTTTCCCCCTAGAACCCTGGCAACAACTTATCTTTTTACTGTCTTCATAGTTTTGCCTTTCACAAAATGTCATATATAGACACAACTACTTTTATTGCATTTGCATTATTGCACTTCATAGATTGCATTTTTTATAAATTCAAGGTTTGTGGCAACCCTGCACTAACTAAGCAACTCTATCAGGTTTTCCCAACATTATGACTCATTTAATGTTCCCGTATCACGTTTTGTAATTCTCACAATATTTCAGACATTTTCATGTTATTATATCTGTTATGGTAATTTATGATCTTTGATCTTTGATGTTAGTATTGCAATTGTTTTGGAGCACCGCAAATTGTGCCCATACAAGATAGCAAACTTATTCGGTATGTGTTGTGTTCTGACTGCTCTACCAATTGGCCACTCCTCCATCTCTCTCCCTCTCCTGGGTCCTGCCTATTCCCTGAGACACAATATTGAAATTCATTTAACAACCTTATAGGTCTCTGAGTGTTCAAGTGAAAGAAAGAGTCATATATCTTTTTCACTTTAAATCAAAATCTAGAAGTTTTAAGCTTAGAAAAAAATGTTGAAACCTGAGATGAGCCAAAAGCTAGACCTTTTATATCAAATAGTTAGCCATGTCGTGATTGTAAAGAAAAGAAAAAGCACTTGAAAACAATTAAAAGTGCTACTCCAGTGAACACTAAATGATAAGAAAACAGAATACTCTTATTGCTAATATGGAGAAAGTTTGAGTGGTCTGCGTAGAAGATCAAACCAGGCACAATACTACTTTAAGCTAAAGTCTAATGTGGATCAAGGCCCTAACTCCCTTCATTTCTATGAGGGATGAGAGAGGTGAGGAAACTGCAGAAGAAAAGTTGGAAGCTAGCAGAGGTTGATTCATGAGGTTTGAGAAGAGAAGTCATCTGTATAACATGAAAGTGCAAAGCGAAGCAGCAAGTGCAGATGTAGAAGCTGCAACAAATTATCCAAAAGGTCTAGCTAACGTAAATGATAAAGGTAGCTACACTAAACAACAAATTTTTAATGTAGAACTAACAGCCTTCTATGGGAAGAAGATGTCATCAAGGATTTCGTGGCTAGAGAGAAGTCAATACCTGCTTCAAAGTTTCAAAGGTCAGGCTGGCTTGTTAGGGGCTAACACAACTGGTGACTTTAGGTTGAAGTCAATGCTCATTGACCTTTTCAAAACTCCTAGGGACCTTAAAAAATAAGCACATGTGTTTATAGTGTTGCTTACTGAATATTTTAAGACCAGTGTTAAGACCTGCTACTCAGAAAAAAAGATTCCTTTCAAAGTATTACTGCTCACTAACAATGTACCTGGTCACCCTAGGGGTCTGATGGTGATGAACAAGGAGATTAATGTTGTTTTCATGCCTGCTAATACAACCTCTATTTTGCTGCCCATAGATCAAGGAGTAATTTTGACTTTCAAGTCTTATTACTTAAGAAATACATTTTGTAAGACTCTAGCTGTCATAGAGAGTCCTCTGATGGATCTGAGGAAAGTACATTGAAAACTTTCTGGAAAGGATTCACCATTCTAAATGCCATTTAGAACATTTGTGATTAATGGAAGTAGGTCAAAATAGCAAAATTAACAGGAGTTTGGAAGAAATTGATTGCCACGCTCATGGATGAGTGTGAGGAGTTGAAGAATTCAGTGGAGAAACTAACTGCAGATTTGATAGAAATATCAAAAGTATTAGAACTGGAAGAGGAGCCTGAAGATGTGACTGACTTGCTGCAACCTCATGATGAAACTTGAAGGGATGAGAAGTTGCTTCTCATTGAAGAGAAAAGAAAATGGCTTCTTGAGATGGAATCTACTGCTGGTGAAGATGCCGTGAACACCGTTGGAATTACAACAAAGGATTTAGAAAGTTATATACACTTAGTTGATAAAGCAGAGGGAGAGTTTGTGAGAATTGAATTCAATTTTCAAGGATTTCATGGCTAGAGAGAAGCCAATAACTGGCTTCAAAGCTTCAAAGGACAGGCTGACTCTCATAAAGTTTGAAAGAAGTTCTACTCAAACAGCATGGCATACTACAGAGAAGTTTTTTGTAGAAGAAAGTGTCAATCAATGCGGCAAACTTCATTATTGTTTTAGTTTAAGAAATTGACACAGCCCCCTGCTGGCTTTAGCTACCACCACCCTGATCAGTCAACAGCCATCAATATGTGTCAAATATTTTCTCAGTTTCTTGTTTATGTCATTTTCTTATTAAGACCTTTCAGCACCA
>NW_016807758.1:1083085-1086708 GCF_001698545.2 Rhinopithecus bieti
AAAAAAAAAAAAAAAAAAAAAAAAAAAAAATGCTGTTTGCTGATGGCTTAAATGATTGTTAACTATTTTCAATAAGGTATGTATATATGTATTTAGACATAATTCTATTGCACACTAACAGACTACAGTATAGTATAAATATAACTTTTATATCCACTGTAAAACTAACAACTTATGACTCCCTTTATTGAGATAGAACTGAACCCACAATATCTTCAAGGTATGCCTGTAGCTGGAACCATACAGTATGTGGCCTTTTCAGATTGGCTTCTTTAACTTAATATGAATTTAAGGTTCCTCTGGGTCTTTTAATGGTTGGCTAGCTTACTTATTGTTAATGCTCAATAGTATTACATTACAGGGATGTATCACAGTTTGTTTATTCATTCACCAATTGGGCATGCTGGTTGTTTCCAAGTTGTGGCAATTATGAATAAAGTTGCTATAAACATCCATGTGCAGGTTTATGTGTTGACATAAGTTTTCGACTCACTTGAGTAAATGTCAAGGAGCATAATTGCTGAATTATGTGTTAAGAGTATGTTTAGCTTTGTAAAAAAAATCTGCCAAACTGTCTTTCAAAGGAGTTGAAGTATTTTTAATTTCACCAGCAATGAATGGGAGTTTGTGTTACTCCACATACTGCACATCCACACCAGCATTTGGTATTGTCGGTGTTTGCACTGTCCCCATTCTAACTGGTGTGCAGTGGCACCTCATTGCTTTTTCATTTTCAGTTTCCTAATGATATGTTCAGTAGATTTTCATACATTTATTTACCATCTGTATATCTTCTTTGGTAAAGTATCTTTTCCTTTTTGTGACCAGGTTTTAATCAGGTTTTTTATTATTGAGTTTTAAGAGTTGTTTATATATTTTGGATAACAGTTCTTTGTCAGATATGCAGTTTGCAAATATTTTCTCCCAGTCTCTTGATTGTGTCCTCATTCTCTTAACAGTATATTTCACAGAGCGGTAGTTTTAAAATTTTTTATTATGGTAAAAAAGAAAACATGTAACATAAAATTTACCATCTTAACCATTTTTAACTATATAGGTCAGGAGTGTTAAGTATATTCACATTGTTGTGAAACAGATTTTCAGAACTGTTTATCTTGCAAATCTGAACCTCTGTACCCATTAAACAACAACTCTCCTTTCCCTCTCCTTCATTTCTTGCTAATCAACATTTTTCTTTCTAAGAATATGACTACTTTGTATACCTCATATTAGTGGAATTATTCAGTGTATTTCTTTGTGGATTGGCTTATATTACTTAGCATAATGTTCTCAAGGTTTGCCTATGTTTTAGCATGTGACAGAATTTCCTTTATTTTAAAGGCTGAACAATATTCCATTGTATGCATAGACCACATTTTGTTAATCTAATCATTCATCAATAAACATTTGGGTTGATTCCATCTCTTGGCTATAATGAATAGTGCTGTTGTAAATAAGAATGTACAGATATCTCTATGAGACCATGTTTTTCATCCTTAGAAGTAAGAGAGTTGGATCACATGCTTATCTATTTTTAAGATTTTAGGAAATTTCATACCATTTTTCACAGGAGTTGAATCATTTTACAATTCCATCAGTGGTGTACAGGGTTCCAATTTCTTCATATCCTTACCAACACTTGTTTTCTGTGTGTGTGGTTTTTTTTGGGGGGGGGGTTGTTTTGTTTTATTGATTTTATTAATTTTTTGCTTTTAAGTTTTTTTATTGTTGTTGTTAGTAGTAGCTATTATAATGGTTGTGAGATGACTCTCTCATTTCGGTTTTGACTTACTTTTCTTGGATAATTAGTGATGTTGAACATCTTTTCATATGTTTCTTGGCCACTAATATAGCATCGTGGAGAAACGTCTATTCAAGTCATTTGCCCATTTTTAAATTGGGTTATTTGATGTTTTGTTGTTGAGTTGTGAGAATCTTTATATATTTTGGATGTTACTCTCCTATCAAATGCATGATTTGTAAATTTTTCTTTCATTCCATAGGTTGTCTCATCAGTCCTTTGAGTTCTTTGTGCACAAATCGTTTTTATTTTATGTAGTCCCATTTGTCTATTTTCACTTTTGTTGCCTGTGCTTTTGGTATTATATTCAAGAATTTATGCCAAATCTAATGTTGTGAAGTTTTTCTGCTATGTTGTCTACTAGGAGTCCTGTAATTTTATGCTTTACATGAAAGACTTTAATTCATTTTGAGTTGGTTTTGTGTATGGTGTAATATAAGGGTCTAACTTCATGCTTTTGCATGTTGACATCCTATATTCCCAACACCATTTATTAAGGACATTGTCTTTTTATCATTGAATGGTTTTGACTCACTTGTCAAACATCATTTGACCATTGTATTAGTCCATTCTCGCACTGCTATAAAGAAATACCTGAGACTGGGTAATTCGTAAGAAACGAGGTTTAATAAAGAAATATCTGAGGCTGAGTAATTCATTAAAAAGGAGCTAATTTAGCTGGCTCACAGTTTCACAGGCTGTACAGGAAGCATGATGCTGGCATCTGTTAGGTTTCTGAGGAGTCCTCAAGGAAACTTTCAATCATGGCAGAAAGTGAAAGGAAAGCAGGCATGTCTTACACGGCAGGAACAGGAAAAAGAAAGTGGGGAGGTGCTACATACTTTTAAACAACTAGATCACAGGAGAACTCAATCACTATGAGGGGAACAGAACCAATGGGGAAATCCACCCCCACAATTCAATCACCACCCACCAGACCCCACCTACAACATTGGAGATTACATTTTGACATGAGATTTGGGTGGAAACACAGATCTAAACCTTATTAACCATATACATATTTATTCCTAGCCTTTCCATTTTCTTTCCTTGGTTTGTTTTTCTTTCTTTATGTCAGTACCATGCTGTCTTAATTATGTAGCTTTGTAATACATTTTTAAAAAGGAAGTATGACTCCTCCAACTTTGTTCTTTTTTTACAAAATTGTTCTGGCTATTTGCACCATAATTACAATAACACAAGCTACCATTTTTGTCCTCATATTTACCTTTATGTGTAACAAATATATTTATTATATTTTTTGTGTAGCTTTGTATTGCTGTCTGACACCCTTTCATTTCAACTTAAAGGACCCCCTTTAGCATTTCCTTTAAAGAGGTCTACTTGTAATGTAATTCTGCAATTTTGGTTCATCTCAGAGAGTATTTCTTTTTCATTTTCAATAAACAGTTTTGCTGCACACAGTATTTCAACATGCTGAATATGTTATCCCGCTCCCTTATGGTCCATATAGCTTCTGTTGAGAAATGTGCTGATATTTACGGAAGCTTCTTTGTAGATAATGAATTGCTTTTCTCCTGCTGCTGTCAAGATTCTCTTTATCTTTCACTTTAGACAGTTTGATTATGATGTGTCTATGTGTAATTCAATGTGGATTTGTTCTAGTTGAAGTTCTTCGAGATTCTTGAACCTATATTTTCCTCAAATTTGGAAAGATTTTGGCCATTATTTTCTTAAATAAGCTGCCCTCCTTTCTCTGTTCTTCTTCTGGGATTTTTATAATGTACATACTAGATTTCTTGAAAGTCCAAAAGTCCCTTGGATTCTCTTTGCTTTTCTTCATTCTTTTTTTTTTTTTTTT
>NW_016807758.1:1089780-1115028 GCF_001698545.2 Rhinopithecus bieti
TTTTTTTTTTTTTTTTGACCTTTTTTTTCAATGATTTCAAATAAGTTGTTATCAAGTTTTGCTTATTCTATCTTCAGCCTTATTAAGTCTGCTGTTGAGACCCTCTAATAATTTTTTTCAGTGTACGTATGATATTTTCAAATGTGGAATTTCCATTTTATTCTTTTTATGCTTTCCATCTCTTTGTTGATATTCTCCTTTTGTTCATGCATTTTTTTTCTGATTTCATCCAGTTTATTATGTCTTTTAGTTCACTGAATATCTTTATAAGAGTTATTTTAGATTCTTTTTCAGACAGCTCATAGATTGCCTTTATTTAGTCTTCATTTCTGGAGTTTGGGGTTTCTTTGATTTGACCATGTTTTCTAGTTTTTTAATATGCCTTGTAACTTTTGCCAGAATTTGGGCATTTAACAAAAACTACCACCTCTTACAATCTTTGTGTAACTGGCTTTGTGCAGAGAAAAGCCTTCGTCAACTAGCCAGGCTAGAGGTTCTAGGACCTCTCAAACCTTTTTAAATCTCTTGCTCTCACTGATATTGGTCTTTAGAACTGCAGATCTAACATGCAATGGTGCTTGCCTGTTATTCAGCAGGTTCCAAACTTCCCCGTTGATCTGTTAGTGCTTTAAGTCAAGCAAGACAGCAATGAGTCCCTAGGCTATCCCCCAGACAAGCCAAAATGTTGGACACACAGTCCACTTCTTTATCTCTATTCCAAGAGAGGATCTCTGTGTGGAGGGCTTCCTCCCAGTTGCTCTATACTATATCACATCAGGGGAGTTGTACAAATGAGTGTGGCAAGCACCACAATTTTTTTACCCCTTTCTCTGTCCGTTCTTGGTTTTACAATGGCCAAGGTACTCTCACAGAGCTGCTGTAGTTTATACATTGCTGTTGACTAAATGTCTCTGAGGCAGAAAGAGGGTCTATAACTTCTTAGTCTGCCGTATTGCCAATATCACTCAAGTTTTTTTTTGTTTTTTGTTTTTGTCTTTTTGAGATGAGAGTCTCACTCTGTTGCCCAGGCTGGAATACAGTGGTGCAATCATGGCTCACTGCAGCCTGAAATTCCTAGGCTCAAGTGAGCCTCCTGCCTCAGTCTCTCAAGTAACTAGGACTGCAAGTGAAAACCACCAAGACCACCTAACTTTTTAACTATTTTTGTAGAGACAGCATCTCACCATATTGTCCAGGCCGGTCTCAAACTACTGGGCTCAAGCAATTCTGCTATCTTGGCCTTCCAAAGTGTTGGGATTATAGTCACGAGCCACCACTCCCAGGTTCAGAAGTTTTTAATTATAATGAAGTCCAATTTGTTATTTGCTTCTTTCATGTATTATGCCTTTTGTCTTGTGTTTTAAAAGTCACCACCAAACCCAAAGTCACCTGGATTTTCTTCTATATGTTATTTTCTAGGAGTTTTAGGGTTTTGTATTTCACATTTAGGTCTATGATATACTTTAAGTTAAATTTTGTGAAGGATGTAGGTTCTGTGTCTAGATTATTTTGGTTTTTTTTTTTCTTGTTTTGTTTTTCCATGTGGATATCAAAGTGTTTTAGCACTATCTGTTAAAATATCTATATTTTCTCCATTTTATTGTTCTTGTTTCTTTGTCAAGGAACAAAGTCACAAAATTTATTTATTTATTTAAATTTATTTTCATTTATTTTATTTTTTTGACACAGAGGCTCGCTCTATCATCCAGGCTGGAATGCAATGGCACAATCTTGGCTCACTGCAACCTCTGTCTCCCAGGTTCACATAATTCTCCTGCCTCAGCCTCCCAAGTAGCTGGGATTACAGGCACCTGCCACCATGCCTGACTGATATTTCTGTATTTTTAATAGAGACGGAGTTTCACCATGTTGACCAGGCTGGTGCCGAACTCCTGACCTCAGGTGATCCACCCACCTCAAACTCCCATAGTGCTGGGATTACAGGCGTGAGTCACCGTGCCCAGCCCACAAAATATATTTATTTAGTTCTATTTCTGGACTCTGTTCTGCTGATCTGTTTGTCTCTCATGTGTTTTTGCAAGATAATTCTTAAAATTTCTGAACTATTTCTTACACCTAAATAAATGTATATGGTTCTACAAGATATGCAGTATAAGAAGGTGAACACTTAAGTCAGCATTAATGTAAGGGATAGAACATTGTCAATATATTAAAGTTTCCACACACCCCTTACTGAAGAATATACCTACCTCACTTCCAAGGTTAATTCCAATATTATATTTATTATCCTGTTGCTTTTATTGTAGTTTACTACAAATATATATCTAACATTAAACATTAAATTATTGATTTGAATGGTATTATCCTGAAAAGACCCACTGTCTTTTCATTGTTTTACTGTTAAAATCTAGTACAAAGACTGAGAAAGTAGAAATAGCAGGGGTTTTATTTGTTTGTTGGTTTATTTTTACTATTACTTGAAAGAATATAAAAGAATGTGTTATCATACTTAGACAGCAGCATCACCAGCTGCTCTCTAAGGCACCTATAAAGGATTTTCCATTTGACAAATTAGGGCTGCAAGACTTCTTTGAAAAGCTTCTTTGATGTAGTTGTACCCCTGGAATAGTAGACTGAGGATCAGACTCATTTTATTCCTGACTCTTCCATTGTCACTGACAACATAATAGTCCACCTTACATTGCTGCTTTTGTTTCACTTCAGGGAGAACTATGTTTGAGATTTCTTGAAACTTTCCACTTCCAGAATGTTTACATTTCTGACTCCCAACAATCACTGGCATGCTGAATTAATGTTTTAGATAAAACAAAGAAGTCAGCTACTAATAAAGATCATGTATCTTCCCTGTGCTCATATGGCAATTATTTAATTACTCTATTGCTATAAAATAGAAAATTTGTGGTATGGGGTATAGGAGAGAGGCCAGCATCTTAAGGGCAACAAGATGTGGCCAAACACTCTCTACTTAATTGAAATTTGTTCCCTATAAATTCCAGCAAGTACCTGATAAAGTTTGTATTCATCTTTATGACCTGGAAGAGTAATCTCCAATTTTTCCCTACCTTTGATCTTTGTTGGAACCCTCTAACTATCATGATTTTGTTTTGGTGATTTTTTTTCCATTCTGCTCCAAACCACAGGTTTTTGTTGCTGTTAGCTGCACCTCCTGCAAGATCTGATCTAGACTTGTCTCTCTGCTGGAGGTGTCATTTTTTTAATCCACTTTTCTAGGAGCTAGCTGTCAATAGCTTACCAAAGGATTATAAGGTTAACCAAAATCCTGGGCAATGTAGGACAGATAAAGTAAAGTCTTTCCTTATCCATCACAAAGTTCGTGGCCAACACTCCTATGAAAACAAAATTAACAGAGAAAAACATAGCAAATTTAATTAACCAAAGTTTGACATAACACAAGAGCCTTTAGAAATGAGGACCCAGAGAAAATTTTGTATTTTTGTGTAAAATCTGATGAAAGAAGTAAATGGTTGTAAAGAAACATGAATGTACAAAAGGGGTATGGCCTAATGATAATAAACTAGGGGAGAACACAGCAAGCTTTATGTTTTAGATTCTTCTCTGTGTGACTCTGTGACATTCCTTCCCCCTGTGTATGGAGCAGGACACCTGTCCCATGAGGGTCTTTTGACCTACTTACAGAGGACAGCCCTCACAGAGAAAGGTAGAAAAAGTCAGGGAGTGACCTCCAAGTTGTCTTATTTCAGGTAGCATAGCCCACACCCTGTCAGTGACAATAAATAAAATAAAGAAGAAAAGCAGGCAATTTGAAGGGCAATAGTCTGGTTTAAGAATTATTATTTTAGAATTCAGAAAATGAGCTTTAACTTATAGTTGCTATTATGAGCTCTGTCTTCTTAATCAAATAATTTGTTTTATTTGCACGGTGGCATAGATAATATTTGCTTCACGTGGTTACTGTTTTATTTTTTAAGATGATATGATTGAATTCACTGTCTAAACTCCAATGGCCTAAGTGACTATAAGTTTTTAAAAATAATTCTTGGGGACTGTCAAAGGTTTGGGAGGTGTGTGGTTAAATTCCAACTACTGTGGGGTTTCTGACACTACTTCTTTTTTTTTTTTTTTTTGAAGCTGGTAACATGTTTTATTGGGTTGGGGCGGCAACCACAGCCTGGCTGGGGGTGGGGCCGGCCCTCACAGGTTGTTGAGTTCCAGCAGGGTCTGGTCCAAGGTCTGGTGAATCTCGACGTTCTCCTCCTTGGCACTGGCCAAGGTCTCTTCTAGGTCATCGATGGTTTTCTCCAACTTTGCCACAGACCTCTCAGCAAACTCTGCTCGGGTCTCAGCCTCCTTCAGCTTCTCCTCCAACAGTTTGATCTCCTCTTCATATTTATCTTCTTTGGTGGAATACTCCTCCTCTGAGGCCATCAGGGACTTGAGGGCCTGGTCCATGGTTCGAAGTTCCTCCTCCAGCTGTCTGGCTCGGCTCTCAGCCACCTCAGCTCTCTCCTCTGAGCGCTCCAGCTCTCCTTCCAGGATCACCAGCTTCCTGGCCACCTCTTCTCCTCCTCAACCAGCTGAATGCGGCGGTTCAGAGAGGCCACATCTGCCTCAGCATCAGTGGCCTTCTTCTCGGCCTGCTCCAGTTTCTCCTGGGCCTCCTTCACGGATTCAGAATACTTTTCCACCTCATCCTCTGTCCCCTTCAGCTTCTTCTGGAGGGCCTGCTGCTCCTCCTCCAGCTGCTTGCAACGGTCCTCAGCTTGCTTCTTGTCAGCTTCGGCCTGCTCGGCGCGGTCGATGGCGTTCTCCTTGTCCAGCTTCAGCATCTGCATCTTCTTCTTGATGGCGTCCATGGCTGCGGTGGGGGGTGGGCAGGCCGGCAGGCGGTGAGGACCGGACGGACTGGGCTGGCTGAGCGGACTGGGTGCACGGGTGGAAGGCGAGGAGGGCCAAGCCTCTGACACTACTTCTAAAAATAGTTATATTCTTGTAAAAATAAATGCACATGGAAATGAACAATGTATACTAAGTAGGAGGAATAAAATATATTAAAAGAAGCAGAGAAGTAGTTGTTAAAAAAAAACAGAATAGATACATTATGGTAAAATTTGTCTTTAGTTTTCAGACAGGTAATTGACATAGGAAATATATTGGATTTTTTATCTTGTCATTTCTGATTAGAAAAAAATTAATCTTACACGTATGTTTGAAGAGATCTGGTGTAGCAATAAATACCCCAAATTCCAGTAAATATAATACCGCTTTTATGTTAATGTTACCATTATGTTTCATGTAAAGCTGCAGTTTCCACTAAACTCCTTGTTATGCTTCATGTAAATTTCTACACTTTTAAAAATATACAGAAATATGTGAATATATGAAAGTGTCTTTTACTGTAAGATCAATTGTCTCTTATTTTACAACGGGAGATTTCAATGGAGGAGAAACCCAAATGTCAAAATTCTGAGTTTTTTTTAGCTAGGATTTTGACTATTCCAGTGCCTCTAGAAACAAATTTACTAAGTCTTTTTTTTTCTTTTTTCAGATTCAAAAGAAACTTTTGTTTCTCTCACCATAATGGTATCTGTGTGAACTGCCTTTGTGTTTTGTCAAAATACTTTGTGAGTGTTACCAAAACGTGACATCCCCTAATAAAGTGACTTATTCTGGTGAAAAGCCTGCTCCTCATGACTTCTTAGTTTCTTCTTCTGCTCCTAAGAAATCTTATCTTTCACTGGATTTGTTTTTTCCTTTCCTTTCCTTTCCTTTCCTTTCCTTTCCTTTCCTTTCCTTTCCTTTCCCTTTTGTTTTTGAGACAGGGTCTCACTCTGTTGCCCAGGCTAAAGTGCAGTGGTGTGATTACTGCTCGCTGCAATATCAACCTGCCAGGCTCAAGTGATCCTCCCACTCCAGCCTCCTGAGTAGTTGGGACTACATGCCCAGCTACTTTATTATTATTATTATTTGTAGAGATGGGGTCTATGTTGGCCAGGCTGGTCTTGAACACCTGTGGTCTCAAGTGATCCTGCCACCTTGGCCTCTCAAAGTGCTGAGATTACAGGTGTGAGCCACCACACTTAGCCTAGGATTTGTTTCTTTTTAAATCTATGTGTGTAAAAATAATTTACTACATGCTTAATTTAAAGATATTTTTGGGACTAGTGTTTTGAAGTAGATTTAATTGAATTTATTATTTCTCTTGAGAAATTTTATCTTCCTACCAAGTGCTTCATGTATGTGTACACACACACACACACACACACACGCACACACACACACACATATAAACACACCCTATTTATTTGCTTCATATTTCCAGAGAACTGAAGTATTTTTACTCAGGGAAAAACAAAATGATAAAGGGGAACATGCAATTGGATAGTAATTTCTGATGCAGTGTTTCCCTACTTTATGTATAATAACTGTGAATAAAAAACAGAAAACTGTGAAGTTACCAGTGTATTGCTAGAAACTGAGTAACATTTTCACTAACTGAAAGACAATAAATTGCTATTAAGAAACTCAGTTTGTGTGGCATAGGAAAGAGCATGGCCTAGTCTACAAAAGCCAAGATGTTGTTTTAATACATGTTGTCCCTTCTGCACTCTTTTCCCCATGATCAGAAATGCAAGATCCTTCTAAACAGAAAACACAGTGTGCATATCTCTCCTGGAGGATGTTCCTCTGTGAGGTGGACAAAGTGCAGTTCTCCTCAAGTATCCTTGAATACTCTCTATGCAAATTCATGTAGAGACCATGGAATCCAAAAACAAATAAACCAGAGCAGTGAGAGCTGGTGGTGGCGTACTGAGTGCTGGAAGACACAGACCACATCATTAAAATGTGGCAAAGTAGTAGAGACAGAGTGAGACTTACATGCTCCAAACTAAGAGTTTCAGCTTTTTATATGTTTAAAATGTATTTAGAAAGCCCAAGAACTAAGCACAAGAGGTAAAAGAGAATCTTTCTTCAAACAGATAGGTGTGGTATGAAAATTTTAAATATGCTTAGATACAGAAGAAAGGGGTTCATTAATTGGTGAATTCATCAATCTTCTCTAGATATATAAAGGGAATTTGGCCATCACTTAAGTGAAACCATATAGGCAAGGGCAATTCATTCATGTGTCAGACAGATAATGTCAAGGTTCATTTTTAACCTTTCAACAATGATTGATGAGTACAACACAACAAAATATTTTACATATATAAAATTTATCTATTTACCAAATATTGATTGTGCTAATGTTTGTTCTTTACCTTAGGATGCCTTTAGGGAAAGAGTAGTCAAAAATTTAAAGATAAGAAGAAAAGATCAAAAGACAGCCATCAGAGATAGAGTAGATTAAGAAAAGATGGCTAAAATAAAAAATTTTAAACAGAAATAGAAATAGGATGGTTAGAGGAATAGGATCTTCATTAAAGACAGTAAGTAAAAGCTGTAGTATCACCCTCTTCTCAACTGTTTCTTCCAGGTGCCTTTGTGCTCCACTCATTGCTATCATTCTTCCAATTTGTTCACGTGGACAATTGCACCCCACCTTTCATTTTTAGGGCAAACATTAGTACCACGAGTGGCACTTTCTTAAGACCACCAACTCTGGTGCTAATCTCCAAAATCTGTAAGAAAATGCTTCTGCTCTTTTGATCAGTGTTTTTTTGTTTGGTTGCTTTGGTTTGGTTTGACACAGGGTTTGGCTTTGTTGCCCAGGCTGGAGTATCATGGTGTGATCTCAGTTCATTGCAACCTCTGCCTTCTGGCTTCAAGCAATCCTCCTACCTCAGCTTCTCAAGTAGCTGGAACTATAGTCATGTGCCACCACACTAATTTTTGGATATGGTAAAAGACAACATGTTGCCCAGGCTGGTCTCAAACTCCTGGGCTCAAGCGCTCCCCTTAACTCGGCCTCCCAAAGTGTTGGGATTACAGGTGTAACCATCATGCCCAATCAAGTGATCGATGTCTTTAAAGGATTTTCTTTTTTTTTGGCAGAATTTTCAGTCTTAGCTATGTAAAGAAAGATTTCCTTTTACAATGTAGTCCTTTCTCTAGAGTATATATGCTCTTTGGGAAGGAAATATTTTGTGTGTTTAATTGTGATAGTGTTCTCTCTTTTAAAAAAGTTGAAATCCTAATACCCCAGAACTTAAAACGTGACATTATTTGGAAAAGGGTTGCAGATGTAATTAGTTAAGATGAGTTCACACTGGAGTAGGATAGGCAGCTCTTAATATGACTGGTCTTCTTATTAGAAGAGAAGAGAGACACAGAAGGAAGATGATCATATGAAGACACAAGGAGGATGCCATGTGACAATGGAGATAGAAATTGGAGTGATGCATCTACAAGCCAAGGACCCGAAGGATTGCCAGCTGTCATCAGAAACTAGAAGAAAGCCCTGGAATAGATTCTCCCTCAGAACTCTCCAAAGGAGCCAACCTTGCTGACACCTCAATTTCAGACTTGCAGTCTCCAGAGATGTGAAAGAATAAATTTCTGTTTTCTCACACCACCTGGTCTGTGGTACTTTGTTAGAGGAGCCACAGCAAACTCATATAGGATCTAACCTTGCAACAATGACTCCTGGCTACTGGCAGTCCCAGATGCTCAGTCTGCCCCTTTTTTTCAGTGTTTTTTTTTTTGTTTTTTTGTTTTTTTTTTTCCCCATCGTAATCTTTTTCCAAGGGATCCAGTTTCTTTTCTTCTAGTCTGTCCCCATTCAGGCACTCTTAACTATGAATAAGATTCAAGTTCTACCCTATAAAAACACAGATGTCATTGAAAATCAAGGATTATTGAGCAATAGTGTCCATATTCTTAAATATTCCATGACAAAAGCTACAATGCCAGGAATACACACATTCCTTCTGTGAAGCTACTAAAGAATAAATTATTCAATAATACTCATTAAAGCCTGATAAGGTAGACTTTATTCAGGACCATTGTGATCAGCATAAGGACCACTTCAATGATATTTTGCAGTGGGAAACAGAGATTGAGCTCAATGGCAAATAAAACATGGCAAGTGTGAATTCACAGCCCACAAAGGTCAGGGTAGGCGTCAGTGAATAAAAAATTAAAGGTAAGAAGGAATTCTGACTAAACTGACTTACCAGGATTTTTACTGAAGACTGGCCAGGGTAACTAAATATCATCTGGGAGACAGTGGAAATTGAGGAAGCTGATCACTTATCGACGGTGATCACACATCAAAGGAAGGGGGATATTCTTGATAAACTGACTTAGCAGGGTTCTTGCTAAAGCTGGATTTTGATTTTATAAGAAAGTGCACAGAAGGGCCTAGGGAAACATTCAGGAGACTGACTAAAATTTGGTCAAGCAAAGAATCTTTGCCAAAGACATGCTTAACCTTACACAGCGGTTTAACAGAGACACACCTCTGATAACAGCCATAAGACTTACATACATTTTTTTTTTTAAACAGGGTCTTCCTCTGGGAGATCACAGCTCAGTGAAGTCTTGACTGCCCTGGCTCACGTGATCCTTCCACCTTAGTTATAATAATAACCAAACCTCTCAGAAATGTGAGAATGGTTCCTGCTTTAGCCTCCCAAGTAGCTGGGACTACAGGTGTGTGCCACCATGCCTGGCTAATTTTTTGATTTTTTTGTAGAGATGAGGTCTCACTGTGTTGCCCAGGCTGATCTAGAATTCCTGGGCTTCAAGCAATCCTCCTGCCTTGGTCTTCCAAAGCACTGGGATAATAGGCATGAGCCACCACAACTGGCCAGACTTATATGTATTTTCTTTTCTTTTCTTTTCTTTTCTTTTCTTTTCTTTTTTTTTTCTTTTTTTTTTTTTGAGGCAGAGTCTTGCTCTGTCGCCCAGGCTGGAGTGCAGTGGCCAGATCTCAGCTCACTGCAAGCTCCGCCTCCCGCGTTTACACCATTCTCCTGCCTCAGCCTCCCAAGTAGCTGGGACTACAGGCGCCGGCCACCTAGCCCGACTAGTTTTTTTTTTTTTTTTATATTTTTTAGTAGAGACAGGATTTCACCATGGTAGCCAGGATGGTCTCGACCTCCTGACCTCGTGAGCCGCCCATCTTGGCCTCCCAAAGTGCTGGGATTACAGGCTTGAGCCACTGCGCCCAGCCCAGACTTACATGTATTTTCAAAATATTCATGCATATAATGTGCAAAATATTTTTTATTTTTGTATATTTTCCCTATATATGTTAAAACTTTTTTTAATCTTTGTGTTGTCTATCATGCTTACAAAAAAAAAAAAACCCTCAGAAATGTGAGAATTGTTCCTGGTTTAATCTCTGAGGTTTTAACTATTTTTTTCTTTACTTCTAAATTTAGTTTTGAATTAGCATTCAGTTTGCTTAAGAACCTCAAACATTGGGACAGATAACCTTGTACTTTTTCTCCCAAAGCGATGTCTACACTTCAGATAATTTTTAAAACATATAAATGATTTCTCAAAGAATTTATCTCATTTGAAATTAGGGAGATCATGCTGATCATATAAACCATTAGATTCCATGGAGAAATGTTAGTTATCGGGCTGCAGTGATCAGATTGGCTCTAGATGCAATAAATCTTTTCTTTACTAGATCAGTAACCTAACAGGTTTTGTTTCTATCCTGGCTCTGTTTTAGCCCTGTCTCTTTTTCTACCTCACATCATCCATTCTACAGAAGCTAATATTACTCGTCATTTTCATCACAAGTTCAAGCACTCAGGCATGGAAACCCAATAATATATTCTGGTATGTGCATATAACTTACATTATAAAATGCAACATTATATTTAAAAACTAGTCTTCTGTTTCAAAAATTGCTGTGTGTATGTTGAAGAATTTTGTTTACCATGTTAAAGAGTTTGAATTTTGTCTTGAAAATGCTGAATATTTATTAAAAGGTTTTGTGATAGAAAATAAAAAATACCATATTTCTAGTTTTGAAAGGCTTAGGCTAACGGTGACAAGTAAAGAACATGAATTAGAGACAAGTGATTCTAGCTCTTAGATACAAATAATCATGGTGACTTTCAAAGTAACAATTGTACTAGACAAAGTTAAACAGGTAAGAAAGGCTTTATTCAAGACTACTAAAATAAGGAGAGAGACTCGGGTCAACTAAGTTGAAGCAAAAGGTGAGAAGGGTTTGAAGCACTGGGTTGATCCAGTGAAAAAGCACTGGTAGAAGTTATGATGAAGATTAATCAATGGGATGTTTTGAGCATATTGGGTCATTCCTGAGTTTGCAAATGCTTTTCCATGTGATTAGGTCATCTAGGTTAGCAAATCAGCCTACCCATAGAAATTAGGCTACTACTCTCCTATAGAGAATGGAAGATAGAAGTACTGTCTTCTTCATGTTTACATTTCAAAGAGATGCTTCGCAGGCCTTTAAGAAGGACATTTTCTGGATTGTAAACTGGCAAGAGGCTATTTACAGCCATTTCAAAGGAACAGAAAAAGAGTGTACAATTGGCAAGTTTTCTAGAGTAAATGCTCTAAGGAAAGGGAGATCAGGAGCCTACAGGTAGAAGAAGCCTGTTTAAAGTGTGTCAAGCTGAGGAAAACATTGATTCCATGTTGGCTAGTAGTCATTCATCTTTAATATATTCTTGGAATTGTGTTATTTAATAATCTCATTAATTTTTAGTATAATTTTGTTTAAAAAAGATATTTATCTCCATTTTACAGAAAAATAAACAAAATATTGTGATGGCAAAGTCATTTGCACAAGGTTGTCCAACTGGTAAAGAGCAGTTTATGATTTTTTTTTTTTTTGAGACAGTGTCTTGCTCTCTCATTCAGGCTGGAGTGCAGTGGTACATTCATAGCTTGCTGCAACCTTGATCTCCTGAGTTCAAGCAATCCTCTCACTTCAGCCTCTTGACTAGCTGGGACTACAGGTGCACACCACCATGCCCAGCTAATTTTTTTTAACAAAAATGTTGTAGAGCTGGTGTCTCACTATGTTGCCTAGGCTGGTTGTGAACCCCTGGGTTCAAGCGATCCTTCTGCCTCAGCCTCCCAAAGTGCTGGGATTACAGGTGTGAGCTACCATGCCCAATCACAGTTGTGATTTCTATCTAGGTTCATCTGTCCATCTGAAGCTCATACTCTCATCACTAAATTACCATGTCTAGAGACAGGTACTGCTGTGTATTCTATTGCTGGATGTAAGTTGAGAAAAATAAAATTTGAGGTTGTGGCAGTGAGGATGACAAGGTAAGAACATATTTCAGGGCTGTTTGGTAGTTAGTGTAGAGAGGTCTTTGTGATTATCTATGTGTACCAGATATAAGCTAAATTAAATATTAGATTTCTGGATTTTAAAAATGAATTAAATTATGGTAACTTTCACAAAGATGGAAAAGACAGGATGAGTTATCTAGAAAACTAAAATAAATTTGGTTTGGAAAAAGTGAATTCAGCTGTGATAATTAGGTTAAAAAAGAATAAGGGATGAAAAGGTAGTATAGATTGTATAGCCACTGACATACAAGTTGAAGCCATTGGGGTAGAAGCAACTGCTCAGGAATACTGAGTAGTGAGAAGAGGAAAGAATAAAGAGTGTTTTGGTCAGGAATAAGAAATGCTTGAATTAGTCAGGTTAGCCATGATGAGCTGTATTGTCAACTGTAGCAACTGCTATTGGTTTCAGAAAATTAGAGATAATCACATTTCCAATTGTGCTAAAGGCAAAGTCTTATAACATCAAGGTGTTTTATCAAATTACGCAGCACACCTATATTTACTCATGACAGCCTAGGATTCCTTATTCTTTATCTCATTTGATGAGAATGAAGACCCAAGGCTCAAGGGAAAACTGTCTATTTTATGCTTAGATTCAATGAAGAATGAACAATTATCTAAAATGAAACTGGTAAAAGACTAAGGGGAAACTCAGCAAGGCCAATCTATTTAGATTTTTCTTGGCCTCTCTCTGTATAGCATTTTCTCCTTCTGGGTGTGATGCAGGACCCTTTCTGGGATGGGAGTCTTATGACCTACCATAGAGCAAGGTAAGCAGAGGATTTCTGTAGGAGCAACTCTTACACAGAAGTCAGGGAAATTTACAATAATATTTTCATGTTTTATGGCTGATTTTGGAGGGAAATGGGTTCTAATTTCTATGATCCACCTTGGGGAAGAAGAATTCTCATTTCAAAAAAAGAAAGGATTGAAAGAGACATGAAAATGTTAATAACTTTAGAAATATTAATTTTGCTCCTTGTAATTTTCTCTAGTACAATAGACAAAAGAAAAATAGTGCACAGAGATAACTACCACATAATTGTGTGAAACAAAAAATAATTATATTTAGAGACAGATAGATACAATCAGTTTTGTTTAGATACAATAAATATAATTATTTTGTTTGTTTTTTGTGTGTACACACACACATATATGTATTTTCAAGAATAATTTAGTAAATAATGACTCATATGTTATACAATATTATGTCATCAAGAAATTGTTATACTTGCAAACCAAAAATAAAATCTTAAGCCCCTCCAACAGACTGAAGAGACACCTTCTGGTCAAGGAGACCTCAGAGAAACCAGAAAAACTAAATTCCAAGTCACAGTGGGAGGGAGGCTACATATACGTTATTATACCCGCTCCCTTTTGGAGTTTAGGCACAACTGACCAAAGTTAACGTTAAAATAAGGATCATAAGACTGACAAAACAGACTCTGTGGCAATAAGATACAAAATTCCAACCTGATTCTGACATTGCATCACATGACAGATAGCATGCCCTCAAGGAAATCAATATATTTTACCCCAAAATACATTTCTTTGACACATTGTAAAATGGCCCTGCAAAGCCATCTTTTATGGGGGAAATGTGTATCTGTAGAGAATCTTCATTAATGCAGTCAGGACTTCCCTAGGTCTAGGCTAGATTAACTGAGTTTGATGTTTTTTAAGGTCCCAAAAGAGACATTTGGGACCTTAAATGTCTATTCTCTCTGAAAACTGTCACCTGGAGGCTTCATCTAAATAACAAGAACCTTGGTCTCTCAACCCCCCTTATCTTAACTCAAGCATTTTTTTGTCTACTGAATTCAAGACTTTCAGCAAAGCTTAATTTCTCCAACCAATTGACAAAAAGAAATTCTTTGAATCCACCTGTAACCTGTAAGCTAGTCACTGCCCCTGCAACCAGCACTTCAAGGCATCCCACCTCTTTAGGCTGAGCCAAAGTACACCTCTCATGTTTTGATTTATGATTTTAACTACAATTCCTATCTCCCTAAAATGTATAAAACCAGCCTGTACCCTGACCGCCTCTGACACTCTTTCTCAGGACTTTTTGAGACTGTTTTCTGGACCATGGTCACTCATATTGGCTCAGAATAAACCTCTTTAAATATTTTATATAATTTGTTTTTTCATCAACAGAATATTATATATTACTTATTCTTCCCACAAAAAATCAAAAGATGAGTCACGGATTAATAGAAAAACTTAGAACAAATGCAGCAAGCAAAAGGTGGGTATTCAGAATGTATGAAAGATTTTTTTTTTTTTTAATTTTAAGAAGACAAATCCAAGAGAAAATGAGTAGATAAAATAACAGGCAAATTACATACACATACAGAAACACATACAAAGAAACTTTAGTGGCAAATCAAACAAACAAAAAAACCTCAATCTCCTTAGTAGCAAATGAAATAGAAAAACAAAGTTTTACCAAAATTTGGAAGTATCAAATTTTGGTGAGAATGTCAGAAATTAAAACGGTCTTAATGGGAATAAATAAAATTAAATAATTTGGAAAGTTATCTGTACATTCTGTAAGAAATGTCAGTTCCAATAGTATTTTATCTGCTGTAATAACAATGGCAACCAACTCTCAGCAGCCTGAAATAATAATGCATGTTGTATTCATTTCACAATGCCAGGAGAAGTAGAGGGGAGTTGGGAGCTTTGCTCCATGTCTCATTCACAGGGACAAGGATCCTTTCATCCAATAGTCCTACAACCCCTGAGTCATCATCCATGCAACCAGCTACATTTGGCTAGTAGATGAGAAATGAAAATGAGATGATTGCTTGAGATGTTTTAGGGTCCTGCTAGGAAGAGAATCTATCACTTCCACGGAGATGCTATGGGTCACAAGTAAATGACCTGATTCCACATAAGGGAAGACTATATAATGTAGCCTAGTTTTATACTGAGGAGAAAAACAAAATGAGTTAGTGTATACTTCTAGAGAAACTCAAATGCATGTAGCAGAGACTTATAAGAACTCTATTACAACATTTTTTGTAATTTAAAAGAAAACTAAAAAAGAAAAGAACTATATCCATGAACAGAAAGAATGAAAATTTGTGATTTAGTCACTAATGGAATATTATATAAATTTTCAAATAAATAAACTAAAATGTATAAACCAATTTGTCTTTCAAAAACATAAGGCATGTAAGAAAATAATATTACATGAGCATAAGTAGAGCCTTATAACATTTATGTAAATCCAAAAAGCACAATTAAACTCTATGTGTATGTCCTAAATGGACGTTCAAAAAGTATAAAAGTATGGATGGGAAAAATACACACAGAAATTGATTGTGAGATGGGACGAGAATGATTGGGAAAGTTTAAAAGAACATATGTACTGATATTTTACCATTGATAATGGGAAATTCTATTAACTCAGACCAAAGATGAGTCTAAAGATGATCATAAAAAAAAAACTCAGGAGGAAATATATAAAGAAACTTTACCAAGCATAATACAGCCACCAAGATAATGAGGAACAATGAGACCAAGCTCTGGGGTGATAAAAATAAAACAGATGATGAAAACTGAGAGAACTGAGGCCACTGTACTCAGAGCCACTTTTGCTTCTAGAGCTGAGCTGTACTTCTGGCAACGTGGGAGTTCAAAGACACAAAAGTCAGAACCCAGAGTCTGCCAGGCGAGGAACCCTGATGAACACTACTGAATGAGCTGCACACTAGGAGCAAGTGTGAACTAGACGAACTCCTCATGAAATACAGTTGCGCATTAGGTTATCTATATCATATCAACTATAAATTCTTAGAAATCAGCAGTCTTATTGCTAGCATACCCGGACACCTGGCACGAATAAATACTTTCACTGGAGGAGGATGTAATTATCAGAGAGTTCAAATTATTTCTGCAAATAATATTTCATAGTAACGTCCACTGAAAATTAAAGTTTCTCTGGGCACATGTGGAGACAAGTCATTATGAGCAAGAAAAAAAATCTGAACAACAGACAATTCATACTGAGTCAATTTACCAAAATTATAAGACAGACTTTAACAATACTAGGTTTATCTTCTTCAAGGAAATTAGAGCCAAATCTGAAAATTTTAGGAGAGAAAAGGAGACAGAAATATGTCTTTGAAAAAGAACTAAATATAACTTTTAGAATTAAACAGTACACAATACAAGTAAGAGCTCAAGAGATGGGTGGGTTAAATCAGAAGTTAAAAAATGATAATTTCTGAGTTAAATCAAGCCAAAAATCTGTTTTTTTGTACGGCATGTGAGCTAAGAATGGTTTTCACATTTTAAAATGTTTACATCTTAAATGGTATATGAGTATCTAAAGAATATCTTTGATTTTACCCCTTGGCTTGCAAAATCTAAAATAAATACTATGTGGACCCTCAAGACAAAGTTTGCCCGTTCTGGGGTTAAACAATGAATTACCTCCAGGTGCATCTAATTAAGGCTTAGACTTTTAAAAGACATTTTATGGGCCTAAAGTTCAACAGTAACTCTCTGAAATTAATACAGGAGGAATGAAAAAATAGAGTCTGAAGGATAAAAGTCAGAAATACAAGAGACACTTGGGGCGGGTGAGGGCTGGAAATGACTGTTAAATATTTCATTGAAGTTTCAGGAGAATAAGAGAGAATAGATATTGAAAATAATTATAGCTGAAAACATAGCACAGCTCACAAGTGACAGCAATCCCCAATTCAAACAAAAGTCCAACAAATTCAAATTCAGCTAAATAAAAAGAAATCCACACCTAAACACAATGTAGTAGAACTTCATTAAAAACTCCATAAAACCAAAGAGAAAAGAGAAAATTTGCAATGTTGGAAGAAGGAAAATTAACAATTTTCCCTTCAATGTATGTGTAAAAATTGGCAATTGACTTTGAAATGCAAAAAAGGTAATGTTATGGACTGAACTGTGCCCACCACCCCCAAATTTATATGTTGAAACCTTGACCTACAATGTCACTGTATTTTGAAATAGATCCTTTAAAAAGACAATTAAGATTAAATGACATTATAAAAATGAGGCCCTAATTTAATAGGACTGGTGTTCTTATAGGAAGAGAAAGAGACACCAGAGATCCGCTTCGCCCTCCTGGTACCATGTGCACACAGAGGAAAGACCATAAAAGGAAACAGCAAAAAGGTGGCCATTGAGAAGCCAAGAAGAAAGACTTTACCAGAAACCAGCTCTGATGGCTTGGATAACCTTGATCTTGTACATCTATCATCCAGAACTGTGAGAAAAAGAATTCTGTTGTTCAAGCCACCCAGTCTATGACATTTTGTAATGGCAACCCTAGAAGACTACCATAGTGACCAAAAAAAATAGAAAATTAGTCAAGAAATTGGGGGAAAAAATCCAGACCATGCATCTATCAACAGAAAAACTATCCATCAAAGGTAAAGACAGAAATATAGATTTTTTTTTCACTAGGAGAGCTATACTAAAGTGGATTTTAAATGGTAATATAGCAGAGAAGATAAGCCAACCAACAACGAAAAATGCTCCCCTCTATGGAAAGAGCTGTGGCCAGGATGCACTCTGCAAATCAGAGGCTGTATTCCCCCGCCCTTCTCCATTTAGACAGGATGAAATAACAAAACATAAACAATATGAAATGTGAACAGAAATTATGCATATCAAGATCACTAAGTATATGAATGATTTCTGAGATCTCTATGTCTCTTTGGTGACTTTTGAGCTATATTTTGAAGATGCAATTCTGACCATTTGAAAGGAGTCTGAATCCCTGAGTCAACTGTAGGAGTCTTGATTTATATATCCTGCTGTTTGGAATCTCCCGGGATAGTCATGAAATCAGGAAGATATTCTTATTTACATAAACAAAAAATAAAATTACATTCTGTTGATAACAGAATTTGGGATTATTTGCCACATCATTAAACCTATGCTGTCTAATGAAGTTTTTGATTAAGCAAAAAAATAATAATTTTTAATGGAAGATAAAAAATACAGGAAGGAAGGTTAAAGATGGAAGTAGTAAGAATAAAAAAGCAGAATCCAATAGAAATAAAGAAAAGAAACAATAAGGACTTTTTTAAACACAAAAAAGATAAACATTGTGTTTTTTTCCAAAGTATTTTAAAGTTGAAAATCTCTGAAAAGATAATCAAGAAAAAAGGAGAGAAAACACCACTTACAAATGCCAAGAAGGAAAATGTGACTATCTCTTTTGGGTATTTGACCCTGCAAACCTCATATTAAAATTTGATTTCCTATGTCGGAGGTGGCACCTAATGGGAAGTGTTTGGGTCATGGGGGTGGATCCCTCATGAATAGCTTGGTAATCTCCCTACAGTAATGGGTGAGTTATTGTTCTTTTAATTCCTGACAGAACTGGTTGTGGAAAAGATGCTGCCACCTCCCCACAACCTTGCTTCCACTCTCACCATGTGATCTCTGCACACCAGCTCCCCTTCTCCTTTTACCATGAATAGAAGCAGTAGGAAGCCCTTACCAGAAGCTGAGCAGATACTGGTGCCATGTTTCTTGTATCGCCTGCAGAACTGTAAGCCAAATAAACTGTATTCAAAAAGATAAAGTACTCAATTTCAGTTATTTCTTTTTAGCAACAGACTAAGACAATCACTATAGATCTACAGATGTAATAAGCAAATTGGGTTGTGAATTTACAAGTTTCAAAGAATCCACAAAAAGTTACTGGGACTGACATTAATAAGAATTTGGCAAGATGGCAAGATACAATGTCACTAAAAAAAAGCAAATTCTATACCTATGTATAGCAATAAACAATCACAAAATAAAGTTTAAAAATACTGTATACAATAGCCTAAAAGACATCAGATACCCAGAAATAAATTTAGCAAAAAACTGTGCAAATTATGCTAAAAACTATGAAAAGGAGTTTTGAGAAATTGAGTAAGACCTAACCAATATTCCTGAACAAGTTTTAAAACACCTTAAAATCAAGGGTTTATAGATTAGAAGACTCAAAAATTTTTAAATGTCCATATTTCTCTATTTCATCTAAAGAATCAATGCAATGTGAACAAGAACTCAGTTGGGATATGTTGTAGAAATTGAAAAGCTCATTCTAAAGTTTATTTAGAAGTACAAAGGATCTATAAGAGCCAATAAAATATTTAAAGAGCAAGAAGGTTTATTATTGCTCAGTTTCAAAATTACTATAAAGCTCTAATAACTAACAGTATGTGATATTGATAAAGATCAACAGTTATATCAATAAGAAAAGAGAGTGCAGAAATAGACTGAAACACACATGTTCACTTGATTTTTGACCAATGTGTTCTCTTTTAATTTAAAAGGGAATGTTGTTAGAGCAGCTGATATCTGTATGGAAGAGTATGAACTTTAATCTCTGACTCACTAAAAGTAATTCACGTTACACATAAAATTAATATAATATTATCCTAATAAAATCCTAAATGTGAAAGCTAAATTTTAAGCATCTTGAAAAAACATACAGCAATATCTATGGCTTTCGTCTAAAATTTCTTAAAACCAAGAAGACGCTCTATTTTTTAAACAAAGGTAAATTAGATTTTATCAAAATTAAAATTTTCTTCTGACCAAAACTAGTTTTAAGAAAGTAAAAAGTCATGTCACATACATGGAGAAAATAATAGCAATACATGGGATTTATTTCCATAATATTTGAAGAAACACTTTCAATTTAATGTTAAAAAGACCATCAACCCAATAAATCAAATACTTCACAAACCAATGTAGGAATGACTCTTCATAATATGAAAGTTATTAGTTTTTAGGTAATACAAATTAGAAGCACAGTAGAATAGTACTATATTCATCAGAATAGCTATAATAAGCAGACTGACAGTATCAGGTATTGGCAAGCATACAGAGCCAAGGGCACTCTTGTACATAGCTAGTGGGGGTACAAAATGCACAATCAATTTGGAAAACTATCTGGCAGTTTCAAAGAAAGTTAAATACATATTACCCTGTGATCCAAAAATTCCACTTCTATATAATCAACAAAAACCCTAGGAGATAGGTCTCAACACTACAGTATAGAGTAAAACCAATGGGGGAAAACCTCCGAGATTTATATGATATAGTAAAAAAGGAAAATCTAGCATATTAATTGGAGTCACAAATGAGAGTAGAAAAAGAATGGAAAAGAAGCAATATTGGTAGAGAGAATGAAAGATAATTTTCCAAGTCTGCTAAGAGATATCTAAACACAAATTCAGTAAGTACTTTTAACCTATAGTAGAATCCCTTGAAACACTTACCCCATACACATCATGGTAAAATTGCTTCAAACCATCCAGTGAGAATAGTCTTACTTTTAAACAAGACAAAATGAAATAGACCTTTGACTTCTCAACAGGAGACAAAGAAAGGACATCCTCAGAGTTCCAAGATAAAATAATTTTCAACCTAGATCCTGCACCTAACCAAATATCTCTTCCAAAAAATGGCTTCTGAACAAACTTCAAAGGGATCAAATAGGTTTGCAAATAACTACACGGTCTTCTAGAACAATGTTTAACACTCTTTAAAGAAATGCCAAAAAGCAAAGCACTAGTCAATGTAAAATTTACAATGTTTGGCAACTAATCAAACATTACTTATTATACAAGAAGAAAGAAATTTTGGCTTACAATGTGGAAAATAATAGAAGTAGGATCCAGAAATAAAAGAGAAAATAAAATTTGCAGACAATAACATTAAACATGTTTTCATAAATATATGCAATATGCACGGAGATTTAAAGAAAACATGAATGTAATTAAAATGGAAGATACAAAAAATAAACAGAATTTCTAGATATTTAAAATTCAATTATTCTCATCCAATAACATTTTATTGGATAAGAATACAGCAGATTAGAGACCCCAGATAAAATAAAAGTGTACTTAAAAGCATGGCAATATAAATTTTTAAAAATGAAGACAGGACAAAGAGGACTGAAAAATCTACAGGAGCATAACAGGCAGTGTAATGTGTGTGATTGGAATCCCAGTACAAGAGGGATAGGAATACAGGAAAGCTACATATACAATGTAAAACCTTACAACAGTATGTTTCTGTTTGAAAAAACGAATGGCAAAAATACTTTCCAAGTTTGATAGAAACTGTAACGTAACAGATATTAGAAGTTCAACAAACTCCAATCCGATTAGTTACATGCACACATACACAAAGAGCCCACATTATAACACTGCATACACAAGTGGCTGAACGCTAACTACAGGGAGAAAATCTTAAAAGAAAAAGAAAAGGCATAATACGTAGAGAGAAATAAAAAAGAAAACTTGAACAGATTTTTGTGTCAAAAATGTCGTTGTTTAATGGAATGCCATGTTTAAAGTGCTGAAAAGTAAAAAAATATATATACACCCTATGAAAATGTCCTTCGAGAAAGGTAATGCAAAGAACCCTTTTGGACAACAAAAAGCCGAAAGAATTCATCACAAGCATGTCTGCATTACAAGAAATGTTAAAGGACATTCATGAGGAAAAAGAGAAATAATTCCAGTCAGAAACTTGGATATAACCCCCAAAAAGAAAAGATCCAGAAACGGTAAATAAATGAGTAAATATATCAGCTATGTTAAAATTCCTTTAAAAGTAACTTGTAATGTAAAGCAAAAATCATTATAATGTGTTGGATAAATTAAAACATGAATGACAAATAAATGATAACAGTAGCACGAAGAATATGAGGGTAGCAAAATGAATATGGTATTGTAAGGTTCTTACATTGTAGTTTTAGAAGGTTATTTGAAGATAAACTGTGCTAAGTACACATACATATTTTTTAAACACTACACAAATATTGAGATACCTAATAAGTCAACAGTGGGGATAAAATAAGACCCTAGAAATAATTTATTAAAATAAACCATGAAGAAAAGCAAAATGACATTTAAAAAGACACAAAGAAATTTTATAATAATAGATTTAAACGCAAAGGTATTAATTTTATATTTAATGTAAATGGTAAAAAATATTCTAATTAAGTGACAGATATCGACAAACTGACTAAAACACAAAAATTAACCATATGCTTTGTATAAGAAATAGGCTTTAAATATCAAGGCTCAGACAGGATAAAAGTAAATGGATGGAAGAATGAGTAACATGCACATACTAATCATAAGAAACTTGAAGTTACTATATTACTATCTAAGTAGCTAACAGAGCAAGAATCATCATTCCAGGGATAAAAAAAAGTTATTTAATAATGACAAAGGGTCAAGATATAAAATTAATAAATGCCCATTTTAAAACTCAAAAAAAAGAAGAGTCTTAAAATACATGAGGCAAAACCTGATTGAACTAAAAGGATAAATAGACAAATCCACAATTACAACTGCAGATGTCAACCCTCCTTTCTCAGTAATTGATAGAAGTAGTCCAAAAATAATAGAGAAATAGAAGACTTTGGAACATTGACATTATTAGGACATGCCCAACAAAAACAAAATACACATTCTTTTCAGTTGTATGTGGAACATTCACAGAGGTAGCCCATGTGCTAAGATCTAAAATTAGTCTTAATTAATTTCAAAGAAATTTAACTTACAGGGGATATTTTCTGACCACGACAGAATTAAATTAGAAGTAAATTACAGAGTATCTGAAAAAGTCCCAAATAATTGGAAACTAAGCAGAACACGCCTATATAATCATGGTTCAAATAAAAAATCTCACATTTGAACTGAACGAAAATCAAAGCATAATGTATCAATATTTGTGTAACTTACAGTAAGTAGAGTTGAGAAAATGTCATACTGGCAATATGACAATAGAACGAGGTTACAGAAGACAGTCTAGTTACAGACTATATATAGTTGCTTAATTTTTGAAAAAGTTGTCATGGAAATCCAATGAGGAAGAGCTAATAATTTTCTAGAAGTAGTATTACAACATCTGAGTATACATAAGAAAACAAATGACCTTTATCTCGTCGTATATATAACATTTAATGCTAAATGGATCAAAGGTCAAAAATGTAAAAGCTTCTAATGATGAAAATTCTAAACCTTCCTAAAGAAAATACATGAGGGAAATTTCTGTGACTTTGGAGTAGACAAAAGATTTCTTAAGGCACAAAAGGCATGACACATGAAAGAAAAATACTGATAAATTGCACTTCATCAAAGTTAAAACATCTGGTCTTCAAAACTCTCCTTAGAACATGTCTAGTTTACGATAATTTAAGTTTTACTCTTATGTTTTATATACTCTTCTATATGTATTCTATATCTAAAACTAGAGTTTAATAATGGGTAATTTTTATTTTACCTTCAATAGTTCTTTAACATTCATCTGAAGTGAACGTTATAAAAATATTGAGTGTTAATTCTGTATCTTTGGCATGTTTATGTTTACGTTATTACTAATCTGTCATTCTGAAATTTTCCACTATCAAAATGTATATAAATATCATGTAGTAAGATAACAAATTCCATGGAATATTATTCATTAAGAAACATAGTTTTTAAAGTTATGTCTATACTGTTATTACTAGCTGCATAAAAAAGATATAAAAAGATCTAACAATGAAAATGCTATCGTATATTTTTCTCATGTTGGTATAAAACTGGGTATTTTTTTCTTTGAAAAGTTGTGTTAAATTTTTTCAACTGTAGTGCATGTTACTAGTATACATTCGATTTGATATTATTCAGAAAAATAATCTAATGAACATCATAATTATGATATTTCTATTTTATTCAGGGTAGTGGTCCACCTTTAAAAGAGGGAGCCCTTTTGCATTTTAAAGAGCGTTGTCTTAGTGTTCAGAAATCATGGCCTATCTCTGAGGTCTAGACAGACAAGAAACTCCTGTTTGCTTAGGAAGACTCAAGCTAAGGCATCACTCTTATCAGCAGATTTGTCTGTTGCTAACAGTTGATTAATTCCGTGTTTGCTGGTGGCACACTGTGGGTGTCATTAAACTATTTTTATGCTTCATGCATATGGCTTTAAATCAACAATGAGTGATCTTCATATTTGAGTGGCAGGTTGTCATTTGTTTTTAATACTATTCTCATATTCTTTTTTATTAAAGAAGTGTCAACTCATAAAATATAAAGATGAATAAAATCTACCTAAAATTTTCATTAACATATTTGCGAAGGATTCCAGAGGTAAGAAAACATCAGCTATAAAGAAAGGCTGTAATGAAACAAAAATAAGGATGCCCATACATTCAAATATGAATATATTAATTCTTACAAAGCACAATTTTGGTTACAAAATGATACCTAAAAACTTGTCTAAGAGGGAAATTTCATCTAATGTAATACAAGATTTTTCACATACCAGCTATTGAGCAGCCACCATGGCAGAAGTTGTACAGGGTATGTGGACATTCAGAGAGGGAAGAGACATGGGCCTTCCCTCAGAACACACCGACTGGTACACCTGCATTCTTTGTAGTCTGTGATGGGCTTCCACTGAAAATGCCAAATGCAAGATCCAGTAGGCTGTGTCTCTTTTCCAAAATGAAATTAAACTCAGCCCAACTTAGCTTCAGGAGCACACTGATGAGCTGTGTTTAGTTTCCTGGACTCAAATGAAATCCAACTCAGTCCAGCTTAGCTTTGGGAGCACACTGATGTGAGCTGTGTTTAGCTTTCTGGACTCATACAGACAGAACCCCAAAGTCATGTGTCTTTGATTGAAATCAGCAGGCTCTCTGAACAACAACCAGGACTGACACCTGTTACCAAAACCAGCTTGTTGTATTTATTGAAAAATGCTGTAACCCTTGAGAAAATGGGGCTCTCTAAAAAGAAGAAGCGTGGTAAAAGATGAAATCAGAGTCCTTTGCGTTAAGCTATTAATTAAAAATAAACAAGGACATTGCCCTTCTGGGAAGATGGAGTAGAAATACCTTTCCCTAGAACTGAAGGAGATAGAGACACAAAAAACCCTCCAAAAAATCAATGAATCCAGGAGTTGGTTTTTTGAAAAGATCAACAAAATTGACAGACCGCTAGCAAGACTAATAAAGAAGAAAAGAGAGAGGAATCAAATAGATNG
>NW_016807758.1:1117320-1157476 GCF_001698545.2 Rhinopithecus bieti
TTATGCCCATGTACCCTAGAACTTAAAGTATAATAAAAAATAATAATAATAATAATAAAATAAATAAAATTAAAAAAAAAAAGAAATACCTTTTCCTGTTCCTTCCACTAAATAACAAACAAAACAAATAGAAAGAGGACTCAGAAAGATGGAGAGGAGGCAGACTGGCTAGGGTAGAGCCTTGGAACCTGAAGAACAATATGATGGTGAGCTACTTGGGAGTTTTTCCTTTTTGTCTTTCTTCTTCTTCTTTTTTTAAAGACACACTCTGGCTCTGTCACCCAGGCTGGGTGGAGTACAGTGGTAAGATCACAGTTCACTGAAGCCTCATCCTCCTGGGCTCAGGAAATTCTCCTGCCTCAGCTCCCTGAGTAGCTGGGATTACAGGCATGTGCCACCATGCCTGGCTAATGTTTTTATTTTGGGGGAGGGCGGGGGTCTCACTATGTTACACAGGCTGGTCTCAAACTCCTGAGTTCGAGGGATCCTCCTCCTCTCTCAGCCTACCAGGGTTCTGGGATTGTAAGTGTAAGACATGATGCCTGGCCTGAGGTTTTCTTCTTGGCTTACATATTCCAGACTTGGAGCTAAAGAAGCCAGCAACCAGAATATGCCAACAGGTTCAATCTAATAAAGAAAAGAAGGCCGGGCGCCGTGGCTCACGCCTGTAATCCCAACACTTTGGGAGGCCGAGACGGGCGGATCACGAGGTCAGGAGATCGAGACCATCCTGGCTAACACGGTGAAACCCCGTCTCTACTAAAACTACAAAAAAAAAAAAAAAAAAAAAAAAATTAGCTGGGCATGGTGGCGGGCGCCTGTAGTCCCAGCTACACGGGAGGCTGAGGCAGGAGAATGGCATGAACCCGGGCGAGGTGGAGCTTGCAGTGAGCCCAGATTGCGCCACTGCGCTCCATCGTGGGCGACAGAGCCAGACTCCGTCTCAAAATAAATAAATAAATAAATAAATTAATTAATTAATATTAAAAGCCTGCCTTCTCCAGCTTGAAAGTGCAGCGTAACAAGACAGAAAACTTTGAGTCTATAATCACTCTACTCCAATCAAACACTGTGGAAAAAATTGTGGCCCCACTCCACCTTCATCAGCAAAGTCCAAGTCGGGAGCCTAGACTTCTGCCCTTTGGAAACTGTAAAGAGAGGCCACCATCCCTCCTCTCTCATCACAGTGGTATCAGACAAAGATAGTAAGAGAGTATTTTCATGCCTAATGAGCAGTAATGAGCCACCAGTCCCCACTAACCTGTCATTGGTGACCACATGGGAAACCTAGACTTCAACCACCCCCCCAGCACTCATGAGGTGCCCTTAACTTCTGGAGTGGGGTTGAAGAAGGCCAAATGGAGAGCCAGGGCTTTTGTTATGATCCTGCTATAAGACAAAGCTATCCGTCACACCCCCACCATACCTCATCTCAGAAGGAGGCCAAGATAGGACCATTCGCAAGGTACCTGTAGCCAGGGATGTATCAGTGGAGAACTAGTGGGAACCTGGCATTCCCACTCCCACACAGCTTCAATAGGGATCCCCTATGTGGGTGTCAACAGAAGAAAATGAGGAACCTAGACTTCTCTTCCCACCTGGTAGTAACAAGGTGGGACCCTTCATTTTTCAATGGAGCAGTTTTACAGGTAGTTGCCTAAAAAGGGGTTTAAATAAAACTCAGAGTCTTCTAACATGAGATCTCAATTTCCAGATGTCAAAAAACAAAAACAACAACAACAACACTCATATAATACCAATAACCAGCAAGCTCTCAAACTGGACTTAAAAGAAAACATAATCAGTAAATTCTAACACTGAGATAACACAGATGTTAAAATTATCTGATAAAGATTTACCACCATTGCAAAACTGCTTCAATGAGCAATTACAAATACAAAATTGAAATAATTTTAAAAGAGAAAGTCTCAGCGAAGAAATAGAGGCTATAAATAGGAAACAAATGAAAATTTTATAAGTAAAAATGGATAAAATTAAAAGAAAATTTTAAAAAACATATAACTAGAAATGAAGACTATTATTCCATTTTCTCAAAAATCAATAGAACAACTAGATAGGAAATTGCTAACAATATAAAAAAGCTCAATCCCACCAACCACCAGCATCTAAATATCATTTGTAGATCACTACACCAACAATAGCAGAATGTGCATTATTCTTAATTTCCCATATAACATATACCAAGATAGACTACATCCCAAAACATCATAAAGGTCATAAAACAAACTTCAACAAATGTAAAAGGATTGAAATTATGGAGAGTATAATCTCTAATGACAACAGACTCAACCTAGAAATCAGTAACAACAACAAACAAAAACTGTGCAAACACTTGGAAACTAAACAGTATACTTTTTAATAATCCATGGGTTAATGGAGAAATATTAAGAGGAAACAAAAAAATACATAGAACTTAATGACAATTAAAATGCAAAATATCAAAACCTGTGGGACGCAACTAAAACAGTGCTGAGAGGGGAACTTATAGTACTAAATGCATTCATTCAAAACGAGGAAGAGTCTCAAATGAATCATCTAAGCTCTCATGTCAAGAAGTTAGAATCAGGAGAACAAAATAAAACCAAATAAAAAAGAAGAAAATAGTAAACATAGGAATAGAAATAACATAAATCAATAATAGAAAAACTAGACAAAATCAAACAAGGGACTGGTTCATTTAAAGAAATCAATATGTCCAACTGGTTTTTTAACAAAGGTGTTAAATCAATTCAATGGGAGAAATAAACCTTTTCAATAAACTGGTGCTTGACCAAGTTGGTATTCAGAGGGGGGAAAATCAATCTTGAAGTAAAATCTTACATATTACACAAAATTAATTCAAAATGTATTGCAAAGTTGAATGGAAAAATGTAAAACGATCTATATTTTAAGGAAAAAACAGCATAGGAGAAAACCCTTGGGATCTAGGAGGAGGCAAAAATTCAGTTTTGATACCGATAGCATCACCCACAAAAAAAATTGATAAATTGGGCCTCAGAAAATTAGAAATATTTTACCTGAAAAAGATCCATATTAGAGGATAAAAGACAAACCAAAGACTGAGAGAGAATGTTATCAAATAGCGTATACAAAATAATATCTGGAGTATGTAAAGAACTCTCAAATTAAAATAGTAAAAAAAAAAAAAAAGCCAGTTAGAAAATGGAAAAAAAATTCATTACATTCCATGAAAGATACAGAAATGACAAATAAGCACGTGCAAAAATATTCACCATTATTAGCAATTAAGCAAATGCTAATTAAAGCCACAATGAGTTGTCACTCGATAGCTATCAGAATGACTAACATAATAAATAACAACACCTAATGCTGGTGAGGATGGGAAAAATTGGATCACTCATACATCGCCAGTGAGAATGAAAACAGTACAGCCATTGTGAAAACCAGTTCAGCAAGCTCTTAAACTAAACATGCAGCTACCATATGACCCAGCAATTGCACTCCTTGACATTCATTCCAGAGAAATGAAAACTTTATGCAAAAACTGTATGTTAATGTTTATAGCAATTGTATTCATAACAGCCCCCAAATGGAAAGAACCCAGATATCCTTCAGTGAGTGAATGAGTCAACTGGATAAATTTCCAGGGAATTATGCTCAGTGGAAAAAAATCAAAATCACAAAAACAAATAAGAAAATTACATACAGTATGATTTCACTTATATAACATTCTTGAAATGACAATATTATATTGTCACAGAGAACAGGTGAGTGGTTGCTAGAGTTAAGGAGGAGTGAAAGGTGAACGGTAAGTGGCTGAGGCTATACAAGGGCGGCAGAAGGTATCCTTGCAGTAACATACGTATTTTGCATCTTGACTACCTATTTCAGTATCTTGATTATGATATTGTACAGTTTGTACATCCCTAATCGGAAAATTTGAAATCCAAAATGCTCTGACAAATTTGGAGCAACAAATGCTCCAAAGATTTTCAAAACATGTTGATTGCTGACAAGATATCACAAGTAGGATTTCTGTATCCGACTTCATATGACAGGTCACAGTCAAAATGCAGGTGTACAACATACCATTTATTCAGTGTCCCCAAGAAAAAACGCCCATCCACCCTTGCCTCAGCTGTGATATATCTTTTCTACATATACTCAGACTCCCCAACACAGGCAGGGCAACAGGGGTAGTAAGATGACTTGTGTGTAGGCCAGACACACCAATGGCATGTTCCTCAAAATGCCCCACATGGGGCCAAGACCTATATCCATTACTCACCATGTGTCATTGCTTATTCTCTGCTCTGTGGTGTAAAAATATTGTTGAAAGTGTCAAAAAGGTTCATAGATACCCATGTAGCTACCAGAAAAGAGAAAGCATTTTTGTTTATCTAAAGCACAGAAAGTCAAACTGTTGGAGAAACTGCTCAGTGATGTAAGTGTGAAACATCTTACAGAAAAGTATGGTGTTGGAATGATCATCATATATGACTTGAAGAAACAGAAGAATAAACTTAGACTTTCTGTGCTAAAAGTGATGATGAGCAGACACTGCACAAAGCTAAAAGTGAAGATTTTGATTGTGTATTGAAAGTGTGGATGCATTCATGTTTCAGTGAACACATGCCTCTTAATGGTGTGGTGATCATGACATAAACCAAGATTGGCTGGGCACAGTAGTGGCTCACACCTGCAATCTCAGCACTTTGGGAGGCCAAGGCAGGCAGATCACTTGAGGTCAGGAGTTTGAGACCAGCCTGGCCAACATGCAGAAACCCCATCTCTACTAAAAATACAAAAATTAGCCAGGCATGATGGCCTGTACCTGCAATCCCAGCTACTTGGGAGGCTGAAGCATGAGAATCGCTTGAACCTGGGAGGTGGTGGTTGCAGTAAGCCAAGATGGTGCCACTATACTCCAGCCTGGGTGACAGAGTGAGACTGTGTCTCAAAACAAAACAAAACAAACAAGCAAACAAAAAACCCGAAGATCTGTTATGATGAACTGAAAATTAAAGAGAACTGTGAACATTAAACGGGCTGATCACAGAAATTTAAGAAAAGATACAGTATTATTATTATTTTTTTAATTTGTAGTGATACATTATTTGTTGATCACGAAGCAGTGGCAAGTTTTCCAAGGTCATTGGCGAGTTTGCCAGGTCATTGTTGATGAAAATCTGACACAGAGTAAGTCTAGAGTGTTGATGAGACAGCACTCTTTTGGTGTTATTGCCCCCAGAAAGGCACTGTCTCCAACTGATGAGGCAGCCCCTACAAGAATTAAGGATGCCAAGAACAGAATAACTGCTAGGCTGTGCTAATGCAGCAGGCAGTCACAAGTGTTATCTGTCTGTGTTAGCCAAAAATGTGCATCCTCACTGTTTTCAAGGAGTACATTTCTTATCAGTTTATTACTATGCCAAGAAAAAGGCATGGATAACAAGGGACGTCTCTTCTCATTGGTTTCACAAACATTTCGTACCAAGTGACTTGTGCTCACTGCAGGGAAGCTGAACTAGATGATGACTACAAGATTTTATTATTACTTGACAACTGTTCTGCGAAAATTCTTATCAAAAATAATGTTTATGCCATGTACTTTCCCTCAAATATGGCTTTATTAACCTAGCTATGTGACCAGGTTATCTTTAGCTCAATGAAGAGTAAATGATTTTAAAAACCCACTTTCTTGAACAGCATGCTAGCAGCAGTGAACAGAGGCCTAGGCATGGAACATTTATAAAAGAAGTTTAGCCTGAAGAATGCCATATATGCTGTTGCCAGTGCTTGAAACACAGTGACTAGAGACACATATATTGTCTATAACCTCTGGCCTGTGACTATAATCAGTGATGTTGATGAACAAGATGGTGACTTTGAAGAATTTCATATATCAATTGAGAAAAAATAATGCCTGACCTCCTTACATATGTAAAAAATACGTCCTCAGAGTCCTTCAGTAAGTGGGAAAGAGTGGATATTTAGGAGGTTTTTAACATTTATAATGGCACCCCAGTGGTTCATTTATTGACCAATGGTGATATAGCTGAAATGATTCTGAATCAAGAACATCGTGATACTTATGATGATAATGATGACATTAACGTTGCAGAAGACGTGCCTGTAGATGACATGGTGAAATGTACAATGGGCTTACTGAGGGACTAGAACAGCATGCATTCAGAGCAGAACAAGAAATCATGTTGGCTTATAAAATCAAAGAGAGACTTTTAAGACAAAAAATCTTTTTTTTTCCTTAAAAAAGTGGGCAGTTCACAAAGATTAAAAAAAAGAGAAAAAAAAAATTGTTAATAAGGCAGATGACTCTGGAGGAAATACTCTAAAAAGTCACCCAGTAGGCCAGCCGTAGTGGCTCATGCCTGTAATCGCAGCACTTTGGGAGGCTGAGGCGGGCAGATCATTTGAGGTCAGGAGTTCAAGACCAGCCTGACCAACATAGTGAAACCTCCCCTCTACTAAAAATACAGATAAATTAGCTGGTCATGGTGGCACATGCCTGTAGTCCTAGCTACTTGGGAGGCTGAGGCAGGAGAATCGCTTGAACCCAGGAGACAGACTGCAGTGAGCCAAGACTGCAACACTGCATTCCAGCCTGGGCAGCGAGTGAGATTCCATCTCAAAAAAAAAAAAAAACAAAAAACAAAAAACAAAAAACAAACAAAGCTATCCAGTAGAATGCCTCATCACCCCTAGAGGACTCACTTTCTGGTCCCTCAACTGGTTCTTATCTAAGAAAAATAGAACAGTTTACAACATTCTTTTAACACAACACAGCATTGTAGGTGGATACTGAAAACCTGCCACTAGTTATTGTTACTGCTGTTTAACAGCAGATACAGGTATTCTGGAAATGCTACTGGGCTGCTTAGTTATTCTGAACACAGCGCTTTTTCACTGTATTAATGGTATGTCACTCTTTAACTTTACTACTAAGTATTTATGTGTGAATAAGTGTAAGGAAATGATTGTTTATTGGTAGTATATACATCAGAGTCAGGAATGATGGTGATGCCAAACAACCACAGATTGTCAAGATGGGTGGCTGAGATAGTGACACTTTTGTTTTCTGATGTTTCAGTGTACATAAAGTTTGTCTCAAGCACACAATTATTAGCATATTGCATATAATTGCCTTAAAACTATGTGTGTAAATTGTATATGAAACATTAATTTTGTGTTTAGACTTGGGTATCCTCCACATGATATCTCATGATGTAGGTGCAAATATTCCCAAAACAAAAATTCATAAAATTCAAAATACTCTGATCCCAAGCTTTTAAATTTTATTTATTTATTTATTTATTTATTTTTATTGAGATGGAGTCTCACTCTGTCACCCAGGCTGGAGTGCAGTGGTGCAATCTCAGCTCACAGCAACCTCTGCCTCCCTGGGTTCAAGTGATTTTCCTGCCTCAGCCTCCCAAGTAGTGGAGCTGTGTACCACCACACGTGACTAATTTTGTATTTTTGGTAGAGATGGGGATTTACCATTTTGGCTAAGCTTGTCTTGAACTCCTGACCTCAAGTGATTCACCCACCTCGGGCTCCCAAAGTGCTGGGATTATAGGCATGAGCCACCACACCCAGTCTTCTGGTCCCAAGCATTTGGATAAGGGATACTGAACCTGTATTACAGTTTTGGAAGACTTTACTATTGAAGAAAACCGAGTAAAATATACATTGGACTTCTGTGCATTAATCCTTACAACTGCATGGAAATCTACAGTTGTTTAAAAATAAAACGTTTAATTAAATAAATAAGTAGATGACTGCAGACATAACAAATTAGAAGATAGTGTATGGTGTGAAATATTAGCCATATAGGTAAAGCTTATTGAACTGACGAATCTAATGAAACTTCATTGACAAGGTTTAGAGAAGGCATCACAGAAGACCTGGCTTAGAACTAGGTCTGAAGAACTAATAGGATCCTGAAAAGCAGAGGTTAATGGCCAGATGAAACCAAAAACAACATCAGAGGAACAAGAAGACAGGTGGACCAATTAAAGACAGGGATTTACTAAGGATATGGTAGAGGCAGTGTGGTGTGGAGGGAGGAATGGCAAAGGCATTTCTGTAAGGCAGCATCCACAGGGTTAGAAGAGACGCAAAAACTGGAAATACCAGGTTTAAAAGAATACGTTCAGCGTTGAAAGGTATATCAGAACTCTGAGTTGTGAATGCTTTGAGAATAAGGACATTTTTTACTCGATATTATGTCACCAGATCACAGTCTAATATCTGGTGCGTAACAAACGATTCATTAAATGCTGTTGCTGATTTCACTGAAAACAATTTTAGTGTAGTGATGGGGGCACTAGACAGATTTCAGTGGGCCGAAGAGTAAAAGAGAAGTGAGAAAATAAATGATTCTTCTTAAAAGGTTTGGTTCTGAAGGTAAGTGGCAAAAAAAAAAAAAAAAAACAAGAGGCAAGAACACATTTTATATTATGTTCTTTTTGTCATTTTAAGATGTGAGAAACTTGCACATACATCTTTGTTAGAAAAGGAGATTGAAAACTCAGGAGAAAAGATAAAGGTACATATGGAAATGAACCTTAGGGAGGTAAATGGATGCAGATGTTTGTAGGTGGAGTGGTAGGAGTGCACGCCAGATGGCCTCTATTTTTCAATTAAGTGGGAGGTGGTTCGTGCTCTGCTAAGAGAGAGGAGAAAGAATGGGGGCCAGAAGTCAGTCTCAAGTTTGGAATAGATGGAAAATGGGAATGGAAACTGAACTATCAGCATAAGCCCATTCCTCTTAAATATTTGTCACCATGTGGGCAGCACCTTTATTCATTGAAGTGTTCTTCCTCACTTTGATGCTGATATTTTCAACCCCAAATTATGCACTTCTTTTCTGAGCCAGGCTTTCTGCTAACAATAACTAAAAACTATGTATAAATGTCGCTATATCCCAAATCGTATTTAATCAGCATAGCATATTTTTGAACTTATACACACATGTTAATTTTGTTAGACACATTTCAGCATTATGCTTTCTTCAAGGACAAAATGAACGAAAGAGCCTAGAGATGTGTTTTCTCACTTACCTTTTGCATGCACTCTATTGAACACAGAATATCTTATAAGTTATAGGAGAGTGTTACCTATTTTTAGACAAGTGATTTTGTAAATTTCATACACAATGGTAGAATATTTTAAACCCTAATTGAACTAAACCATCTCATTACCTGGCTCTACTGACCACAGAGTGTTGCCATGGTGATGAGGGAATCAAGTCAGCAGGTCCTACTGTGAGAATTTTCCACTCCAGATGCTTCATTGGTTCCATCTTGCTCATCTCCAAACACGTTGTAATCAATTTAATGGCACAGAAACAGGCTCTACGATGGGGGAGAAAAGGAGTGTTTTTAGCAAATCTTATGCCAAAATATGTTGACATATAATTTACAAAATAAGCACTCTCTAATACCGTAATACTTTAGGTTTTTCAACAACAAATGAAAACCTTTAAAGATATATGTATTAATTTAACAGTTTATGAATTTTTATACGTATCCAGGTAAAAATCAAAGCTCAAGCAATAAAATGTTTCGCTGTCTGCATAACTGGTCTTAAATATAATTAAAGCTTGTTTACATAAAAGGTTTGGAGCCCAAATAAGACTTACAGATTAGTGGAATTCAGGTTTTGGCTAAGGATAGGTAATTTCTATGCTGAAAGATAAAATCTAAGAGCAAAAATTCCGAGTAGTTTCAATTTATGTCTCAAAATGGAACTTGGAACTATAAAGCAATGTTTTAGACTATAAAAAATGTTAAAATTTTGTTACTTCTACATGTTTGCTGTTATTGCTATTTGCTTAGCCTAAGTGGCATTACAAAGTCTCAAATCCTAAGGCATTATGAAATTGTGTTTTAAGAGCAGAAAGAATGGAAAGAACTAGAAAACTGCCTCCCCACTCCCCTCTTTTGTCATCTGTGGTATGGGAGGAAAACCGCATGGAATAAAATGCTTGTGACAGGATTTAAGAAGAAAATTCTGGATAAAATGGCAAGAGGCTAACCAAACTAATATGTATCTTTCAAATTTATTATCAAAATGTTCATGAAGGTATACTAAAACACAACACAAAGATGAACCACACTGTAAACCAAAAATAACACAGAATGATATCCTAGAATCTGGAATTAACTTATACTTACTGGATTTGGTCTGTTATAGAGTTAGGTGTCTTCTCTGTTTTATTTTGCTAGTCTGTGCCCCAAGTCTAGGATATTCCTTGGCACTTATCTGGTGCTCAGAAACATTTGTTATCCTCATTGTTAACTGTAGAATTTTGGGATATTGATTGAGAAGAACCTTTTTAGACTACATACCATGTTTGGTCCTTTGGAAAATAGCATCGTATTGTGACAGTAGGTAGCTAGTGAAACACGAACAGGGCGGGAGAGGGCCCCCACACCCCGGCAGGAAAGTCAGGCGACCATCAGGTGATTATCAGGCAGTTGTCACACTGTCTCTCTAAAATAATTGGTCACACCAGTCCCAGGGAAAGTAGTTTCTCTATAAATAGGAAACCCCTGAAACTGGTGATCACAGGAGCTGGGCAAGTGGGTGTACACATGTGCACTAAGAAGCGAAATGGCAGAATATAACTCATATATGACCTTCCAGGGGAATTGTTTCAGAAAAGGGAAAAACACCTCAGGTGAGCATGCGTACAACTCCAGTAAACACACTGTACATGCACCCCGTTCAAGCACTGGTGGCCACCTGGCACGCGGACAGCCCACCCCAACAGAGGAATCAAGGGAAAAGGGCCGCAAGACCCCGGAAGTATGCCAACATATAAAACTCCAAGTCAAAAGGTCAAACCTGGCACTTGCCCTTCAAGTCAACCACTTGGCCCTCTTCCAAATGTACCTTCCTTCCTCTTGTTCTTGCTCTAAAGCCTTTTAATAAACTTTCACTCCTGCTCTAAAACTTGCCTCTGTCTCTTCTTCTGCCTTATTTTGCCCCTCAGTTGAATTCTTTCTTCTGAGGATGCAAGAAGTGAGGTTGCTGCAGACCTGTATGGATTCCCTACCACTAACAATAAGCTTCCAAAGAAAGTAGGCAAACAGAATGCCTCATCTCAGTGTATGCTTAGTGACACAGGGACGTGCTAAGGAAAACCTACTACGTAAGTGCCATCATCTGGACCAGTCAGAACAAGAATCATCTCCCTATTTCCTTTTTATATTTTTTCTCATGTATATTTGTCTCCACGACTGCCAAGGTTCCACACAGCAGGAACAAGAGAGAGATGTAAGGTAGTAGGCTGCAACTTGGCAAACAGAAGCAGAGTTTGAGGAAAAATTTAGGAGCAATCCATTCTAGGTTATTTAGATTTTCATATCCTGCATGATACAAAGGGGATTATGAACAACATTTGCTTCTTTGGATTACTCATAGAATTCAACTATCACAGCAAAGTAGGCTCAACTAAAATTAATTCAACACACAAACACAAAGAGATAATATCCGCTGACATGCAAACTAAAATGGGGTGAAATACCTGTTTACGTATAACCCAAAGACCAAGATCTAAGCAGGAAAATGTGACAGCATATATGTGTGCAGGAACCACTGAAGGTAGGGTCACTCTTTAAATGCTCTCTAAAGGCCAACATCAGAATCAAAAAGCATGATTGAAACAGAATAATGCCAGGCATGGTTGCTCGTGCCTGTAATCCCAGCATTTTGGGAGGCTGAGGCAGGAGAATCGCTTGAGCCCAGGAGTTCCATACCAGCCTGAGCACCAGAGTGAGACCCTGTCTCTAAGAAGAAAAAGAAAAAAAAGAATACTGACCAAAATAATGCTAAATGGAACTTGTGAAATATTACTTTAAAACAAGAAAAGATTCACATACAAAACGTAAAATTGAAAATAATTTTCTAAAAGAAAATGTATATATCTGTGTACTCGTGTATATATACACATATAATGTCTTACCAATGAAATGTATTTTTTCATCTGTTACTTTCACCCTCTAAACATAAGTTTATGAGTTTATTCAATAATAATTACAATGTAACATGCACTATAAAATTTAAACTCCCTTAGAATATCATTTTAGTAAAAAATATAAATGTCCAGAGCACTGGTTCTTTGATCATTGATAAAACTCATCATCACTGTCTAATTATCAATGCTATTTCATGGAAATTTTGGCAACTTTATATAGCTTTTACCGTCTTTTAGATGTATTTTCCTCATTTCAACAAAGCACCCGTAGCAAAATGTGCCATACCATGAACAAAGAGAAGGAAAGATCTCAGTCAGAAATTGAAGGTGGTAGAGGCATTTGTATCACTGATCTATTTTAGCACCTACTGGCCTGTGTCCCTGAGAGGTACGTCTTTATCCCCTCAGTCGAACCAATTGTCCATGCCTTTTCTCTGTGACAGCAACTGTGGCATGTTCTTTCCTTTCTTCCTTTCTCACTTCATTTTCTCACTGAGAAAGCCAAGAGGAATACCTGTTTGTAGTTTGGATTAGGAAATATTAATATAACACATGTCAGGAAGAATAAAATGTTAATTAACCAAGTGAATCACCTGATTCTTTGTTTTCTTATCTCCTTACTTTTCTATCTGGGATCACATGTTCCCCGCATCAACTCACACCCTCTCCAAATTGTTATACGCAAATTTATTATCAACCTATCCATTCATATTTTCTAATTTTCTCTGTCTCCTCATATATCTCCATAATTTGGGTTTTCTATTAGGCTTGTTTACATTCTTATTTGGATGACTATTTTAACACATGAAGTAACCTTTTCCAAAAATTTCTGTAACAGTAAGACAATTTTCTAGATTTTCCTAGGATATGGGATAAAATTATCCAATTTTTTTTTTTTTTTTTTTTTTTTTGAGACGGAGTTTCGCTCTTGTTGCTCAGGTTGGAGTGCAATGTCATGATCTCGGCTCACTCCATCCTCTACCTCCTGGGTTCAAGTGATTCTCCTGCCTCAGCCTCCTGCGTGGCTGGGATTACAGGTGCACCACCACCATGTCCGGCTAATTTTTTGTATTTTTAGTAGAGATGGGGTTTCACCATGTTGACCAGGCTAGTCTCAAACTCCTGACTACCCACCTCGGTCTCCCAAAATGTTCTAAAAAATTATTTTTCTGTCTCCACTCTGCTAAGCATCAAAATATTCCTACAAAATTCAGAGCAATAGTTAGTTATAAAACCTGACATTTTAAATTTTTTCTTATTCCTTTCCTCTGAACCCAACAATCTATTAGGCTAAATAGTTCTTACAACTGATACTAATCTTTCAGTAAATAAAATTTTCAAAACATTTCTGGAATTAGTTTTATGAGACATAAAATTTAGGACTAAGTACTCCTTCAGAATCACCCAGACTAGTCAATCTTTCTGATTTGGGAAAGTAAGCTCCCATCTGATCTCATGATTTAAAGTAATAACTTTGTGGTAAGAGCCAACAAATACTTAATTAGCCTACTTGTCATAAATGTGCTCTGTGGACAATTAAGCATGTCAAGTTTATACAGTAGGGGTGACTTACAGAGATAGAAAATGTGACTTTAAAGATTGTGAATCCATGGGGAAATTCTTTATGAGATGGCCTACTGCATTAGAAAAATGCAAACAAATCTTGCTAACAGCCCAATAAAATCTGTGGGGCCATATTTCTGACTTGCAGTGAAAATCTTTAATTTTCAAATTTCCTGTCCTCCTATGCACAGCCTTGTTCCATTCTTCATATTAGCAAACTTTTCCCTACACCAGAGTGCTGGCTTGTGCCAGGCACAGCTTTTTCAAGGCTGCCTCCCTGCTGATTTGTCTCTCCTGACGAGATACAGTTGGCTTCATAAAATGCTGTCTGCATAGTTTTGAACTTGATCGATTTCTTTGAGACATGAGCTCACGTAAGAAATGTGTCTTCCCAGATGCTGAGGCACATGCTTTCTCTTCCTGGATCCCTGTGAGGCATGAACCCTGGTGACCCAGCCTGGCAATTGGAATTTCTGAAGCAATATATCATTAGCTTACTTCAAATCATGGCAGCACCAAATGCTCAAGCATTTGCCTACTAAAGTAAGAGAAATGTCCTTAGACCCATTGATACACCCTGACATCCCTCACCAGCGGTGCCTATTGATAAACCCTGACATCCCTCACCAGCGGTACCTTTTCTGTGAGGTCAGAGAGAAGAGTCAGTGTCCCAGGCTGAGCCTCTGGTTGTCACAGAACCAGGCATAATCGTAGCAGGTTTCTTTTATCGCCCACAGCCAGATGTTAGCCTCAAGACGTCCATTGTTTACTAAATGTAGTATCTTCTTAGTATTAGTAAAACTATTTTTAGAGCGGATATTATATATCAGGCACAGGATATAAGCAATATAAGCAATACATTAATATCAATGACTTTTGTTTTAGTCTGTTTTTGTATTGCCAAAAAGGGAGACCTGAGGCTGAGTAATTTACAAAGAAAGCAGGTTCATTTAGCTCACTGCTCTACATGTTGTATAGGAATCATGGTGCCAGAATCTGCTTCTGGGGATGGACTCAGGCTGCTTCCACTCATGGCAGATGGTGAAGGACAGCCAACATGCACAGAGATCACCTGGTGGGAAAAGAGGCAAGAGAAAGCTGAGAAGGTGTCAGATTCTTTTCAACAACCAGTTCTTGTGGGAACAAAGGGTGAGAACTCACTCACTTCCATGAGAATAATACCAAAACATCCTTGAGGGATCTGTCCCCATGGCCCAAACACCAGCCCCCAGCCACCACCTCCCACAATGAGGATCAAATTTTCACCTGAGACTTGGTGGGGTCAAACAAATGATATTCAAACCACAGCACATTTGCAAGAAAATGTGATTACAATTTTACAGATAGAAAAACCAAAGCTCAGTGGTACTAATAGCTAACTCAGTCACACCTCTCGCCATTTTGAATATAGTTTCATCAGTTGCTACCATTTTTAAGGCTCCATCATCCTCTCCAACATTCCCTGGAAGCTTCAAAATCCCATTAACAATTTTTGTTTCAACCTCAACCCCTGCAATCATCCTGAGACATTTCAATGCTTAGAATGACTTACCTCCCATCTCAATCATTACATCCTCTTAAACTCCTTACATTTGGCAACCTTTATAGTCACTCCTTGGAAATTCACTAATTATATTGGATGTGCTCCACTTTAGAATGTCACACTATTGTTTTAATTTTGGCCATCACCTTTCATCCTGCTCATTCTCTTCTCCTTCATTCACATCTGTGTGCACGTAACTGCATCATGTCCTCCAGCACCTCAACTCTTCTATTGCTGTCTGGTCTTCCCAGGATAAATGATCTCACTGCTTCAGCCTTCTCTCCAGAGACATACCTCTGTAACTGCCCTTTGTTGACCTCTGTCAACTTCTTTATGCATTAACACCTTTGCTGTTCCTGCTACAAAACCCTGACCCTGTTTGCCCTATGTTCCTACTCACCACTTCTGGAGAAAAGAGACATCCTGGTGAAAGTGACTAAACTGACCAGCCAGGCTCCAATACAAACACATGGTTTTCAAGTCTCTTGAAATTCAAAATTAGATTATCTTGTTCTTCACTTTGTAAATCTATCTTCTCTTTCAATATATCCTTCCAATTGGCATAAGCATGCTCCCTTAAGAAAATACCCACAAAAATATCAGAATTCTATAATTTTTTCTAGTCCCTGCTATTTGTCTCCTTTGCTTTGCATCTAAATTTCTCAACTATTCATACATATTTGATGTATTTATATGTATTCTGGATTTCTCTCCCATTCTTTTATTAAAACAGCTTCTGATAATGTCACCTTTGTTGAATCCAGCAAGTGTTTTTAATCTTCATCTTATGGCACCTATGGCATTTTGTACCATGAACTCCCTTAGTCACCCATGAAACAGCACTCTACTGAATGTCTTTCTAGCTTTCGGTCCTTTTCTCTGCCTCCTTTTTAGGCTCATTCTATACCTCACAATTATTAAGTGTTGGAACTCCTCAATATAAGGTCATATTGTAACTATTTACTTTCTCCTAGCAAGCACATCGCACATCACTACCTATCTTTTCAATTTCCCCTGTACACAATTGACGCAAATAAAACCTCTGTACAGATCTGCTCAATAAAACTATTTGCAATGTTGAAATGTTCTATAATCTTTGTCACCGAATATGGTACATATATTGAATAAACCTTTCCATTTCTCTAGCTGCTCAAGATAATCACCTTAGCATACATTCAAGATCCTGTGGGGTCATGTCTCATTATGCTCCATCTTCCTTTAGCAGCTTATGCTAACTTTTTTTTTCTGGAAACATCACAACCAATTTTTCTCCCACTGAAAACCTTTGAATACTTCCTTGAAGCAACCTTTCTCAACTCCTGGTACCAATTCTCTCAATTATCTTCTGGAAATGTGTATTAATTTGTGTGATTCTTTGATTAACATCCGTTTCTTTAAAATGAGAGCAGAGGCCTTTGCTTTTTGTAGAGTTTTGTTCACCATTTATTCCCAGGGCCTAGTTAAGTTGCTGGAATATAACAGATGTACATTAAATATGTGCTGAATAAGACTTTTCCTAAGTTCTAGATTTGTAGATAGCTCCAACTTCTTCTTAAATATTTTTATATGTTCCAAAGCCATCTCAAAATGATTTTACTACTCCACCCCATACCTTTTACTATTACTACACACACACACACAAACAACCCTATACAGACATACTTAAGATATACGACACGTTCCGTTCCAGGCCAGAGCAATAAAATGAATATTGCAATAAAGCTAATCCCACAAATTTTTTTGTTTCCCAATGCATAAGAAAGTTACATTTTAGGGGGCTTTAAGATGGCTGACTAGATGCAGCTAGCACTCACCTCCTCCACAAAGCAAACCCCTAAAACAGTGAGTAGATAATCACACGTCACATAGATCACCTAAGGCAGAACAGTGGAATTCAGCAGAGAAGCGATAAGAAACACTAAGGCATAGAAGGAGACAGAAACAAGGCAGCCAGCTGGGCCAGGATTGGGTGGGAGACTGGAGAGGCTCCTCAATGCAAGGAAAGGGTGATCCAAATTCCCACCACAGACTCATGCCTGGAGTTTGGGTGATGGCATTGCTCCAGAGAGGGAGCTCATGCTAGGGGGAGCTCATGCTAGGTCCCACACCCTCCTACCAAACTCACGCAGTTGTACAGCGCCATCTTGACAGTCCAGACCCCACCACATTGCATCTGGCCCTGGGGTCTAACAGCCCCTGCATCTCCATATCCCTGAATTCCCACTGATATACCCTCCACATCCACCGGGAGGACTACCATAGTGCCATTGCCCATTGGACCCAGCAGTGTGGCACGGACCTCAACATTCCAACCCACACAATGTCCTACTGGGAACAGGTAGTACAGCACACCAGGGAGGCTGGCCCAGACAAAGGGAGTCTAAGTGTGCACTCTCCAGAGCCTGAAAACCACTTGCCTGGGGCTGTTGCCACGGATGGCAACCCTGACTCCTACCAGCAGCAGAGCCACTGCACACTTGCACGCACCCTGAGAGCCCTGAGAAGAGGCTCTCCCCGCCCATTACTGCTGCTGCTGCTGCTACCACCTGAACACACACTGGGCCCTGGAAATAGCCTCGTGCTGCCCACCGCAGCTCGGTGGGATTGCATCAGCAAGGCAAGTGAGAACAGGCCCACCTAGCCTGGGCTAGGGGCTTGGGATTGCCCTTCTCTGTCAGTGGCCTTGGGCATGCATGCAGAACATTAGGGAGCCTAAGAACAGGCCCAGAAAACTGTCTGCCAGTGCCCAAACACACTGTCTGAAAATCTGGGGATCGGCTTACCCCATCCTCCACCACTGGCATCTGTTTACTCCTTCCAAAAGATTGAGGATGGGCACCCACTCTGCCATCACCACAACCGCCGGCACCTACCTGCACAGGCCACCTGGCAACCTGGGAACTGGCCTGCCCAGCCAGTCGCAGTGACTGCTAACACCAGCACAGGCCACATGTGAGCCTGAGAGTTGCCCTGCTACTGTTACTGCTACTGCCATCACACATACCACATAAGCTGCCTAGGGGCCTGAAGATCCACCCACCAGTCCAGCTCACTGATGTCATTGCTGGCACCTGAGCAAGCCACATACAGGCCAAGAATTGGCCTTCCTGGACCCATTAACACCAGTATCTCCACATGCCACCTGGGGGCCCAAAGCTGGGCACACTTCCCACACCACTGCCACCAATGGGGCCCAAGAATTGGCCCACTTGGCATCGTCATCCCCAGCACCCAGTCTCACCACATCCTCCACTAACAACTATAGTTCAAACCACTGAGGAAATCACAGACATCAATGATACCGTTTGCAGCTGAAGAAATCATTAGGGGACTACACCATTGAATGCACCCAGAATCAAGGCCAAAGTGCCATACTCAACCAACACCATATCTAGAGACAAAAGTGTTCCCCTATTAAAGCCAATCGAAAAAATTCAAAGAAGGAATTGTTACATCAGATGCACAGATATCAACATAAGGACACAAGAAAAATTAAAAAGCAACAAAATATGATACCCTTAAAAGAACAATAATTCTCCAGCAACAGATTGCAATGAAAAAGAAATAACGAAATGCCTGGAAAAGAATTTAAAATATTTATATTAAAGAAGCACAGGCAGATGTAAGAGAACCAGATAAGCACTACAAATAGATCAGAAAAACAATTCAGAATATAATGAGAAATTCACCAAAGAGGTAGATATTACAAAGAAAATAACAAACAGAAATTTATAATTCAATGAATAAAATATAAAATACAGTTGAAAGCTTCAACAATACAGTAGACTAAGTAGAAAAAAGAATTTCAGAACTTGAAAACAGATATTTTGAAATAACCCCATCAGAAAAAATCAATAAAAAGATTTTAAAAAAATGAATAAAGACCACATGTCATATAAGAGACCATAAAGCAATGAAATATTTAAATGTTGGGTGTTCCAGAAGGAGAAAAGAATGTCAAAATTTAAAAATCCATTTAATGGAATAATATTGCATGTTTTCAATCATACGTGGGAGCTAAAATAGTTGATTTCATGGAGGCAGAGTATAGAATGATAGTTATCAGAAGCTGGAAAGGGAAGTATATATGGGGAAGTAGAGAAGTCAGGTTGATTAATTGGCACAAACATGCAGTTAGAGAGAAGGAATAAATTTTACTATTCAATAGCAGAGAAAAATGGCTATAGATAGAAACAATATTTTGTTTATTTCAAAAGAGCTAGAAGAGAGCACTTGAAATGTTCCCAACACATAGAAATAATAAATGCTCAAGGTAATGAATACCCTAAATACTCTGACTTGATCAACACATATTCGATGCATGCAATGAAATATCACATGTACCTTATAAATATTATGTATACATTTAAAATGTTATGTATACATTTAAAATTTTAAAATATACAAAAGTTATGTTTACATTATTCTGTAGTCTAAGTGTGCAATAGTATTATGTCTAAAACAAAAATGTACATACCTTAATTAAAAATGCTTTATTTATTAAAAAATGCTAACAACCACCCAAGGCTTCAGCAAATCATATTTTTTGCTGGTGGAGGGTGTTGCCTTGATGTTGATGGCTGCTGACTGATCAAGTTGTTGGTTGTGAAAGGTTGCAGGGCTTGTGGAAGGTTCTTTTTTTTTTTTTGAGACGGAGTCTCTCTCTGTCGCCCAGGCTGGAGTGCAGTGGCCGGATCTCAGCTCACTGCAAGCTACACCTCCTGGGTTTACGCCATTCTCCTGCCTCAGCCTCCTGAGTAGCTGGGGCTACAGGCGTCCGCCACCTCAACCGGCTAGATTTTTGTATTTTTTAGTAGAGACGGGGTTTCACTGTGTTAGCCAGGATGGTCTTGATCTCCTGACCTCATGATCTGCCCGTTTCGGCCTCCCAAAGTGCTGGGATTACAGGCTTGAGCCACCGCACCCGGCCTGTGGAAGGTTCTTAAGATGAAACAATAATGAAGTCTGCCACACAGAAATTTTTTGTTTTCATAAAAATTTTTCTCCAGTATGTGATGTTGTTTGATAACGTTTTACATGCAACAGAAATTCTTTCAGAATTGGAGTCAATGATCTCAAATATTGCTGTTGATTTATCAAATTATGTAATAGTTGTCATCTTAACAATATTAAGAGTATCTTAACCAGGACTAGATTTCATCTCAAGAAACCAGTTTCTTTGCTCATCAGTAAGAAGCAACTCCTCATCTCTTCAAGTTTTATCATGAAATTGCATCAACGCAGTCATATCTTCAGGCTGCACTTCTAATTCTAATTTTCCTGTTATTTCCTCGACATCTGAACTTACTTCTTCCACTGAAACCTTTAGTCCCTCAAAGTCCTCCATGAGGGTTGAAAACTTCTTCCAAACTGCTGTTAACGTTGATATTTTGACCTCCTTTCATAAATCACAAATGTTTTGAATGACATCTAGAATGATGAATCTTTTCCAGAAGGTTTTCAATGTACTTTTCCCATATCCATCAGAGGGATCGCTATCTATGAAGACAAGAGCCTTGCAAAATGTAGTTCTTAAATAATAAGATTTACAAGTCAAAATTACTCCTTGATCCATGGGCTGCAGAATGGATGGTGTGTTAGTATGCATGAAAACAATATTAGTCTCTGTACATCTCCATCAGAACTTGAGGGTAACCAGATGTGTTATTAAAGAGCAGTAATATTTTTTAAAAGATTATTTTTCTGAGCAGTAGGTCTTAATAGCAGGCATAAAATATTCAGTAAACCAGGCTATAAACAGATGTGCTGTCACCCAGGCTATGTTGTTTCATGTATAGACCTCATGCAGAGTACATTTAGCATAATTCTTAAAGGCCCTTGGATCATCAGAATGGTAGATGAGCATTGATTCAGCTTAAAGTGACCAGCTGCGTTAGCCCCTAACAAGAAAATCAGAAAGTCCTTTGAAGCTTTGAAACTATTCAGTGATTTCTCTTCTCTAGCTATGAAAGTCCTACATGGCATCTTCTTCCAACAGAAGTCTGTTTTGTGTACATTGAAAATCTGCTGTTTTGTGTAGCCACCTTCATCCATTATCTTACCCAGATCTTCTGTATAATTTACTGCTGCTTCCACAGAAGCACTTACCGCTTCACCTTGAACTTTTATGTTATAGAAATGGTTTCTCTTCTCAGACCTCATAAACCAACCTCTGTTAGCGTCCAGCTTTTCTTCTGCAGCTTTCTCACCTCTCTCAAGTTTCATATGAAGAGAGTTAGGGCTTTGCTAATTCTCTAGAAAAATCAGCACTAGGGTCTCTATCCGGACCACTCAAACTTTCTCCATGCTAGCAATAAGGCTGTTTTACTTTCTTATCACTCATGTTTTCAGTGGAACAGCACATCTGATTTCCTTCAATAACTTTTTCTTTGCATTCACAACTTGGCTAAGTGTTTGGTGCAATAGGCCCAGATTTCAGCCTGTCTCAGCATTCAACATGCTTTCCTCACTAAGCTTAATCATTTTTAGCTTTTCTTCTAAAGTGAGAGATGTGTGACTCTTTCTTTCACTTGAACACTTAGAGGTTATTTTGGGGTTATTGACTGGCCTGATTTCAATATTGTTGTTTCTCAGGAAATAGGGAGGCCTGAGAAGAGGGAGAGTGATGGGGAACAGCCAGTTGATGGAGCTGTCACAAAAAACTGAACATAAAATAAATCAACATTTATGATTAAGTTTGCCACTTTTATGCATACTTTTGTGGTACCCCCAAATAATTACAATGGTAACAAAAAAGATCCCGATCACAGATGACCAAAACAGATATAACAATTACAAAAAAGTTTAAAATATTTTAATAATTACCAAAATGTGACACAGAGACACAAAGTGAGCACATACTGTGGAAAAATGGCCCTGATAGACTTGCTGAAACAGGATTGCCACAAACCTCTGATTTGTAATAAAATGTAATATTTGCAAAGTGCAATAAAACAAGATATGCCTGTAGAACAGCATCATGGACCTTGTCATTCAAAACCAAAATTTGCAAGTTTTCTTTAAATTTGCTTTCTCTTTAGCCAGCTACAAAAAAAATTACAAACCATTATAGAAAATAATTAAAGAATGGAGGAATATACCATGTACATAATTTAACACTGTAAATAATGCTATATAATTTATCCCTAAATGACCCATGGATTCAATGCGATCTCAAACATTATACCAGCAGGTCTGTTGTTACTGTTGGGTAGGAGTTGACGCCTGATACCCAAATTGACAGTGAAATACAAAAGCCAAGAAATATTCAGAAAAGAAAAACATGTTGAAGAAGAACAAGTTTAGAGTAATTACAATAGTAGATAGTAAGCTATGGGCCAGGTGTGGCTCATGCCTGTAATTCCAGCACTTTGGGAGACTGAGATGAGAGGATCATTTGAAGCCAGGAGTTGAAGACCAGCCTGGGCAACATAGTCAGACCCTGTCCCTACCGAAAAATAAAAGGGGGCGTGGGGGAGAGAGATATATAAAATTCTTACACTTAAGACAGTAGTATTAACACAGGGCTAGCTACATCATTGAATGGAAGAGGATAGAGTATAGAAATATACCAATATATACAGAGACCCCCCCACAATTTATGAAAAAGATGTCAGTTCACAGTGGTCTTTTATGGTATGGTCCTTTAAAAATATGATCCTGAGTAAGATGGTTATGCATATTAAAAAATTGGTACCCCTATATACACAATTCAACTCAAGGGAGATTATATACCTAAATGTAAAACTTGAAACAAACTTTTCTAGAACAAAACATAGAAAAGAGCTTTATGACTTAGAAGATAGGAAAAGATGGTACAAATAGGGCACAGAATGCACTAACCTTGATGATAATCATTGATAAATTAGTCTACATTAAACTTCTGCTTATCAAACATATCAGCAAGAGCATAAAGGAGCAACCCAAAAAAATGAGAAAGAATAGGAGAAACGTAACTGACCAAGAGATCCCACACAGAATATATAGAAAGAAATAAGAAAAAGAGAGACACACAATAGATAAATGAGCTAAACATGTAGGCATTTTAGCAAAAATGATATTCAACTGGCAAATAAACATATGAAAGTTGTTCAATTTTAATGCAAACTGGAAACACAGTATGATACCACTACATCCACACATGAATGGCTAAAATGAAAATGATGGATAACATCAATTGTGGAAATGTGAGGCAACCCAACTCTCATAGTGTTAAAGAGTGGGGGTGTATTTTATAAAATTGTGTAAAGTTTTCACTGTATATACTAAAGCACATGCATGACCTAAAAATTTCATTTGTTGCTATTTGATAGAATTGCATGCATATTTATAATAAAAGATATATACAAAAATATTCATATCAGGCTTATTATATATTTTATAATATAATATAGTTAATTATAATTAAATATTTAATTTGTATAATATATTAAATTTAATATCATATATTTAATATTTATGTTGTATAATATATAATATATGTAATATATAATATATTATATAACAAAAGATATATACAAAAATATTCATATCATCAGGTTTATTATACATATACATATATATGTGTGTGTATATATATTCTAGTCAGGGTCTCTCTCTGTTGCCCAGACTGGAGCACAGTGGCACAATTATAGCTCACTGTAACCTCAAAATCCTGGTTTCAAGCAATCCTCCTGTATTCTGAGTAGCTGAGATGACAGGTGCACACAATACACCTAGGTAATTTTTCATTTTTAATTTTTTGTAAAGATGGGGACTTGTTATGTTGTTTTGCAGGCCGATCTTGAACTCCTGGCATCAAGCAATTCTACTTCAGCCTCCCAAAGCACTGGGATGACAGAAATGAGGCACCACACCCAGACCACATCATCAGTTTTTACAAGAGTGCCCAACTGAAAGCTACCAAAAATGTTCATAAACAATAGAATAGATAAACATGTTGTGTGATATTTACACAATGAAAGAAACTACGAGAAGGAACTGTCTATCACAATGCATAAAAAAATCCTCGAATTCGTCAAATGTAATTTTGAGCCAAACAAGTCTTACACAAAAGAGTATGTTTTGTATGCAAGTGTAAAACCAGATAAAACTAATCTATGATTTTAGAGGTTCAGTTGGTGAATAGGGACTAGGAGAGGGCACAAAAGACACTGCTGAGGGCTGGAATCTTCTAGTTCTCAGTTTCAGTGTTAGTTACATGACTGTACTCACTTTATGAAAATTCACAAACTACTCGTGATTCATGTATTTTTTGGTACATATAATACTAAAATGACATTATTTAAATTTAAAAAATCAAACTCATTTTTCTCAATTTACCACATGCACATTAGTTGAATTCACACTTTAATATTCTACTGTCATTGTCTGAAGTCTCTAATCATCTCTCACCTTCAAAATAGTAGTAGCTTGACCACTGGTCTCCCTTTACTCAAAGGCATCCTTAATGCAAAACTCTTGTGAAAGCCATCTAATGACAAACATAACCACTCCTGTGGCCTATTTGAAACATCTCAGTGACTGTCTACTTACAAAATCTAGCATTCAAGCTCCTTGCTGACAACTCCTACATTGTTTCAATTTGCCTCAAACTGCCTATAAGGCCAGTACTCATTTTCCTGTTTGCATACTCAGTGTATACTAGGAATTGACGTATGCTATTTTATAATGATCAATAGCTAATAATAACCAAGCTGGCATCTGAAACTACATCTGTATAGATCCGTAACTCATGCTCTTTCTATAACATTACAATGCCCACTGCTGTACACGTGGGGAACAACTCGCTTATTATAGCATCAGTGTTCTTTAGCTTAACAATGTCTAACTTGAAAGAGCTGGATGAAAAGGAGAGAAAGGAAATTACATGTTTTCATTATGTGCTAATGCACATTGCTTACAATCATAAATGGGTATTGTTCTTTCTTAAGGTAATAGGAAATGCAATTTCAAGGATGTTTACTTTTAATGGAAAAGTACTTAATATAATTAATATCCGTGATATTCATGTTACTGAAGAAAAAAAGCATAATAAACTTGTTTCACATAGAACAATCTAGGAAAGAAGAGCAATAAACCCTAAACATGTGAAGTATATAAAAAAGGGCACAAGTAAAATAAAACCACCAGTTATCAGAGTTGTTATAAATTAATTAAACTCCTCTTGTATGGGTAAAAGAACATAAACTAATTATATAATCTTAATAACAGACCCAATAAAATGAAATGAAGAAGAAAAGCAAAACATTAAAAGAGGGACAATTATATACCAGGCAATAACAAATGCAAAGAAAACAGCCTTGGCAATATCAGTATTACAGAATCCAAGACAAGAGCGTAAAATAAGAAAATGAATATGCTTTATATGACTACCAAATGAATTAATAAATATTTATGGCAATTATTAACACTTATGTGTCAAATAATTTAACACTAATATATTTAAAGGAAAACTTAGAAATGTAAGGTACAGTTGACAAAATTAGAGCCACAGGGAGAACTTGAATATATCTTAATATTTAATACAGAAAACAGAAAATGTCAATAGGCATAGATGACTTGAATAATATAATACAATGAAAAATAACATCTCTAGTGTTTACCATGTGTCAGGCACTGCTGTAATTATTATATATATCATTATATTTACTAGCTCATTTGCTGCTCACAATAAATCTATAGAAAGATATTATTAGATACTACTACAATCGCATTTACAGATGAGAGAATTCAAAGAAGGTTTAGTAACTGGACTAATGTTACACAGTTTGAGATTGATTGAGCCAAATATTGAACATAGACAAAATGTTTCCAGAGCTTTAGCTCTTAATCACTTTGCAATGCTCTCTTAATTAGTAAGTCAGACTGAAGAGGTATGAATAGGATTTGTGCCTAGATACAGATTATACATGTTCTTTTAAATGTTTGTAATACATTTACATAAATAAAAAATTTCGAAACATGAAAACTATGCAGACATTTTTGCCTCAAAACAATAAACAAAAAATACAAGCAAAACTAAAAACATGAAATACATTAAAATATGCCTTAATAAATAAGTGTTGGGGCAAAGAGGAAATTAAAACTGGTATTACAGACACTTTACAATGTGAAAGCAACAACATTTTAGGTGCTAGTCAAAAAATACTCAGAAAAAATAAATAAATAAGCATAATATTGGATAAGACAAAATATAAGAGAGAAAGAGAGAGAGGGAGGGAGAAATGAATATAAACAATATCCCATCTTGGCTGGGCGTGGTGGCTCATGCCTGTAATCCCAGCACTTTGGGAGGCCGAGGTGGGAGGATCACGAGGTCAGGAGATCGAGACCAAGGTGAAACCCCGTTTCTACTAAAAATACCAAAAATTAGCTGGGCGAGATGGCGGGCGCCTATGGTCCCAGCTACTCAGGAAATTGATGCAGGAGAATAGCTTGAACCCGGGAGGCGGAGCTTGCAGTGAGCCAACATCGCACCACTGCACTCCAACCTGGGTGACAGAGCCAGGCTCTGTCTCAAAAAAAAAAAAAAAAAAAAAAAAAAGAAAAAAAAAAAGAAAAAAAAAATCCCATATCAAAAAATAATAAAAATAATATTTATATATATTAGTGTAGGAACAAACCTACTGAAAAAAATGAATATTTAATAATTTGGAAAATACAATTCAATATCAAGTGAGAAAGAAGAATGTATGTCTATATGCATGATCCCAATTATAATTTTATAAGTAAACAATGTATACAGATTTTTAAAAATTGCAACAGGAAAACACTAAATTCACTGTGGTGATATTGATAACAAAATTATCAGTAATTATAATTTTTTTCCTTTGCTTTAAAATACTTTTCTTTCTTTCTTTTTGTTTGTTTGTTTTTTTGAGACAGAGTCTCACCCTGTCATCCAGGCTGGAGGGCAGTGGCACAATCTCGGCTCACAGTAACCTCCGCCTCCTGGATTCAAGTGATCCTCCTGCCTCAGCCTCCCGGGTAGCTGGGACTATAGGCGTGCACCAACAAGCCTAGCTAATTATTTTGTATTTTTAGTAGAGGCAGGGTTTTGCCATGTTGGCCAGGCTGGTCTTGAACTCCTGATCTCAAGTGATCTGCCAGCATCAGCCTCCCAAAGTGCTAGAATTATAGGCGTGAGCCACCGTGCCTGACCTAAAACACATTTTAAATGCTATATGGTGAATATTCCATCTCATTCAATTTGCATGTAAAGTAATTACTGGTTGCAAAATGCTGGGATCAGCATGGGTACACAATGATGAATGAAAAGGAAAACAAAAACTAGAATATGAAGGAAAAATTTAAAGAGGAAACCCATAAACTTAAAAGAAAATGTATGCATGCAACAGTGTGGATTACTCTGAAACACATATTAAAGAAAAGAGGCAGTAATGAATTTTTGATTTTGTGTATCCAAAAATATAACAACACTGACAGTGTTAGGAATCAGAAGGTGGTCTCCTGAAGAAAGAGGAGATGGTGAGAAAAGGACAATAGATAAAGAACACAGGAGAAATTTCTGGGTTGATGGAAATGTTTTATGCATAGTTTGGAAGGCAGTGATCAGGCGTTTCCAATTTTCAGTAGAACACTTAAGAGATATCTACTCTTCCAGTCCTTGAATCTAGGCTGGCCTTGTTATTTGCTTTAGCCAACAGAATTACGCTGAAATGATGCTGTGCCAGTTGTGAGTCCAGGCCTCAACAGGCACTTTTCTTTCTCAGGGCCCTGCTGCTGTCATCTGAACAAGCTCAAATTAATCTTTTAGGCAATGAAAGATCATGGGAAGGAGAGCCTAGTTTTCTCAACCTTCCTAAGAGTGGCCATCCTAGACTGGATTGCTCACAGTTGGCTCACAGCTGACCGTAGATGCCTGATTTTTTCAGAGACCAGAACTATGCAGCAGACCAATAGACTAGTAAGCAGCAATAAATACTTATTCGTTTACGTCATTGAGTTCTAGCCTGGCTTATTGTGCCGCAATCACCAGCAAACACCTATGAGAACAAAATTTACTGTCTTTCAGTTTTGTTTTAAAGAATAGATGAGCTAAAAGACTTAAAGGAGCATTGAAAATTGAAAAGTACTAAAAATATAAGAAATTGATCAGACATATGTCTCTTTTACAATTTTCCCTGGGCAAAAAAGTACTAAGGAAAATAATCACAAAATGTTAGGGCTATATTTGAGATCTGCTATTGAGCAATAATACATGGATTTTATATCTTATGCAAAATCTCATTGAATAGTAATAGCTTCCTGAGTGCTGAGCTATGAAAGATTGTTCAGTTACATCTACATTCAGGAGAAAAAATCAATGAGTAATGCTTGCATTAGGTATAGAATATGCAACTTGCTTCATTCTGGTGTTGTCCAATCTTCTCATTTCGGGATTAGAAACTCAGACTTTGAGAGAGACGATGTTTTTAAAAAGTCATTCAGAAAATTAGTGGCAGATGCGAGTTTTTAACCAATGTGTTTTGAGTAAACTAATCCAAATTTTCCATACCCAAGTGTAGTTTTAAAACACTGAAGCCTGGGCAATGGTTCCTATCTAATACTTTTTGAAAATAATTAATTCTTGAATATTAGAAATATTATTGCTAAGAAACTTGTAGTTTTATCAAGTGATCAACCAGCTGCCCATCCCCTCCCACCTCCATGATTTAAGCCTATTAGAGAAAAAACGGATAAGCAGAGATATGAAAGAACAGCTCACCCTACAACCCTCAAGTAGGGTGTGTTGAGACTATGGTCCATTTCTGAGGACAATTGGTCCAACATTTATCATGATTAATACATTTGTTAACAAGCAGAAGCCCATTCTTACCTCTGACAGATTTATCTGTAGAAGATGCTGTGTCACCACAATGTCCTGGCTGCTGGTCAATTCAAATTTTCAGCCCGTAACTAGTAGATCCCAAGGCAAGCAGCAAAGAGAAGGACTCTTGGAAAATCATTGACTTTGGGGGCAGAAGGAAAGCAAGGAGAGGCCTGCAGGAAAATTGAGTCTGAAAAGTCAAATGGATTTTAGGTGAGAAAGTTTTAAATTTGGAGAGAGATATCAATTTACAGGCAATCTTTGTGGTGTCCTGAAAAAATATGCCACAGAAATCGGCCAAGTTTGGGTAAAAAAAAAGAAAAAAATCCCTGTGATAGCCAGGCTCCGGGGTGATAGTGATTAACAGAATACATTATGGTATTCAACAAATTGGACCCCAGAACCTATCATCTCATGTCCTCTGAGTATGAATAACTTTTCACATAAAAGGCAACCAAAGGAAGCCATAGACAGGGATTCATCTAAGGTCCCTTCATCTCAGAGAATAGCAAGATGTCCTACCAGGATTCCCAATTTGGATAGGAGGAACTCCGAAGTAAAACATTCAAGGTTATTATTCTCAGCTGCCTGTTTAATCATAGATGAGAAAGATCAGGCCTTCCTGCCTTGTCATATAGTCTCACAGTGGGATAGCCTCATTCATCAAAGTTATGGATTTCAGATATGAAGATGTCAAAGACAATTTGCAGCTCCCTTGGCAGAAGCCATTTATATATTCCATCTAGTCTGCCAATAGGTGACAGATGTGTCCAGTGTCTAGCCCTGGCACCTACTCTTGTTCTTGCATGGGATCTGGCAGATGTTATGTACTTCTCCAAAGTGATGAAGTGGAAACACTGTTGACTTGAGATCAAACAGACAGGGATTTAATTCTAGCTCTGACACAAACTCTATGACTTTGCTCAAGTATATTAACCTCTTGGAACTTCATCATTTGCACAATGTGAAAAATACTTCATAAAGCTGCTTTAAATGTCAATAAGTTAATAATAAGAAATGCAAGTCAGCAATGTATATGCATATTAAAAAATCTAACTTCTATTGTGTCCTCAATAATGTCAGTGCTCATCCATCTAAAAGGCCAAAAGCATGCCTTTTCCCTCATTTCTCTCACTGATTGATAGAATGAAATATATCCAATATTTAATAACAAAACAGCTGTCTCTATTTCAAACATTCATACTTTCATTTGAACAAGGGAGGTTCTGAATTTTCATCTATCTGAATCCCTTATTAACTAAAAAATTGGTTGAGTGGGGTTTCACCTTAAACTCTGATTGGATAAACATCTAGACCTCAATCATGTTATATGTGGCCAGTGTGCTTGTTGTTGTTATAAGTCAGAGTTGTTAATTTATGATGAAAGAGATCAAATGAAAAAAAAACTAAAAGGCAGAAATGAAGTCCACAGGCAAGCAGCCCGGGCGGCGCCCTGACAGCCCGGGCGGCGCCCTCAGCCTAGTTAAAGATCCACCCCGGACCTAACCGATTAGGTTAATTAGGTTATCTATAGACTCCGGACATTGTAAGGACAAACGTTGTGAAAGTCTCTGTCCTGCTCTAATTACCGGTGTCTGCCACATATCTTAGTCCTGGACCCAGTACAAACACAATCCCCTATTTTGTCCCAACTTCCTGAGCCCAACACAAACACATCCCCCCACACATCTCAGAAACACCACCTAGAGAGCCCCTGATAAGATCACAACCGTTTGTAGTTTTACTAAATGCGCGGGAACAAATGGAAAACTGTTAATTGTATTAACCAATTACCAGTTGTAATGCTGCAACCAAAAGAATTCCTTTGTACCTCTGTAACCTTACATATCCTGTATGCATCGGGCTATAAAAAGCGGCCACATGCATCATTCAGGGCCCTCTTGTATGTTGTAAAACAGAGGGACCAAGTTCGAACTTGCATTAAAGATCCTTGCCGCTTGGCTTTGACTCCGGATTCTGGTGGACTTCTTCGGGGAATACAGGGTCTGGGCATAACATTTGGGGGCTCGTCCGGGATTCCCCCAAGCCCACCAGACCCCCAGTCAACGGATCTACTAGGATCGATCTGCTAATAGGTGAGCCGGCTCGTCTATGTTTGTCTGTCTGTGTCCTGTCTGAATTCGCGGCTCTCTAAGTCCGCCTGAGGCTATTAGCCTGTCTGTATTCGCGGCTCTCTAAGTCCGCTCTGAATCAATCTGTGACTCGCGAGGTTTGAAGCTGAAAGCTGGCATAGGTCCTGGCGGACGCGCTATAGGACAGCCAGCGGAGACCGGTGGGAGACGTCCCCCGGCTCTCATCTGGTTCTTGCCTGAACTCTGACCCAGATTTCTGGTGCGCGCCTGCGACTGACGTAAACTTGTTGTTGATATTCCAGCAACTCACTTTTCCCTTGCAGGACCTGTTCCAGCAACTCACTTTTCCCTTGCAGGACCTGTTCCAGGCACCACTCCGGGTGCTACTGTTCAAGATGGGTAATACCTAGAGCACTCCCCTATCTCTCCTTACAAGTAATTTCAAGGATGTTAGGGCAAGGGGCCATGATCTTGGTATGGACATCAGGAAGGGAAAGCTAATTACTCTGTGCCGCTCCGAGTGGCCCGCCCTTAACGTAGGGTGGCCACCCAAAGGGACATTCTGTCTTCCTGTCATCACTAGAGTAAAGTCCAAGGTTTTCCAGCCTGGGCGTGCTAGTCACCCGGATCATATCCCATATATCCTCGTATGGCAGGCTCTAGCTGGGAACCCGCCCCCTTGGCTGTCCCCTTTCCAATTAGCCTCTGAACCCTGTAAGGCACTGGTTGCTTGGCCGCTAAAATCCAAGCAACCAACTGCCCCCCCCATCCTGTTCTACCTGATAGCGAGGACCCGCTGTCCACAGAACCCCCTCCGTACCTCTCCGGGCCGCAGGCCTCAGCCCCCCCCCAGGCTGAGCCACGGGAGGGAGCAGGCGGACGGGAGGCGGCCAGCGCACCCGGACCCACTAAAAGGGAAAGTAACTCTGAAGGGCCGGCGTGGGTCCTCTGTAAGCACAGCGCCGGTCCCCTGGGCCCCGCTTTTCTTTCTCTACACTTTGTCTCTGTGTTTTATTCCTTTTCTCAAGTCTTTCGTTTCCACCTAACGAGAAACACCCACAAGTGTGGAGGGGCAGGCCACCCCTTCATCTGGTGCCCAACGTGGAAGCTTTTCTCTAAGGTGAAGGTACGCTGGAGCGTGGTCATTGAGGACAAGTCGACGAGAGACTCCCGAGTACGTCTACAGTCAGCCTTGCGGTAAGCTTGTGCGCTCGGAAGAACCTAGGGTAACAATGGGGCAAACTAAAAGTAAATATGCCTCTTATCGCAGCTTTATAAAAATTCTCTTAAAAAGAGGGGGAGTTAAAGTGTCTACCAAAAATCTAAATACGCTCTTTCAAACAATAGAACAGTTTTGTCCATGGTTTCCGGAACAGGGAACTTTAGATCTAAAAGATTGGGAAAAAATTGGCAAAGAATTAAAACAAGCAAGTAGGGAAGGTAAAATCATCCCACTTACAGTATGGAATGATTGGGTCATTGTTAAAGTAGCTTTAGAACCGTTGCAAACAGAAGAAGATAACATTCCAATTTCCGATGTCCCTAAAAGCTGTGCAGTAGATTGTGAAAAAGAGGCAGGGATAGAATCCCGGAAAAGAAAAGAAAGTTCACACTGTAAATGTGTAGCAGAGCCGGTAATGGCTCGGTCAACGCAAAATGTTGACAATAATCAATTACAGGAGGTAATATATCCTGAAACGTTAAAATTAGAGGAAAAAGATCCAGAATTAGCAGAGCCATCAGAGTCTAAACCACGATGGCCAACTCCTCTTACAACAGCTCAGATGCCTGCAACCTTAGAACCTCAAATGCAGGTTAAACAAGTACAAACTCCAAAAGAAGATCAAATAGAAAAAGATAGAGTCTCTGTCACGGCAATGCCAATCCAAATACAGTGTCCACAATATCAGCAGGTAGAAAGTAAGATCCAGCCGCCAGTACCCTATCAATACTGGTCGCCAGCTGAACTGCAGTATCAGCAGCCCCCAGAAAATCTGTATGGACAGCCAGGAACACTTCCAGTGCCACAGGGCAGGGTGCCATATCCTCAGCCGCCCACCATGAGACTTAATCCTACAGCACCGCCTAGTACACAAGGTAGTGCAATACATAAAATTATCGATGAGGCAAGAAAACAGGGAGATATTGAGGCGTGGCAATTCCCAGTAATATTAGAAGCAAGACCACCTGGAGAAGGGGCCCAAGAGGGAGAGCCTCCCGTAGCTGAAGCCAGATATCAGTCCTTTTCTATAAAAATGCTAAAAGAGATGAAAGAAGGAGTAAAACAGTATGGACCCAACTCTCCTTACATGAGAACATTATTAGATTCCATTGCTCATGGACATAGACTCATTCCTTATGATTGGGAGATTCTGGCAAAATCATCACTCTCACCCTCTCAATTTTTACAATTTAAGACTTGGTGGATTGATGGGGCACAAGTACAGGTCCGAAAAAAAATAGGACTGCCAATCCTCCAATTAACATAGATGCTGCTCAAAAGTCAATTACCGATGAGAATGCCCATAAAGTCATAGTGGAGTTGATGGCATATGAAAACGCCAATCCGGATTGTCAATCAGCCATTAAGCCATTAGAAGGAAGAGTTTCCGCAGGATCAGATGTAATCTCAGAGTACGTTAAAGCCTGCGATGGAATTGGAGGAGCTATGCATAAAGCTATGCTTATGGCTCAGGCGATCACAGGAGTTGCTTTAGGAGGACAAGTGAAAACATTTGGGGGAAAATGTTATAATTGTGGTCAAATTGGTCATCTAAAAAAGAATTGCCTATGTCCAAGATGTAAAAAGGGACAACATTGGAGTAATCAATGTCGTTCTAAATATGATAAAAATGGGCAACCGCTGTCGGAAAATGAGAGGAGGGGCCAGCCTCAGGCCCCGCAACAAACTGGGGCATTCCCAATTCAGCCCTTTGTTCCTCAGGGTTTTCAGGAATAACAACCCCCACTGTCGCAAGTGTCTCAGGGAATAAGCCAGTTATCACAATACAGCAATTATCCCCCGCCACAAGTGGCAGTGCAGCAGTAGATTTGTGTACTTTACAAGTAGTCTCTCTGCTTCCAGGGGAGCCTCCACAAAAAAAAATCCCCACAGGGGTATACGGCCCATTGCCTGAGGGGACTGTAGGACTAATCTTAGGAAGATCAAGTTTAAATCTAAAAGGCGTTCAAATTCATACTGGTGTGGTTGATTCAGACTATGAAGGTGACATTCAATTGGTTATTAGTTCCTCAATTCCTTGGAGTGCCAGTCCAGGAGACAGGATTGCTCAATTATTACTCCTACCTTATATTAAAGTTGGGAACAGTAAAATAAAAAGAACAGGAGGGTTCGGAAGCACTGATCTGGCAGGAAAAGCTGCATATTGGGCAAGTCTGGTCTCTGAGAGCAGACCTGTGTGTAAGGCCATTATTCAAGGAAAACAGTTTGAAGGGTTGGTAGACACAGGAGCAGATATCTCTGTCATTGCTTTAAATCAGTGGCCGCTACCAAAGCAAAAACTGGAGGCTTTACACTTATTAGCAAAGGAACAATTAGCAAAGGGACACATTGAGCCTTCATTCTCACCCTGGAATTCTCCTGTATTTGTAATTCAAAAAAAATCAGGCAAATGGCGTATGTTAATGGACTTAAGAGCTGTAAACGCTGTAATTCAACCCATGGGGCCTCTCCAACCTGGATTGCCCTCTCCAGCCATGATCCCAAAAGACTGGCCTTTAATTATAATTGATCTTAAGGATTGCTTTTTTTTACCATTCCTCTGGCAGAGCAAGATTGTGAAAAATTTGCCTTTACTTTACCAGTCATAAATAATAAAGAACCAGCCACCAGGTTTCAGTGGAAAGTATTACCTCAGGGAACGAACAAGTTAAACGAGCCTTTATCAATTCCGGTGCGTGGCAGATTGGCCTTGCTGATTTTGTGGGAATTATTGATAATCATTACCCAAAAACAAAAATCTTCCAGTTTCTAAAATTGACTACTTGGATTTTACCTAAAATTACCAGACATAAACCTTTAGAAAATGCTCTGACAGTATTCACTGATGGTTCCAGCAATGAAAAAGCAGCTTACACAGGGCCAAAGGAGTGAGTAGTCAAAACTCAGTATCAATCAGCTCAAAGGGCAGAGTTGGTTGGAGTCATTACAATGTTAAAAGATTTTAATCAACCTGCTGATATTATATCAGATTCTGTATAGGTAGTACAGGCTACAAAGGATGTTAAGACAGCTCTGATTAAATATAGCATAGATAATCAGTTAAACCAACTGTTCACTTTGTTACAACAAAAATAGGACATGAGAAATAGAGGAAGGTAATAACCTGGGGAAGAAGTTTTGCTTGTGTTTCACTAGGAGAAAATCAGCTTCCTATTTGGATACCCACTAAACATTTGAAGTTCTACAATGAACCCATCGGAGATGCAAAGAAAAGCGCCTCCACGGAGACGGAAACACCGCAATCGAGCACCATTGACTGTCAGGATAAATCAAGTGGTGATATTGGAAACACAGATAAAGTCACCACGCACCAGGAAGGCAAAGCTGCCAACCTGGGCACAGTTAAAGAAGCTGACGCTGTTAGCTGGAAAAAGCCTAGCCAGCACAAAGGTGACACAAACCTCAAAAAAAAAAAAAAATGCTGCTTGCAGCTTTAATGGTTGTATCAACAGTGGTAAGTCTCCCCATGCCTGCAGGAGCAGCTACAGCTAATTATACCTACTGGGCTTATGTGCCTTTCCCGCCCTTAATTCGGGCAGTTACATGGATGGATAATCCTATTAAAATATATGTTAATAATAGTGTGTAGGTACCTGGTCCTACAGAAATTGTTGCCCTGCCTAACCGGAGGAAAAAGAATTGATGATAAATATTTCCATTAGGTATTGTTTCCAGTTACAGTGTGACTGGAATACTTCAGATTTTTGTATTACACCCCAAGTTTATAATGAGTCTAAACATCACTGGGACATGGCAAAACGCCATCTACAGGGAAGAGGAGATAATCTCACTTTAGACATTTCTAAATTAGAGCAACAAATTTTGAAGCCTCTCAAAGTCATTTAAATATTGTGCCTGGAACTGAGGCATTAGATCAAGTGAAAAAAAAAAAAAAAATCTTTATGGATTAAACCCCACGACTTGGATTAGGTCTATTGAGAACTCTACTGCAGTAAATTTTGGAATTATGTGTCTCTGTTTAATCGGTTTGTTTTTAGTGTGCTGGACCAGTCAAAAAAATCCTATGCCACAATCGAGAGAACGAACTAGCCTTCATCGCCATGGCACATTTATATAGAGAAAAAGGGAGAAAGAATGTTGCGGGAAGTCAGAGACCTTGAATGGAGGGACTGGCTGAAGCCACGGCAGAAAAACATAAAATATGAAGATTTCATGGACATTTTATTAGTTCTCCGAAATTAATACTTTTGTAATTTCTTATGTCTGTCTTTACTTTAATACTTTTGTAATTTCCTGTGTCTTTAATCTCTTAGTCCCATCATCTTCTTTGTAAACTGAGGAGGATATATGTCACCTCAGGACCCTGTGATGATTGAGTTAACTGCACAAATGGTTTGTAGAGCATGTGTGTTTGAACAATATGAAATCTGGGCATCTTGAAAAAACGAACAGGATAACAGTGATGTTCTGGGAACAAGGGAGGTAACCTTGAACTGGCCGCCGGTGAGCCGGACGGAACAGAGCCATATTTCTTCTCTTTTTGAATGCAAATAGGAGAAATATCGCTGAATTCTTTTTCTCAGCAAGGAATATCCCTGAGAAAGAGAATGCGCTCTAAGGGTAGGCCTATAAACGACCCCCTTGGAGGCGTGCCGCCTTTTACAGTTGAAGCCGAAGGGATGAAATAAGCCCCGGCCTCCTGTAGTGCTCTCAGGCTTATTAGGATGAGGAAATTCCCACCTAATAAATTTTGGTCAGTCAGGTTGTCTGCTCTCAAACCCTATTTCCTGATAAAATGTTATCAATGACTATGCGTGCCCAAAATTTCATTAGCAATTTTAATGTTAACACCATCCTGTGCTCTCATCCTGCCTCCACTTACTTTGTAATATTGTATTACTTTGTAAAGTTTGTAATCTCAGTGTCATGATGACAATGGTAAAATTCCTCTATGTTTCCCCTGTTAGCCCCCTTCCTTGAACCCCTGCTAAGTCTACTATTTCTGCTTACCATAGGACCTTGTGTTATTAACAGAATTTTGCGGTTTGTCAGGGAAAGGTTTGACACCATACAGCTCATGGTCCTCAGAGCCCAATACCAACCTGTAAGCGCTGAAACAGAATCAGACTTACAAGACCCAAGATTGGCTCCAGATGTACCTGAGAAAGGGGGGAATGAAAGAGATCAAATGAAAAAAACTAAAAGGCAGAAATGAAGTCCACAGGCAAGCAGCCCGGGCGGCGCCCTGACAGCCCGGGCGGCGCCCTCAGCCTAGTTAAAGATCGACCCCGGACCTAACCGATTAGGTTAATTAGGTTATCTATAGACTCCGGACATTGTAAGGACAAACGTTGTGAAAGTCTCTGTCCTGCTCTAATTACCGGTGTCTGCCACATATCTTAGTCCTGGACCCAGTACAAACACAATCCCCTATTTTGTCCCAACTTCCTGAGCCCAACACAAACACATCCCCCCACACATCTCAGAAACACCACCTAGAGAGCCCCTGATAAGATCACAACCGTTTGTAGTTTTACTAAAAGCGCGGGAACAAATGGAAAACTGTTAATTGTATTAACCAATTACCAGTTGTAATGCTGCAACCAAAAGAATTCCTTTGTACCTCTGTAACCTTGCATATCCTGTATGCATCGGGCTATAAAGAGCGGCCACATGCATCATTCGGGGCCCTCTTGTATGTTGTAAAACAGAGGGACCAAGTTCGAACTTGCATTAAAGATCCTTGCCGCTTGGCTTTGACTCCGGATTCTGGTGGACTTCTTCGGGGAATACAGGGTCTGGGCATAACAATGAAAACACTGCATGTGTTTTGGGACTAAATCAGAAATCAATTTTTAGTATCCAGAGCAGTCAAGTAATAGCATAAAGAGATGGTTTACAAAAATAAAAGAAAGAAAATTGTTTCCATTAGCCATCTCCTGTGTGCTTTTCTAAATAAAGACCAAAATTCACCCTATCATATAGTTTCACATTATGATAGTCTCTTTCTTCGTTTATAGATAGTATATATGAAGATATCAAAAAGAATATGCAGGATCCTTGGTAGAAGCTGCTGGTGTGTTGTTGGTCATAGGTACACTATGGTAGATGAATACCCAAGTCCAGCTGAAGGGCCATTGGGCTAGCATCCTGGCAAACCCTGGCCCAGCTGCAACCCAGAATCTTTGCATCCCTTCCACCCAGCTTGTCTAATTCCTGTCCCTATCCTTAACTCAACAGGAACCCAGCATGTAGTTGCTCCTTTTTGATAACCATGGACCATTGACATTTCTTTCTTCTTAACCTCCCATTATTGTAATATTTTCAGAGATAAGTAAGGGTGATTTTGACCGCAAAAATCAGGCTAGATTTAAGATTCATTGATTCCTCTTCATCTTACAATTTTTGGGTTCTCAATGAGTAAATCAATTAGTGAATCAATTAGCTGATCTAAATTAATCTACTTTTTTGAGCCTCAGTTTCCCCGAATGTAAAGACAGTGAAAAGACTAAACTCTTTGGTGTTGAACCAATTCTGAGGCCTTTTATTATTCGTCATTATCCCCCTTTGTAGCTCCATCTTCTTCAGTTGGAACCAGTTCATTTTTTCACGAGAGCAGCCACAGCCTCCAGCTGTGGGCAGCTGGGACAGGCATAGAAGCACCATTCTAAGATGTTCTCCTCTTGGCATAAGCTACTCAGTCACATATTAAGATATCTCTGCTACCAAATTTTCCAAACCCAGATAGTCTTCCCTTTGGTACTTTAGTACCTCTCTTTCAGTCTACACTCTGAAATTCTGGGTTTTAATCATACTTCTATTTTCACATAGATTGTCGCACATTCTTTTTGCCCAAGCTCTATACTCTGGGTTGTTATAAGCTGTTTTGAAATCTCTGAGTACACGTTTCAGAAACAGCTGTTCTGAGTTAAGGTTGTTTCTGTTCCACAGCAGTGATTTAGTTCAGACTAACTTTTCTCCCCACAATTACGGGCTCATTGCAGTCATCCTGTGGGACCTGTATCTGGCAGGGGAAAGTGTGTTGGAAGAGCAAGAAGAGGATATGGAACAAGCCGGCAGCCCTGGATGACAGGTCTCCCCAGAGATCCTTCCCCCAGCTGGAGCCAGCCAAGCCTAGCCTTTCTGCTGACAGTCATTCCTGCTTCCTGCTTCACCCATGTGGCTCCTGACATGCTGTTTGAAAAGATCTGTAAAGTAGCTGTGTGGCCTCATTTCTCTAAGGATCTCCAGGGAAGCCAGCTTTCTTGGTGACTGCATAATTTATGTCATTCCCCTGCTTAAAGGCTCTCAGAGGCTCCCTATCACTGAAAGAATAATATGTAAACCTTTTAGCATGACTCCCAAGGCCAGCTTTCTCATCTGTAAAATGGGGTTCAAAACACCTAATTTGTGGGGTTGTTCTGAAAAGTAAATAATCTAATATGCCTAGGTTTCTGTGTAGGAAATAGGGTACAAAACAATTAGCAGTTTTCTTCCCTTTCCTGATCTGGTCCTTATCTATGTTATAGGCTTATCTCCTATGACTTTCATTCTTCATTTCAGTTATCCAATCTACTTTCATTCTTCAAATATTTTTAAATATTTGTATTCAGACTGTATGTGTCTATTCATATACAATCTTTCTTGAAACTTATGCTTCCCTTTTCTTCTCAGAAAAAAAAAAAGCTCATACCACAGCATTCATTTTCACTCTCTTTTAAAGTATAGGTAGTCCCTCTCTTCCTTTCCTCCTGTGTTCCACTGCCCTGATACACCTCTGTGACGGTGTGACTGCACTTAGTATTTTGTCATTAATGTAATGATAATAATAGCTATCATTCCTAACATGCTTATTATATACCCGACTGCATTTTCCCTTTAAAACATTACCTTTACTTTTCTTTTTTCTTTTCTTTTTTTTTTTTTTTTTTTT
>NW_016807758.1:1159888-1188308 GCF_001698545.2 Rhinopithecus bieti
AGGGTATCCAGTTAGGAAAAGAAGAAGTCAAATTGTCCCTGTTTGCAGATGACATGATTGTATATTTAGAAAACCCCATCGTCTCAGCCCAAAATCTCCTTAAGCTGATAAGCAACTTCAGCAAAATCTCAGGATACAAAATTAATGTGCAAAAATTACCTTCACTTTTCAAAGCAACCCTACAATTGTTGATATTTAGCCTCCATTTTAGATGAGAAAAATGAAGCTGAAAGGGGATGAGGTTGCCCAAATATACAGCCTAGTTTGACATGTGCCATGTTGACTAGACAGTACTTCTTAAATAACTATGTAAGAGAGCTAGCCCTCAACAAGTAACTGCTAAGAGATGAATGACTCGGAAAAGTCTCCCTTTTGATTCTTGATTCTTTTCTCACCAGCATCATGAGCTTTTCTTTTTCCTTAAAGGACATATCTGTTCAACCCAGTTGTGTTTCAGTATGTATCATCAGAGAATTACAGAGGAATGCAATAGATCATTGAAATAAAACTTTTTTTTTTGTATTACAGATGTAGAAACAGACTTGGAGACATTAGAACCTTTCCTGAGGTCAAAAGTGAAGAAGTGAGGGAACTAGAATTCCAATGACATTCACTTTATTCTCAAACTGGTGTTCTTCGCGCAGCTCTGTTTACCAGGTTGGGGAAATGACTGGCTGATTTTCAAACCTATAACAGTTGGAGCACAACTAGAGCGGCTTCAAAACCCAACACAAGCATCACTTTCTCCAGGAAGCTGTCTGTTGAGAGCTGATCTAAGTCAATATGACCATTTATATTTACATCTTTGGTAAATATTGGTATCTTCCCCAAACTTAGAAGAAGGTAAACTATATGTCAACTCTTCCCACAAGCTCAAAATGAAAGAACATATGCCACTTGCTTTCAGATCAAATAATGACACCCAAAGGGATGTTTATTATCCAAGCAGGCATATAACAACTTAACAACCAATTCTTGTAGTCTTGTTGAATTCTTGACTTTCTGTCAAGCACAGAGGCTTGACATGAAGCCTCTGCATGAAAGACTGACCCAAGGCAAATACAACAAATATTTTGATAGCAAGATCAACTATTATTCTTGTAAGGTTCAGTGACAGAATCTTTTTCAAGTAGAGGAAAACAAGACCAAATGAAATTCTAGTTCTATAGCAAGTGCCTGATTCATCAAATTCTTATTTACCAATTAAACAAAAGTGATGTAAGAGCAGAATTGTTCTAGTCAAATAGCCATGCATATATCTTAAACACTGTAAGTTTCACTCATAAAAACATTATTTCTAATCTATATTATGTAATTAGCAATCCCCTTTGAGCATATTCTGATACCAGCATTTGAAATGCATGCCCTAGAGTGTAAACCTTTCTGGGTAGAGGTAACTCAATATACATAGAACCTAGATTCTTCATTACAAGTTTTTGGGTGTTCTTTCAAAGAACCCCTGATCTTCACAGGGTACAAATTAAATAGATTTACATACACATGCATTACCTTGTCTATAGACAAATAAATCACAGATGATATACCACCACCTCTTTTGTGGTCCTGCTGCAAAGTTCATACTTCTTTGTTAGAACCTTCAGTGCACAGAGTAATTGTTCTAGGTCAGGCATCTGCCTCTGCCACCAAACACTAGTTATTTTCATCCTACTAAGCACCCCTTTTGCGTGGTGACTGGCATAAAGTGCACATGCAATAAGTGTATGTGATCTTTTAACAAATGACTGGATCAACTAATAAACTGGAATAAGCAGACGTTGCAATTACCACTCCAGCCTGTTGCCTCCATTGTGGTTATTCTGACTAAAGATAAAGCAAAAATGATGGGGAAGGAACTCTTCTCTGTTATAGCACAGCTCATGACACAGAATTGGATAGAAAAAACTAGAGTTCCATATAAAGTTAGGTTCTACCTGCATCTGACTTTCTCTTCCATCAGGCAAGCCAATATACCCGTTAGAGAGCTGGTCCTTTAAGGCAGGCTGACCTCACTGGAGAAGGCAGAATCTTTGTTATCAGCTGTGACTTGCAGCTGAGGTGTACCCTAGGGAAGAAAGAGGGCCTAGGTTAGTAGACAACCTCCCCATTCAAAAACCAACTTTGCACATTCTCGCTGTGTTTGCTTTACTTCAAAGGCTGTTTTTATTGTCACCCAGGCAAAGAAACTAGCCTTCAGGGTTTACTGCCCGTCCTGACATGAAGCGTTCTCACTGTCTAATTTGCATTCTAGATAGGTGCACAATTGATTCACAAACCTCTATGCTGCTTAACAGGACAAATGAATCATTTGCTTTCCAAATTACAGGGAGCTTCGAGGTCAGTCAGCCTGGGAAGCCACAGAGCCTCTCCCTCAGAGACATAGAGGAATATAAACAAGCAGGCTCCAGCTTTGGGAACCATCTCCGTTTGAGTGGTCAGTGCCATCATCCTCTTACAACACTCAGGGGACCCAGGGTATTAGCATGCTCAAGCCAGCATATGGTACACGTCTTATTAACGTAATCGCAGGACTCCAGCAAGCTGTTTTCCAGATGATTTGGACCCTTGTGAATATCCATCCCTATTCTCTGCCTTTGCTCGTCTCTGGAAGGGATAATGCATACACATTCCTTTTGCCCAGTGGACTCCAAAGAAATCTTTCCAGTGTTTATAATACCTGTAAAACCCCTCTGTAAATAACACTCAGACCACACTGAGCAGATTGAAGCCAAGAAGCTCAGTTCTGCGTGACAGCTTTTCCCCAATTGGTTATTTTTGCAGTTAGAAAAGAAGAATGGCTCCTGAACAGAAGATTCACACCAACCTTAACTTAGACAGTTTTTATGGCTCTTTAGTGAAAGGCTGTTTTTTACATTTTTGAAAGATTAAGTGAACTCAGCTTCTCCATCTAAAACCTCTTCCTTTTATGCTGGCCATCAGAAAACATACATTGTTTTCTGTTCAGCCAAGGACCTCCCTCCCTCACCCCAATCTATGTCTCTCCCCTCAATCCTTCCAACTATGAATGCCAAGAATTACAAAAGATTCTTTAGCTAACAGTGACCTGGGAAACATCTGTTCTGGAAATTAAGAAATACATTGGGGAAATATGTTTAAGATGAAATGAGAGGCTTCATTCAGCCTTCAGAAGAATTATTTGTGACTCATGCAAAAAAGTGAGAGAGAAGATCAACAAGGATGTTTTAGTACCCACCAGTAGGGAGAAATGGAAATGCAGAAGAAACTAATATTTATTAAGTACTTACTTATGGAAATAAACAAAGACCACCCAAATGAGAACGAGCACAGCTGTTTATTCAGAGCTTGCAAAAGCAAGGGAGTCAGCCATCATTGCATTTGGCACAGACTCAAAGGGAAAGCAGCAGGGTGGGAAAGCTTTATAATGGAACAAAGGGAAGGCCTCAGATGTGCCCTGATTGGAAGTTGTTGGCATGGGGAGGCTGAAGGAGGGCTAACTAGATGTGGGGCATCCTATGTGATTGGTTTGGAAAACATATTTGGCTTGCTCTGATTGGTCCTGAATTGGCAGCAGGGGCAAAAATTAGAGAAGCTGGCAATCATTGAGCAAGCCTGTATTCTCGACTGATTGCTACAGAGGCTACAATCTGGCTTCCTAGACAGGTTGCTGAAGACATTGTGGTTCAGGGTTGGTTCCATAGTTATATATTTTGTCCTTTTATCATGTCTCCATTGCTATATACATTTTCTATTTGTATATTCATTCCATTTTTGGATTAATTTTTTGTCTTTATTGCATTATATTTGAATGTGATTATTCATCAAATCATAATTAAGACTGATATATAGACCTAATTCATTACCATAGCACTTACTGGAACTCAACATGTGACTTCTTAATATTTCTTCTAATTTAAGGGCAAACAGAATTATTCCATTTCAGAAATTAAAAGCTATTTTAGATACTTGAACAAACTGAGATTGCTCTATTTTGCCTTAAATTTATTTTCTTCAGCTAAATATCCGTAGAAGTTTAATCTAATATGGTTCACAGATTATAATACCAATTTGACATTTTCTGTTTATATGGAATTTCAATGAGAATTTTGGCGTATATTTTATTATTGCCTCTAGAAAATTTTATTTTACAGCAGAGGAGAAAACATGTTTTGCTTTTTTATCCCCAGGCAAATACAACAGGCACAATATAAAATATAAATTAACCATCAAATAAATAATATTTAGCTTAATACATATACATATATTAATAATATATTAGTTATATATATATATTTCAATAGCTTTGGGAGTACAAGTGATTTTTGGTTACATGGAGAAGTTCTTTAGTGGTGATTTCTGACATTTTGGTGCACCCATGACCTGAGCAGTGTACACTGTAAACTGTACCTAAGAAGCAGTCTTTTATCCCTCACTCTCCTCCAACTCTCCTGCCCCAAGGAGAGTTCTCAACATCTATTATATCATTCTTATGCCTTTGCATCCTCATAGCTTAGCTCCCACTTATAAATGAGAACATAGAATTTTTGGTTTTCCATTCCTCAGTTACTTCACTTAGAATAATGGCCTCCAGCACCATCCACTTTGCTGCAAAAGACATTGTTTTGTTCCTTTTTGTGGCTGAGTAGTATTTCATGGTGTATGTATGCCACATTTTCTTTATCCACTCATTGGTTGATGGGCACTTTGGTTGGCTCCATATTTTTGCAATTGCAAATGTGCTGCTATAAACTTCTACCAAATGCCAGGTACTGTAATTTCATTTAATCATCACAGAAATCCTATGGTGGGGGAAAAGACATTGTTTTACTGTCTCAAAAGGTTAAAACCTGAAACAAATGGCTCCATATATTGAGCTAGTGTTGCAGTCTCACCAATGCACCTTTATGTAGCAGTTTCTCTTGTGAGGTATCACCCTGAGTTCTTCGTCTCACCTACCAGATGACGGAGGAGCGCTGACACAGGTGTGAGGCTGGAGCAAAAGTTTACAAGCAAAAGGAGAAAGCACTCTGCAGAAGAGTCTGAGTGGATTGCCAGGTCACAGCTGAATGCAATAAGCTTTTATAAGAAACTGTTCTCCTCCCTGTAACTGTTTGAGGAGTAACTTGTCTTATTAGTAAAGCTGTCTGTGCAACTCCCTTTATCCAGCTGTGGGATGCTTCTAAGTAAGCACAAAGTGCTGCTTCTCTTGTTCATGTAACTGTGGTTTTGTTTTAGGTAAGCCTCCTTCCTCCCTGTGCAAGTTCCCATGGAGCCAACTGTGTATATGCCTGAAAGGGGGAGGAAACGTTTTCCTGGAGCTCACTAATTATACAAAGAACACAAATGCTTCTATGCATTACCAGCTCCTTATCTGCCCCCAAGCTTATCTGTGCAGCTGCAGCAGCTGTGATTTTTCAGGCAGGCATTTCTCCCGGGCCCAGCCTTAACTATTTACCCAACTGGTTTTTCGTTATCTTCTCCCTCATTAGTGAGTGGCAGGACTAGGTTTTGCATATTAGGAAAGGCTGATTCAGAAGCTCACACTCTTTCCCACAAGTCCAACAAGCCTCACTGGCTCAGGTGGAGATGATGTGTACTCCTGGAGGTCAGGTTGGGAGCGTCTGCAGAAATCACAGAGATTTAGGGTATAGCCAACTTTTATGTTTCTGTAATGTTTAGCCTCAGCTTCAACACGAGCTTTTGCTTCCATGAGCTTTGGAGATGAGGCTCCAAAGTTTACATGGAGATATCTGGTTGAAAATTACAATGAATACCTAGCCAAGTATGGAATGCCTATTCTTGAGGTTATTTTCACAAATAATATGCCATTAAGATCTTTTTTAAATAATTGAACTTTTATAAACTGGATTATGCTTTAAATTGCATTAGTAGAAAGAAATATCTTAAAAATAATGTCCCTTAAGAAAATTCACAGGAGACTAAAAGATACACCCAATTATTTGTCCAGGGGACTAAAATATACACCCAAAATATATGCAAAAAATTATGCATATGAGCATGTTTGCATTTTTGCCTGAATAAAATGTTGACATCTTCATAAGATTCTGAGAATATTTATTTTCTTCCAAAAGAAAAATTCTGAGCATCTGTAATTTAAATAAAACAATAACAAAAGCACTCCTCCATCTATGGTGATGTGCAGTCAGAATTGAGAACAGCTGCTCTAAAAGAGAAAATCATCTTATTTAAAGTACAGCTAACTGTGCAATGTCTCTGACATCTTTGTTTATGTAGAATGTTGTAAGTGGAGTCATCTCCAAGATGCCCACGAGGTACCAGCCATACACTGTTGCAGACACTGCTGACAAGGAACAAGCTTCTTTCTGCTTTGGTCCGAGATACGTGGAAGAGTTTTCAGCTTCCTAGTTTACATTAAATTTCCAGAATACATTATGGTAAGAAGGGGACTTGGAATTTTAGCTAAGATACCTAATAGCTGGAGAGCTTGGACAGAGTGCAGTGGCGCGATCTCGGCTCACTGCAAGCTCCGCCTCCCGGGTTCACACCATTCTCCCGCCTCAGCCTCCCAAGTAGCTGGGACTACAGGCGCCCGCCACCAGTCCCGGCTAATTTTTATATTTTTAATAGAGACGGGATGTCACTGTGTTAGCCAGGACGGTTTCAATCTCCTGACTTCGTGATCCGCCCACCGTGGCCTCCCAAAGTGCTAGGATTACAGGCATAAGCCACCGCGCCCGGCTTGAATAAAGGCTTTTTGACAACGGTCCAGGCAGCCCTAGGTTTTAGATATGTATTTCTATAGTTATAGAAGGGGACTCTTATGCTGGCGTTGATGAGAACAGTATCACATGTGTTGGCCTTATGTATTTAAGTTTTAGTTAAGATTGTATTTGAAAAGTGAGCTCTAGTGCAAATAAAAACTTTGAAAACTGTTAAATGAAATGAGCCTTAAGGAGTCTTTTAACTTTAAGAAATATTACGTTTTACAGCACCTTTTCTTTAGTTTCACCCAAGGAAGCACCAGATGAAGAATCTTCCCAGAAAACAGTGTGTGTGACATGTCCATCCATTCTCCCTTCTCCCTAAGAGTTTGGACAGCTAACCTGTTCACCATCTAAAGGAGGGAAGGTAGAGGGTTAGATTCTGCTGCCGGATCTTTTTGATTAAACAATTGTCATATAACTGTGGTTCTCATGGATAAAACCACTCTCTCAACATTAGGAAAAATCAAAATCTATGTTTCATGAATTTACTTTCTCTTTCCATATATGGTACTCTTAGTTGTCAGAACCATCAGCCCTCTAGATATGAAGATCGTCAGATTAAATAACATAATAGGAGGGGTTAGGGTATCTGTCTGACCCCCCAGCCCCACCCACCCTTATCACTTTTGACGCTATGTTTTCACAGCTGCCTTGAGGGCCTACACTACGGATACTTCATGTCCTTAAGGTTACTTTTATGCTTTTATCTTTTTGACTTTTTGATACAAGACAGGAATTTATCTTTAATATTTTAAAGAATATTAAAAGCATTCTTTTAGTACTTCTCAGCTTTCTTTCCTTCATCTTTTCTTTTTTTAAACAGCTTTATTGAGATATAATTCAAATGCCATACAATTCATTCATTTAAAGTACATAACTGGGAGGTTAAAGTATACAACTGGGAGGTTTTTAGTGTATTTGCAGATACGTGCAACAATCACCACATATCTGCAAACCACCACCACTCAATTTTAGAACATTTGTATCACCTCAAAAAGAAACCTCGTACCCTTCAAACACAACCCCCTATCTCTCACTCCAACTTCCAGCCCTATGCAACCAATTTAACCCTAATCCATTTAATGTCCCTATAGATTGCCTGTTTTCGACATTATGTGAGTAGAATCATATAATATGTGGCCTTTTGTTACTTTCTCCTTTCACATCATATAATGCTTTTTACAGTTGATTCATGTTGTAGCATGCATCAGTATTAGATTTCATTACCCAAATAATCCCATTATATAAATATATATTTTGTTTATCCATTTATCAGTTAATAAACATTTGGATTGTTTCCATCTTTCAGCAATTATGAACAATGTTGCTTTCAACATTTGGGTACATGTTTGTGTGTCAATGTATGTTTTCATTTATCTCAGGCATATACCTAGGAGTAAAATTGATAGATCATATAACACTATGTTTGATAAATTGACTTTTTAATAGCTAGATTGTTTTCCAAAGAGGTTGCACCATTTTACATTCTGACCAGCAGTGCATGAAGGTTCTGATTTCTCCACATCCTCAGCAAAACTTTTTGTAATCTGACTTGTTCATTCCAGCTGTCCTAATGATTGTGAAGGAGTGTCTCGTTGTGATTTTGATTTGCTCTTCCCAAGTGATGGCTCATTAAAATGGGCATCTGTTTATCTGCTTATTGACCATTCTTACAATTTTTTTGGAGAAATAGCTTTCTATTCAGGTGCTTTGACCATTTTTAGTTGGGTTACTTGCTTTTTTATTGCTGATTTGTAAGAGCTCATTATATAGTTTGGATGCAAGTCCATTATTAGATATCTGATTTGAAAAAAAATTCTCCCTTTCTGTAGGTTTTATTTTTCAGTTTCTTGACAATATGCTTTGAAGGACTAAGTTTTTAATATTGATGAAGTTCAATTTAACTATTTTGATGCTCATGTTTTGGTGTCATATCTAAGAATCATTTACCAAATTCAACGTCATGTGTATTTAGCCCTGTTTTCTACTAATAGCTCTAGCGTTTTAGCTCTCACATTTATTTAGTTCTTGATTGATTTTAGTTTTTGTGTAGTATACAAAGTAAGGGTCCATCTTCATTCTTTTTCTTTTGCATGTGACTATCCAGTTGTGCCATTACTATGTTGAAAAGGCTACTCTTTTCCAAATAATAGTCTTGCTGCCCTTGTTGAAAATTAATTGATCATATATGGATTTATTTTTGGACTCTCAATTCTATTCCATGTTATCGATATGTCTTTCTTTATACCAGTTAAAGATAGACATTTAATTTAATTAATTAAATTAAAATAGTACATCAGATTTTTTTTTTCTTTTTTTGTTTGAGACTGAGTTTTGCTATCGTTGCCCAGGCTGGAGTGCAATGGTGCAATCTTGGCTCACTGCAACCTCCACCCCCTGGGTTCAAGCGATTCTCTTGCCTCAGCCTCCCAAGTAGCTGGAATTACAGGCATGCGCCACCACGTCTGGCTAATTTTGTATTTTTAGTAGAGATGGAGTTTCTCCATGTTGGTCAGGCTGGTCTCAAACTCCCAGCCTCAGGTGATCTGCCCATGTCGGCCTCTGAAAGTGCCAGAAAATATTTTCTTAATGCAAGTACTTTCTTAATGCATACTTTCTTGATTATTATTGCTTAGTAGAAAGTTTTGAAATCAGAAAGTCTGAGTCCTCCCACATCATTCTTTTTTAGGATTGTTTTAGCTATTCCAGGTCTCTGGCCGAGTCCATTTGAATTTTAGAATCACCTTTTAAATTTTTACAAAGAAGTTGATTGGGATTCTGGTAGTGACTATGTCGAAATTTGTGGAATGTTTGGAAAAGTATTGCCGTCTTAACAAGGTTAATTTTCTAATCCATGAGCATATTTTTTTAAAATTTTCATTAATTTTAAATAATGTTTTATATTATTTATAAGTTTTGAACATCTTTTGTTAAATTTAATCTTAAATATTTTATTCATTTTGATACTATTGTGAATTAAATTGTTTTTCTAATTTCATTTTCAGATTGTGTCTTGCAGATGTATAGAAATACAATTGATAAATAATTCTGGCCATTAACCTTTTATACTTCAACCTTGCTGAACACATTTTTTTTTTTCTTTTTTTTTTTTTGAGATGGGGTTTCACTCTTGTTGCCCAGGCTGGAGTGCAACGGCACGATTGCAGCTCACCAAAACCTGCGCCTCCTGGGTTCAAGCAGTTCTTCTGCCTCAGCCTCCTAAGTAGCTGAGATTACAGGTGTTTGCCACGACACCTAATTTTGTGTTTTTAGTAGAGACGAGGTTTCTCCATGTTGGTCAGGCTGGTGTCGAACTCCTGACCTCAGGTAATCTGCCCGCCTGGGCCTTTCAAAGTGCTGGGATTATAGGCCACATTTTTAATTCTTAGTTTTTCAATTGATTCTTGAAGTTTTTTATATAGAAGATTATGTACTTTTTGTTTCTCGATTCCTCCTTTACTGGTTTATTTGCATTAAGAAAATATTTTCTGGCACTTTCGGAGGCTGACACAGGGAGATCACCTGAGGTTGGGAGTTTGAGACCAGTCAGACCAACATGGAGAAACCTCATCTCTACTAAAAATACAAAATTATCCAGACGTAGTGGTGCATGCCTGTAATCCTAGCTACTCGGGAGGCTGAGGCAAGGGAATCATTTGAATCCAGGAAGCAGAGGTTATGGTGAGCCGAGATTGCACCATTGCACTCCCGCCTGGGCAACAAGAGCAAAACTCAGTCTCAAACAAAAAAAGAAAAAAAAAATTCTGATGTACTATTTTAATTTAATTAATGATATTTCCCCTATGGTTTTGAGTTCTATTTTAGTGGTTGCTCTATTTTAGTGGTATAGGTTTTATCACATACATCTTATCAGAATTACTCTCATATTTGTAATAGCTCTGGAAATTCAAGTGTTATCTAATACTACTCATCTATTCCCTTTTCTACCTTCTTATGGTATTACTTTTATGTATATTGAAGCTATTAATATTGCAAACTCAACAATACATTGTTATAATTATTATTTTAGCATCTACAGTCATTTCTTAGCTTATTAAAGTTTTGCTTGCACTTGTCCTCTTTGTGGTATTACTGGCAAATACATTCACATAGATTACATTTTTATATGTTGGAAGCTAAACAGTACTTTATATATATATTATTTTATACAATTGATTTTAAATCAGTTAAGTGAAGAAAAGCATACATTTTACTGTCTTTTATAATTACATAATAACTTTTATAATTTTGTGTGTTTGGATTATAATTACCACCTGGGCTCCTTTGCTTTCATTCTCAAGAACTTCTTCTCGTTTTTCTTGTAAGTTCTGCTAGAAATAAATTATCTCAGTTTTTGTTTATCTGGAAAAGTCTTTTCTTTTGCTTTCATTTCTGAAAGAGAGCTTTGCTGAATAGAGGATTATTCATGCACAGAATATTTCTTTGAGCATTTTGAATATGTTATCCCTCTGTTTCTATTGTTTCTGCAGAGATGTCAGCTGTTAATCTTATTGAGGTTCCTGTGTAAGTGATGCATTATTTTTCTCTTGCTACTTTCAAGATATTCTACCTAGGTTTGACTTTCAGCATTTTCAGTACAATATGTCTACTTGTGGATCTCTTTGCATTTGTTCTACTTGGATTTTGTTGAGCTTCCTGGATGTGTAGGTTATTGTTGTACAATAAATTTGGGAAGTTTTCAGCCATTATTTCTTTGAATATTTTTCTTCTCTTTTCCCTCACTTTTTTCCTGGTACTCTCATTATGCATTTGTTGGTGCATTTAATTTTCTCTGACATTTCTCTGAGGCTTTCATTTCATTTTCTTCATCATTTTGCTCAATTGCCTTGGCTTACATAGTGTCTACTGACCTATCTTTAAATCAGTTAATTCTTTCTTTTGCCAGGCCAAATCTTTTGTTGAGCCTCTCTAGAATTTTTTTTATTTCAGTAATTATACTTTTAAAGACAAGAATTTTCATTTTTAAAAATAATTTTCCTTTACTAATATTGTATTTGCTCATTCTTACATTGTTATAAAGGACTATCTGAGACTGGGTAATTTATAAAGAAAAGAGGTTTAATGGGCTCATGGTTCCACAGGTTGTATAGGAAGCATGACTAGGGACACCTCAGGAAACTTACAATCATGGCAGAAGATGAAGAAGAAGCAGTCATGTCCTACATGACTGGAGCAGGAGAAAGGGGTGAGGAGGTGACACACACTTTTAAACAATCAGATCTCATGAGACCTCACTCAATATCATGAGAACAGCAAGGGGGAAATCCACTTACATGATCCAATCATCTCTCACCTGGCCCCATCTCCAACTTTAGGGATTATAATTTGACATAAGATTTGGGTGGGGACACAAATACGAAGCACATCAGGTATTTTCTCTTTGGTGTGATATTGTTAGCCTAGCTTTCCTTATTTTTTATTAGGCTTTCTTTTAGTTCTCTGAATATGTTATAATGGCTACTTTGAAATCTTTGTTTAAGTCCAATATCTTATTGCTTTCACAGGCAGTTTCTGTTGCTTACATTTTTCCTATGTATAGGTCATAGTATCTTGTTCCTTTGTATGCCTCATAATTTTTTAATTTACTTATTTATCTATTTAATAAAACCATGGTTTAGGGCTTATGGAGGCTACAAGACTTGCAACCTTCCTAATTGCTCCTACAGAAAGCATCACTATTGTAAAACCTATGATTGGTGTTTGAGATATTTTTCAGACCCTGCATTCTGATGGACAAGCTGGTGCCACTTGGAACAGTAAACCATACCAAGAAACTGACTCACCTGATCTTGTGATGCCCCCAACCCAGGAACTGACTCAGCAGAATACAAGAGCTTTGACCCTGACCTAGCCAATTAGCCTTCCCCATCCCCTAGTGCCCTGCCTGCCAAACTATACTTGAAAAACCCTCACCTCGGAATTCTCCAGGAGGCAGATTTGACAAATATTTCCTGTCCCTCTGCTTGGCTGATCCTGCAATTATTTAACTCTTTCTTTGCTACAAAACCTGCTGCTCTCAGTGCATTGGCTTTTCTGGGCAGTAGATAGGAAGAATCTATTGGGTTGTTACAAACCTATGGCTTTAGTTGTTACCTATGTGTTGATGAATCACAACTTTTTATTTCCAGATCAGATCTTTCCTTTGATCTCCAGACCCAAATATTTAACTCTGTTTGTCTCATCACTTCCAATTCAACAATGATCAAGTCCTAACTCATGACCTTGCTTCTACTCCCCCCAATAAATATCTAGACCTTGGAAAGTCTTTCTACTGCAGTGAATAGTTGCTGTGTAAGTATGAAATTCTTACCTCCTATTCCCTCAGTCCTTCACTATGTTTAAAATCAGCTTCTACTTATTTTATCTCAGCTGTGAATATCTCAAATGTATTCACTTCTCTACATTTTTTTTCTACCACTCTGGGGTGTTACATCTTGCCTGTACAATAGCCACTGTGTTAGTTTGCTAGGGCTGCTGTAGCAAAATACTAGACTAGAGAGCCTAAACAATAGAGACTTATTTTCTCACAGTTCTGAAGGCTAGAAGTCCAACATCAAGGTGTTAGTAGGCTTAGATTCTTCTGAAGCTTCTCTCCTTGGCTTGCAGGTGGCACTCTTCTCTCTGTAACCTCACATGGTCATCCCTAATGTCTCACATGCATTTCTACTGTCTTGTCTTGTTTCCAAATTTGCCATTCTTATAAATATCCAAGTAAAATTGAATTAGACCTTACCCTAACAAGCTCATTTTAACTTACTGCTTTAGAAGTCCTATCTCCAAACACAGTCACATTCTGAGGTACTGGGGGTTAGGGCTTCAACATATCAATTTTGAGGGGACATGACTCAGCCCATAACAGCCAGATAGCCCATGTCCCACTCTATTCCACCTGTCAACCCACCTCCACCAGTCTGTACTCCAATTTGTAGTCAGGCTGATCTTTAAAAAAAATGGGAATTTGATGAACAATGGATGCACATAGAGCCTTTCTATGGTTTCTGTTTACTTTAAGATCAAAATATAACCCTCATCAAGACTTACAAATGTGCCAGTATAGCAGTATCATTCTTAATATAGTCAACTCTGTAGTTTGACTATTAGATTAAAATCCTGGTTTACCTACTGACCAGTCCTTAACTTGATAAGTTAGTTACTTGTCTTAGCCTAAATTTTTCATCTAAAAAACATTTTTTTCTTTTATTATATGTTAATATTATTTTTGCAAATTTCTTGGCACAGATTAAATAACATAATCCAAGTAAAGTGCTTAGCACAGAGTAAAAGTTTTAAAATGGTCATTTATTATTATTTAGTTCTATATTTGCTTGCTTATATTTTTATCTTGTATCTCCTTCCTCTTTATTTCTGCCATTCTACCATATTCACCTTATTTTAATTCTTAGAAAGATATGCCAGAATACATTATTTTTGCTTATTTCAGAATGTCATGTAAATGGAATCATATGGCATATAGCCTTTTGAGACTTGGTTCTCTCATTTAACATAATGCATTTAAGATTCCGCCAAGTTGTCACATGTATAAATAGTTTGTTCCTTTGCATATCTGGGTAGCATGTCATTGTCATTTGTACCACAGTTCATTTATTCATTTACCCACTGAAGGTCATTTGGTGTGTTTTCAGTTTCTGGTGATTATATATAATATTACTAAAAGCATCTGTGTACAGGTTTTGTGTGAGCATAAGTTTTATTGCTCTAGTATGATCACCTAGAATTAGGACTGCTGGGTCATATGGTAGGTATAGATGTAACTATGTGGGAAACTGAACTGACTACTATACCATTTTTTACTCCCACCATCAAGGTATTTTTTTAAGTCATTCTAATATGTGTAATGGTATCTCACTGTGGCTTAAATTTGAATTTCCCTAATGACTACTGTTGGGCATCTTTTAATGTATTCATTTGCCATCTATAACTTCTTTGGTGAATCGTCTATCCAAATATTTTGCCATTTTTTATTGGGCTTTTTTATTGTGGATATTTTGTACTTCATTATATATTTTGATATATGTTTCAAGTATTTCTTTTTCCAATTTGTGGCTTATTTTCTAACAGGGTCTTTAAAAGAGCAAAAGGTTTAGTTTTGATGATTTTGATTCCATTTTACCATTTTAAAAAATCAATCATGATTTTGGTGTTGTCTCTAAGAGCTCTTTGCCTACCCAAAGTCATGAGGCTTTCCTGCTGTGTTTTCCTCTAAGGGTCCAATTATGTTTTAATGTTAATTATTCATTACTCTTCAGGTCATATGTCACTCTCTCAAGGAAGACCTCTCTGACTACACAGACAAGATGAGATTCCTGTGTTATACATCCTTAGAGTGGTTTTTTTACATTTCCTCCACATTTTTCCTAGTCTATAATTATACATGTTGTATGATTATTTGCTAAATGTCTACGAACACTATTGACTATAGCTTCTTGTCTGTTTCTGCTTACCATTATATCCTTAAGTATAGTACAGCTTATTTCATAGGAACTGAATGAATGCATGAAAAGAAGAATAAGTACACGTGTAGGTTGCACTATAAACCATAGGGGACCGTATGAAAAGAAAGTTAGTGTTGCTGTCTCAAGTCCCTTGGCTATTTGAGCCCAACAATTTATCAGAAAGGAATGAGGTCAAACTGAAGTTTTATCACATTTTTGCTCTAAGGCCCATTCTAGAGGATAAAACATGACAAAACCACAGAAGAAATGGGAGAAGGCTAACTTTTTTTAGAGCCTAATATGTCTCGGTCACTTGGTGTGGAAAAAAAAAAAGCTGAGGCTCAAGGGAGTTGGCCTTGATGTTGACCAAGGTCACTATTCTAAAATTGAGAAACTGGGACACAGCCTGAAACATAAATCTAATCCAAACTCAATACTTTCTTCTTATTCCATGCTGCTTCTCCTCCCTACCCCACCCCAGCCAATAAAGACACTTGGTTAACATATGCTCAACAGTTATCTTTCAAAAGCCTATGTTATCAGAATATACCAATCTAAAGGCCTATTAGATCCACCTCAAGAGGGCTATGGATCATTATTTTTTCCTTTTACATGTTCCTTGAAACATAAAATATCGTCTTTTTCTTTTCTTTTCTTTTCTTTTTTTTCTTCTTCTTTTTTAGACAGATTCTCGCTCTGTCAGCCAAGACAGGCTGGAGTGCAGTGGCACAATCTTGGTTCACTGCAACCTCCACCTCCCAGGCTCAAGCAATTCTCCTGCCTCAGCCTCCTGAGTAGCTGGGATTACAGGCAGGTGCCACCACTCTCAGCTAAGTTTTGTATTTTTAGTAGACACGGGATTTCATCATGTTGGTCAGGATGGTCTCGAATTCCTGACCTCTGGTAATCCGCCCGCCTAGCCCTCCCAAAATGCTGCAATTACAGGTGTGAGCCACTGTGTCCGGCCTGAAAAGATAAAATATCTGAATAGAAAGGGTATAATTTTCTATTGCCCTACCTTCTAGGCTGTATGCTTCCATAGTCACTCTGAGTTATCTAATGATGGAAGTATCTTGGAGTCATGGCAGAAGATGAGAAACTGTGGAAAAGCTGCTTCAAATGATGAAAACATGTACAAACTCTTAAACCTTATATAAACTATTGAATCTTATATAAATTAGTTAATATGTAATACCCACTGCATAGGATGGTTGTGTGGAATAAGGTTATGAGACATGTAAGGAAAGAGCATTAATGGATCACACATACAGAGCCAAGCAAATGAACTTTCTTTACCCTTTCCTCAGGACAAAAGGGGCTAATTTTACTTATAAAAGGGCTGTAAGAAAGGCTCACAGGATGGATAACTGAAGGACTGACTTGCTAGCCCTTCACCCAATTTCTAAAACATTGTTGAGAATTTCTGCTAAGAAGCCTCACTTGTCACCATGAGGCTATAGCAAGTCCAGCAATGTGAACGAAACTTCCTTCTAAGGTTGAAAAGACATTATTGCTCAGGAGTCTTCAGGCCATTTCAGTGTTCCAAGCCCAAGTCTTATTTATATCCTAGGGAGGGGTGGAGACCATAGGTATTTCTAGGTATGGTTTTTCAGGCAGGGGGTTCAAACACCAACTCAACCACGGCTCAATTCTGTTCATGGTCAAGTCCTCTTGAGAGGGAAAGATACACAGGTTCTCCATATTGTCTGCTTTGTAAACACTTAATGCTTGGGGGTACTATCTACAGTCTGGCATAAATATACTAAGCCAGTGCTTCTCAAACATTAGGTACATAAGAATTCTCTGGGAATATTGTTAACAAGTAGGTTCTTATTCAGACCAAGTCTGCATTTTTAACAAGCTCCTTGGATCACCCCTTGTGTGTCAAATCTCTAAGCCACTGGTTCTCAAATTAAAGTGAGCATAGCAATCACTTGAAAGTTGTTAAAACAGATTGCTGGGCCCCATTCTCTGAGTATGTAATTCAATTTGTTTAAGACAGAGCCCTCAGATGTGCATTTCTTTCTTTCTTTTTTTTTTATTTTTTTTAATACTTTTGTTTCTAGGGTACATGTGCACATGCACAACGTGGCAGGTTTGTTACATATGTATATATGTGTACATGTTGTGTGCCTGCACCCATTAACTAGTTATTTACATTAGGTGTATCTCCTAATGCTATCCCTCCCCCCTCCTCCCACCCCACAACAGGCCCCGGTGTGTGATGTTCCACTTCCTGTGTCCAAGTGTTCTCATTGTTCAATTCCCATCTATGAGTGAGAACATGCAGTGTTTGGTTTTCTGTTTTTGCAATAGTTTGCTGAGAATGATGGTTTCCAGCTGCTTCCATGTCCCTACAAAGGACATGAACTCATCCTTTTTTATGGCTGCATAGTATTCCATGGTGCATATGTGCCACATTTTCTTAATCCAGTCTGTCATTGATGGATATTTGGGTTGGTTCCAAGTCTTTGCTATTGTGAATAGTGCCGCAATAAACATACGTGTGCATGTGTCTTTATAGCAGCATGATTTATACCATTGTGGAAGACAGTGTGGCGATTCCTCAAGGATCTAGAACTAGAAATATCATTTGACCCAGCCATCCCATTACTGGGTATATACCCAAGGGATTATAAATCATGCTGCCAGATGTGCATTTCTAATGAGCTCTCAGTCAAGGCTGATATTGTTCTTTTAGAACCACTGCACTAAACCAGACACAAAAAGACCATCATAATGCATAATTTGTTCATGTGATTCACCTGAGCTAATATGCCTACACCTGTGCATTTTTCTATCTTCCTGTGACCACTCTGCTTCTAATTCTACTCTTTTTCTTACATCACCCTTGTCTTCTCTTTTCTACTTTAGTGCCTCAATTTTCTGGCTATGTCAGCTTCTAACTGAGAACTTCATCTCCCTTGCCCAAAACCTACAATGTGGGGGGACTACAGAGAACATGGATACTAAATTGTGGGTTTCACTGGAAGACCATCTTTGCAAACTAGCTACCATGTCGCTCCTCTGTCCTAACAAACTAGACTAGACAATATAATTCAACGAAGACACATCTCAAGAGAAAGAACCATCCTACAGTCCTGAAGTTAAAGGTAGAAAGAACGCCTAGAAGAAGAAAGAGTAAGCCAATTCCATCCTACCACCCACCAAGGGCCTTTGTTCCATCCCAATTTTTTTGACATTGTTTTCTTCATTTTGTCAGTGATCACTGAGAGGGAAGATGGAGTGGGGTTGAACAACATATGTAATTTATTGAATAAAAGTAAAAGTTGTTATTTTCCTTTAACCTGTCCCCCATCTGCTGACCCCAGAAGGCTCCTCGAGTGCAGCCTACAAGTTGCTCTGAAATTCCCAGACCTGTCGCTGCAGCACCATACGGCTACTGGTAACTATTGAGGGAAGTGTCAGACATTTCTACTCGAAGCCTGTAATGTGGAATCCCTCTGTTCTGTCAAATCTGTCTGTCTGCCCTTAACCTTTTAGTGAAAAGCACGTAGCTCTATTAGCAAGCACCTCCTGTAGAAGAAAAACTAAATTTACTCCCACTGCTCCAAATTCCACACTGTGGGTGTCCCATCCCTGAGGTCTCAGGATACCAAATTGGGTGCTATTTCAGGCATATATGCAGGTAGGCTTCTCTCAAATTGTGTGTACAAACTCAACTGGAGGTGGAATTCTCTGTATCAGAGAAGTATTTCAAAGTGCGATAATATTTAGCTCCCTGACATCTCTTAACAATCTTAATTATTCTGCTCCCTGGAGAGTCAAATGGAGTTGGTAATTATAGAAAAGAAAGTGATAAAGATCAACAATTTATTTCCCCCCAAAACATTCTCAGACTAGCTGATTAAATCTTTACTAGGATCTCAGGCTTACAGTACCATAATATCAATCTTGAAGGGATTATATATTAATAAACATATGTTAGTAATTCTATGAATAATTAACATTTTAAAATAAATGACAAACCCCTATATTTCACCTTCTGTGTACCAAGCAGTGTTTTAAATGCCTAATGTATTATAATTATTTTAATTCTCAGAACTTAATAAATTTGTCACTATTATTAGTTCTATTTTGTAGAAAGATTAAGTACCTCACGAGGATCACACAACTATTGAGTGCTAGAGGCAATATTTAAACTTAGCCTCTCTGGTTCATTATCCTGTGTATTTTACATCTCCAAAATCACATGCGTATCATCTATCTGCTTTAGGAGGCAGGGAGTATTTTTACATCTTGCAGGAAAGGAAGGAAAGATTGGGAGAAGCTATACGATATCTCAGAGTTTTGTGCAGAACATTTCTGGAGTTAATTCAAGACCTCTCCTTATACAACCACTTTAAGGGCACCTGGAGTTTTAAAATGCATGCTACCATCTCCTCTCTGGCACAGAACAGAAGTCATTTCCCAAACGTAGTTTTGTGTCCTTCTTACCCACTCCCATCACCCTAGCATTTACCTCTCCAGTTGTAATTTTTGGTTTATTCATCTGTCCCCCACACTAGCTTGTAAATTCCTCTGGGGTAAGAGGTAATTTTCTCTTTCCCCCAACTTAAAATGGTTTTCCTGGGTTGTAAACTGTATTAGAAAAGATTGCATTTTCAGCAACTAAGTCTAGTGGAGACAGGAGAACCCTAGGGTCAGCTGAATCTGGGTGAAATTGTAACTATTGTAATTTGATATTTCAGTGGTTTGGACTAGAGCCAGATAGGTTATTTTTCCAAATGAGCCATGCCCAGGTAGTTCCTGATATTTTAAGCATCATGATGACAATGTCAAGTAATATGTTACATCCTAGACTTAAATATCTCAATAACTGCAGAGCAGATGTGAACTTTTTCTATCTTCATACCTCTAGGCTCAGGAGCATGGATGCCAAATCCATACTCTCTGGTTGAAATGGAAATATGTGGGGATTGGCCTAAGTTAAATGAATGAAAACAGCATAAAAAGAACATGTAAATATTTACAACAACTAAAATTGTAAAGTGTGGTTTACAATTGGGGACAGGCTGGCTTTCAGTGAGGTCAGATGGTGGAAGAGAAGCCCAGAAAGGAGAGTCAAGGGCCACTCACACTGTCTCTCCCTCCTCTAGAACTTCCTTCCTCTTGGGTCACCATCTTTACACTCAAAACACAGAGACTGCAGAAGTCACCGTGTGCAGTGATTAAGCATGATTAATTCCACATCTTATTCACTGGACCGTAGAAAACACTGCCCACTTAAGTCTGGTTCAACACATCACCACTTAATACAAGTCAATTCTTCCTTCACAGTTGAGTCACAGAGTAAAAGATTTATGATTTTTAATGGTGAAAAGAAAGATAAGAGCTCATTGAGGCAAGTGGGAAAGAGACAGCTGTAGGCAGCTGTGGGCATCCTACCAGTTCCAAGATCAGAGGAAAACTGTTCCAGAGATGGATCTGCCAGACCAACAGTGAAAGCCAGGCATGGCACCGCTGACAACGTGTGCAGATCACTCTTCTACTCTCCACAGTTGTACTCCTTAAGTTCAGTATGTTGATATTTGACCAGCCTCATCTGTCTCACATCTCTAACACACACACACATACACACACACACACACACACATGCACGCATACAGGTGTGGGCCTTCAGCTTGATGGAGGAAGACAGAGAGCAACTGAAGTTTGTTTGACACAAGAGATTGAGCCTCTCTCCAGCAGAGTATGGGGAACTGTGGTGACCTGCTGTTTGTAGAAGTTTTCTCTTAATTGCTGAGATCCTGGGTCTTGCACTGGAAGATAATGGATGGGTCTGTGGCCAAACATTTGTCTCCAGTTAAGCCTCGGTTAGGTGAAAAGGGTAACGTAAAAGCAAGGTTGATGCTTGCTTGTGTACACAGGAAGCACAGTTACTCTGACTAAAAGCTGTTGGCAAAAGTGCCTCCACATGCAGGTATTTTTCTCAGTGGTGCCGGCTCCTCCAAAGTCAAAGAGGGTACGTTGGGTGGGTGAGCTCCTGATGTTCTGACCTAGATGAGACTAGAAGCATCTCCCTAAAACTGTAGGACATTTTCTCTTGTGACTGCAACAGATGTGCCCTGGCCATAAGCTCCCCACGTGCTCTGAATGTTGGCGGGTACAGTAGTATCTCCCAGCACAGGTGTGGTGCTGACTGTTCCTATTCACTACCTGTGCTCTGGATAGGTGAGCCCCAGGTGCTCTAACTGTGTGCAAGAATAGTGGTATCTTCAAGCATATGTACAGTGCCAGCCTCTCCAACTGCAACATATATGTTCTACCCAGGTGGGCCCCGAGTGTGTTGACAAATGGCAGGAACACAGGGACTTCTAATCACAGGCATGCTGCTGCTGCTTCCCATTGCATGGGTGCTCTGAACAAGTGGGCATCAGGTGCTCTGTAGGAAAGTGGGGCCAGAAGTATTTATCTCCAAGCACAGGTATAGTGCTTCCCCCCATTACATCACCTGTGCTCTGGACAGGTGGGCCCAAGGTGCTTGACTATAGGCAGGAATAATATCAGCTCCAAGCACAGGTATGGCACCAAGCCCTCTGACTGCAGTAAACATGCATTAGCCAGGGGATCCCCAGGTATTCCAACAAAAAGTGGGAAGATAAGTATTTCCAAATACCAGCGTGATGTTGGTCCTTCTAGCTGTAGATGAGTTCTGATCACAAGTGTCCCAAGTGATCTGCGACAAGAAACAACATTGTCTCCTCTGGCACCTGTTTTTTCTTAGTGTTATTGTCTGCTCAATAGTAACAGGTATGCTTTGAATGATAGGGAAGGGGCTTCCGACCATAAGCAGGAAGGAAACGGTCCCCCAGGGCAGATTTGCTCTCCATAGAGTTGGCCTTTCCGACTGTAACAGGGGATAGACCCTGATGCTCAAGTTAAGCTTCATCAACAAGAGTAGTAGTGTTGGTTGTCCTCCTCAGTCCTCAAGGAAGCTGAGTGTTCCAGATGCAGAGCTGGAGCATGAGGGAGCCATGCTTACCCCAAAGCTGCCACTACCCACAGGGGATATGGATCCTGTAAAAGTAAGTGGGTCTGCAGTGGTATTGGCTACAGGAAACTGCTAGGCATCCTGATTAGGCTCTAGAGCTAGAAGTAGTAACTAAGTGCTAGGCATCCCGATTAGGATCTAGAGCTAGAAGTGGTAACTAAGCTTTCTTCTCTAAGCTGAGGTCCCAGCAACAATTATACCAAAACACTTATGCTAAAGGAGCAGGGGCAGACAGCGGCAGCCCAGGCAGCATCAACAACCTTGGCATTTTCCATTTACAAGGCCTTCAACTCAAGATGTGGGTGGAGAATTCTTCCTTGATGGAGTCTCTGTTTAGGGTTTCAATTTCTTCCTTGTTCAAACTTGGGAAGTTTTATGCTTCCAGGAATTTATCCATTTCTTCTAGGTTTTCTAGTTTGTGTGCATAGAGGTCTTCGTAATTATCTCTGAGGGTTCTCACCTTGACCATGTCTTTGGAAGCTTTTTTCCCTGCATCTTCTTCCCTGGCTCAGCAAGGCTGGGGAGCTGGACCCATGGCCCGCATCTAGCACCTCCTGTGCCCAGCTCTTGAGCAGCAGGGAGCATGATGCCATGGGCAGAGAGCCTTGCTGCACCTGGATCTCTCTGCAAATGCGCAAACACTTGCAGCAGGGTTGTATGAGCTGGTGATGGTGCTGCCTTTGGTGAAGGAGCTACTGGGCCCACCGTCTTCATCCAGCACTCCTTTCTTACCAACGCTGTCTTCTGGGAATTTGGAATTGAGATTTCCCGTCAGAGGCTGAAAATTACGCTGAAGAAAGTGAGGACTCCAGTGATGTCCGGAAGCCTAAATGATAATGGTACACTCCCACTGTATGTGGGGCCATTTCTCTTACCGTCCTCCTCTTTTGCTAGTCCTTCCTGGCACTCTCCTAGGGCTCTCAGCTCATTTTGTAATGGTCAAAAATGTGGGGGTGAGGGATCCTGGATGACAGTTCACCAGGTAAAGACAGTCAAGTCCATTCGTGTCCTGGAGGAAGAATCTTGATTGTTTCTGAATGGCAAAGAATCTTGTTGCCAACAGACAGCGCTGGCTTCTTGTGAGAGAGGCGCCAGGACACTAAAGGAAGGCTCCCCGGAGAGGAGCACTGAGCCCGCTGCATGGGACATTGCTCTCAACGGTGAAGCCAAACCTAGAACGTGTAGACTCTGGATCCTGGTTTAACCGGTTGGTGAACAGGCCGAGGACAGGCTCGACTCAGGGCAGCGGGGTGATGCGGAGCACACCACGGAGGAACACAGCAAGCAGGGAGAAGGCAAGGCAGGGACGCAGCTTACTGGGGAGGTCACCCATGAGAGCAGTTTGCGCTTTCCGCGGCTCTTGTAGTGCTGAGGGAGACTCGCAGAGGTATCCCAGCTGCCCTCTCCTCCTCCGAGGCCAGCATGCACTGTCTGTCGCATGCTTCTGACGCACCACTGGACGCGTGACATGGAAAGAGCGTGCCAGCAAAGGGCGCGAAGAAAATGCGTCAAGGGTCAATGACAAGGGCGAGGCCCAGGCCGGGGTCTGCGGAGCCCTCATCAAGCAAGTCCGTCAGACTCCTCTCTGCCGCCGCTACTCAGACGACACCAGCCTTACTTTTGGATGATGGAAACAGTTCTATCTTATTTAAGTTGGTGTCTACGTTTGTCAAAACTTGCCGAACTGAGGATCTCTTGAGCCTGAGAATTTGAGGCTGCAATGAGGTATGAACACGCAGGTGAACCGCCATTGCACTCCAGCCTGGGAGGTATAGTGAGACCCTTTCTCAACAAACAAAAAACGTACCGATTGTATACAGTAAATGGGTGCCTTTATTTTATGTAAACTGTACCACTGAAGGGTTAATTTGAAAACCGTTTGATGATGGAGATGCAGCCTATCATTTCAAAATCATTGTTTTAGGGGTAGATTTGCTACAGAGATGAAATTGACAAAATCCAGGAAACAAGGGTAAAGCTGTTGATAAGTGTTCTGGGTTTATAAGACATTTTAGAAGATTCAGTCAGAAAAGATTAATGCAAATGTAGTGGCATGGCAGGCAATGGGAAGAGAGGATAGCCAGGCAAGACAAGGAAAGCAACACAGCAAGTGGAAGAGGTTTTGTGAACATATACACCAAGGTGACTGGCCCTTCTCAGAGCATCCACTCCTACATCCATGGAGAAGGCTTTGGAGAATGACATCCCAACTCCTGATACACATGCCTAGACAGAGGGGCCCTGACTCAGGCTGGACTAATTTCTTTCTAGATTGAGCTAATCAGCACACAGAGATAACAGTTCAGTTCTTAGAAAGAATCACTTATGGGTGGGGCTGTCTTGGCTTCTCTATGCTAGCAAGTCCCTGGACACCAGTTTACCAAGATACCCTCCCTACCACCACCAATACTGATAGATCAGAGCTCAGGACACTGTCTCCCCCAGATTGACAATTTGCTAAAACAAACCAAAATCAATATTCTCCAGAAGAATTTTTAAAGGACCCAGGGTCTCATGGCATATTATTCAAAATATCCAGGACATAATCCCAAATTACTCATTATACAATGAATAAGCAAAATCTAATATTCAGCAGGTGCAAACCATGAGATGACATAACTGCTAAAATTATGAAAGACTTTAGAGATGCTATCATATTTGATAAAGCAAGCTGGTGAAGAAATAAAAACAAATAAGGAAGCTACCATAATTATGTTCCAAGATGTAAGGATGATAATTGTTAGAAAAATGGAAAAATAAAACTTTCCAATGAAGAAATAGTATTAATGGCTATAATTCATAGTTTATTTTCCCCTGCTTAATGGCACAGTTACACTCCATTTCCTAGTCTTCCTTACAGTTAGATGTGACTATGCAACTGAATTTAACTGATGGCTTGAGTGGAAGTGACTTTATAGAAATAAATATGTACTCTGCATCCCCTTTTTCCACTTTTGCCATCTGGTTGAAGACAATGAGACCTGAATTTAGAGCCACAATATGGAAGAGCCTGGGTTCCAGAGCCACCGTCTCGAGAACAAACACCTGCATCCCATTGGTCAGGAAAATTACACAGATAAGAAGTCTCATTCTGTTGTCGTTGAACCATTGCATATCTTGGGATTTCTTTGTTATAGCAATTTAACCTGTCCCAACTTGATAAACTGTTACTCTGGAGATAACATTGAAATTGACATTTGTAAATTTTTCCTCTGCATATATAAGTGTGATCAATATCAACATCTATTAGATATATGAAGTCTTAAGGAAATTAGGACATTGACTTAAATCTCTTCCATAAAATAATACTCAAGTTTCCAAGTAATGCAAAATATTTTTTTCAAAAGAATGGTGAAACTTTTCTTTTTACTTTTGATGGTCCAGTTTTTATAAAGGTGGTTTTTGAATATTGTCAAAAAAAAAAAAAAGAGAGAAATCGCAGTTGTAAAAAAGAAAACCAAATACAAGAACTGAAAATTGTAATACAGTGAATTTAAAAATTCTGCATAGTTGCTCAATGGCAAAATGATAGCAAAAAAGAAAAAAAAAAAAAGATATAAAAGAGACCCAGTAAAACAATAGGGAGATAAAACAGAAAAAATAACAGAGACTCAGGAACCTGTGGGAAAATATTAAAAAATCTAATATTCAAGCCATTTATGTGCCAAAGGAAGGAAAAGGAGGGAGTAACCAATATGGAAAAGTGGAAAGCTAAAGTGAATACTATAGTATTGTATTAGAAATGGAGGAATCAGTAAAAAATTAGAATTTTAATATAGATGATTAATTCATGTCTTAGTTCAGGCTGCCATAACAAAATGCCATAGACTAGGTGGCTTAAACAACAGAAATTTATTTTCTCACATTTCTGGAAACTGGAAGTCTGAGATGAGGGTCTTAGCATGGCAGGTTGCTGGTGTGGGCTCCCTTCCTAGCTTATAGATAGCTACCTTCTCACTGTGTCTTCAATTGGGGGAGAGGGAGAGTGAGCTCTGTTCTTATAAAGGCACTAATTTCATCATGAGGTCCCTACCCTCATCACCTCATCGAAACCTAATTACCCTCCAAAGACCCAATCTTCAAATACCATCGTGGTGGGGGTTAGGGCATCAACATATGAATTTGAGAGGTGACACAGTTCAGTACATAGCAGTTCATAAGTATAAAAATATGTGGGTTTGTGTATGGGTATGTTTCATGATTCAGTCTGTTAAAGAGGGTACCTAGCCTTGAGGACACTCTGGTAGTAATGAGCACAGCTAGCACCTGGTTCTTAGTTTCCTAAATACCATTCTATAATACAAGAAACCTGGAATCTTTCCAAAAATTGCTGACTTCAGACTGGATTGAAAATTTTCAGATGAATCTGAGATACCTCATACTAAAAAATAAGAAAATGGTCAAAGAACAGTGGGGCAATGTCAGTACAACACAGAAGCCACATCGGAGGGCCTCCCACTGGCCAACTGAGGAAAAATCTAGCATAAAATAATGATAACAGATTATGATTTATAGAATAAAATAAAAATCCATGAGATTTGTGGTGATGTAAATGAACAAATACATATATATAGAAATAACTTAGATATAAGGGGAATCTATTCCTTTCACTGGAATGCCAATTAATAAATGTAGAAGGAATAATGAAATTAAAAATTTATCTTTTGATAACAATCATAATTAATTTAGCAAAGCATGAATCATCAATAGGTTCTAAAACTTGTGGGTGAAATTGTGATGAGAATTAGAATATTTACATTGTCTTAAATACTTACATGGTCTTTTTCCATTTGTCATTAATAAACCCTATAAAATAAGTTTATTATTTACAAATGGAAAAATAATGATTTTATGGTTAGAAACCTGGGAGACACATGTTAACCAAATATCAAAGTTATCAGCAGTAATGGGATGACTTGACAGCATGTTCTTACTGGTGTGACACAGTGAAAAGTGTACAGATAATCCCAAACTTAAGATGGTTTGGTTTAACAATTGTTTTTGACTTTACAATAGTGCAAAACTGACACACATTCAGAAGAAACCATACTTTAGTACACTATTCAATAAATTATATGAAATAATGCAGCATCTTATCATCAAATAGTCTTTGTGATAGATGATGTTGGCCATATGTAGGTGTTCAGAGCATGTTTAAGGTAGGCTAGACTCAGCTATGATGTTTGGAACGTTAGGTGTATTAAATGCATTTTTGACTTACGATATTTTCAACTTACAGTGGGTTTATCAAGATGTAACTGTCATATGTAGAGGATCATCTGTATTTACTATATCACTATGATACTCCTGCCAAAAATAAATAATTTGAATTTAGTCATGAAGAAACAACAAAATGAAAATGATGTATTATTCACAAAACACATGGTCTGAAGGAATGACTGGATAAAGAAAATGTGGTGCATATATACAATAGAATATTATTCAGCCATAAAAAAGAAGAAAAGAAGAAAATCCTTCCATTTGTGACAATATGGATGAATCTAGAGGATATTATGCTAAGTGAAATAAGCCAAACACAGAACAAACAAACACTGATCTTATTTATATTTAGAATGTAAAAAAGAACCTAGAGAGTAGAATAATGGTTGCTATGGGCTGGGGATGGGTTTACGGGAAGACTGTGATCATAGGGCACAAACTTTCACAAATAATATAGGAGGTATTAAGAAATTATTTTAGCAGTTAGCAAAGGTGAAAGGTCCTCAGTAAGATTTTTTCTTTTAATAAAAGCAGCCCCAAACCATTTCTTTTCTAACAAAAAGCAGCCTGAAAAGTCGAGCTGCAAGCATAGATTAGCCTGCATATGTAAATGGAGGCAGCTGTACTAAAAGCCAGGATCACCCAATATGGTGATTCCCACTCCCTTTTCTGTGTCACCACTTGTGCAGGTTTCATGGCACTGGCCAGGTAAAGCCATGTGTGCAGGTGTCATGGTGCAGCCAGGCAGAGGCTGCATTTGCATAATAAAAGATCAGGGTGTGAGGGCCAGTCTTTCTGGGGGCTATGTAAAGGCACACCTGGTCAAACCAATCCCCTGGGGCCTATGCAAACAGACACTCTCCTCAAGTTTCCCAATATAACCTACAGCTCTCCGTTCAAGCGCAGCTTTCCACTGGGATTCCTCCTCTGTCTTTGTGGGGGAGCTGTTCTCCTCTTTCGGGCCTATTATTATTAATTATATATTATAA
>NW_016807758.1:1188660-1200493 GCF_001698545.2 Rhinopithecus bieti
TATATATTTATATAGTATATATTATATAATAGTATATTGTTGATATATTTTATATTATGATAATTATTAATTTATTAATAAGAAGCAAAATAGATCATCTATTTTTTCTCTAAAAGAAAATTTTCCTCTCCTTAACCCACTCCATGTGTGTGAGTTCATGTCGCTAATCTTCACAGCGCAAGAAGATGAACCACAAGTATTTCCCCAGACAACAAAGCTGCTTCCGTAAGATTAACAAATTCTGGGAATGGGTGAATTTGTTGGATGTAATGTAGAGTATGGGTGATGATGAATGGGTTAATTAATTTATTTATGATAATTGCTACACAATGTGTATCTAACCATGACACTGTACACCTTAAATATGTACAACATTTATTTGACAATTAAATATTTTAAATTAATTTTTTAAATGTCAACTTCATGAAAATTAGGGAAAACTAAGAATCTACTCTAGATTAAATGGGTCTAAAGGAACATAACAACTAAATGAAATGTATGATCTTCAAGTGGCACTAGAACCTGGAAAAAAAAGTTATTTAATGCTCCCCTTCCTGCAGCTTCGTGTATAGAACACATTATTAAGGCAATTGACAATGTTTGAGTAAGGTCAATAGGAACCAATAATTTAATTCATCAATATGAATTTTCTAAACTTTAAATTACACTGTAGTATAAAAGAAAATGTCTTCTTTCAAGAAATTATACATTTAAGTGTTTAAGGACATGGAGCAACATATCAACAGTGTATTATCAAATACTAAGTAGAAAGTGTAATAGAGAAAAACATACCATTTACAATTGCAACACACTCTAAGATACCAAGGAATAAATGTATAAGTGTTATAAAATGTCCTAGAATTAGCAAAGAATAGCTAAAGAAATAGATAGATTTACTGTTTTCATGGATAGATTTAATATCCTAAAAAATCCAGTTCTTCCCAAAGTAATGTCTAACACCAATAGGATTCTAATAAAACTTTGAATGGTATTTCTATAGAATTAAACAAACTGATTCTAAAGTTAATTTATTAATGAGAACCAAAATAGATAATCTATTTTCTCTAAAAGAAAAAAAAAGGATCTTCCCTTATAAATATTATTATGGTAATTTAGACAGTGGAGCATTGCCACAGCAAATGAAAAAATTGAACAATGCAATAAAGTAGGCCTAGAAATTTTGCATAGATATGTGGAAATTTGGTGATGGTGACAAAGCCTGTCTTCTTGACGAAACTTTAGTCAGGCTCCTCCGAGTTCCTTTCCCTATTCACCTTCGTTCTTGACCAGTTGAGCCTAGTTTTAGCAAAGAATATTGCTATTCTAGTTTATTAAGAATTAGATATAACCCTTTACCTATGGTATAAAATGACAGACATCTTAACCTATAAAATAAATTAAGGGTTGATATCTAATCAAGTTCCTCTTGTCCCTCACCCTGCCCACGAGCTATAAATCTCCATTGATCCTTCTTATATTTGGAGTTGAGTTCATTCTTTCTACCCTACTGCAATAGTTTCTCCCCTATTGTGATAGTGTTGTGTAAAACTTGTCTTGTTATTTTTGATAAAAATTAGGATATTTTTTCTGTAACAGTAGTAAAAGTAGACATTTAAATCTTTGGGGAAATGGAAGTTTTTTTTTTAAATTTTGGTGTCAGAGTTGTATTCAGACAATTGACTTCATACTTTCATGCCACAAATGATGATGGTGATTAAAATCAAATGAACCCTTATTTTATTTTCTAGGTTAAAATGTCTGCTATTTTATACCATAGGTAAAAAAAATCAAATGAAATAAAGATGTGAAAAATAAAAACTTCAATATTTTAAATTTAGTACTAATTAAACCTTAGTTGACCAGAGAACACAGAATTTGTTTTCAGGAACCCTGAGAGTCTATACAACTTTAGCACATATAAAGCCCTGGATTGGCCATTAGTCTTTGCTTGAGTAAATAAGAAAGACTAAGCCAGGGGCGATGGGTCATGCCTGTCATCCCAGCATTGTGGGAGGATCACTGGAGTCCAGGAGTTTGAGACCAGCCTGGGAAACAAAGTAAAAACCTGTCTCTACATAAAATAAAATGAAAAAAAAAAAAAAGAATAAAAGAGGAGTGATTAGACATACATTAGTTACCATAGAATATATTGGTTTTTGCTATCATAAAGTTTAGTTTCTGCTTGTGAAAGGAAAATAAATCTTGGGGTCCCAAAATCACCAACCTAAAGGGAAATGTCAAGCTGAGAACTGCTTAGGGCAAATCTCCTTCCCATTGTATTCAAAGTCACCCATCTACTCACTGACATAAATGCATATCTGATTGCCTCCTTTGGAGAGGCTAATCAGAAACTCAAAAGAATGCAACCATTTGTCTCTTATCTACCTACGACCCTCCTGCCTTTTCCAATCGAACCAATGTTCATCTTACATATGTTGATTTATGTCTCCTGTCTCCCTAAAACGTATAAAACCAAACTGGGCTCTGACCACCTGGGGCCTCCTGAGGCTATGTCACATGCAGGTGGCCTCAACCTTGGCAAAATAAACTTTCTAAATTAACTGAGTCCTGTCTCAGATATGTTTATTAAAAGAGGTAAATAACTTTACTAATATCATAAAGTGTTTTTTAAATGCCAAGACTGTTTCCTTCTAACTTTGTAATTATTAATATTTAATATAAAAATTATGTTTCAGAATGTTTGTTATAGGAAAATGTGTTTGTCCACGTAGAGCTGTGAACTGTTTCCATCGAAGCTCTTACTCTCACACATTTTGTGATATTGAGTCTGCTGATTATATACTCACTTAGCTTGTCAAAAATATCTCAACCAATATAAAACATATCATATATTCTCTTAAAATTAGAAATGTAGATAATGAAATTTCTCCATATAGACATCATTTTATAAGTAAATTCCAAAAGAATAACTCCAAAATACAATGGAATATCTGGATTTCCTATGACAATATCAAGTAAAAATAACTTTTGAAACTCTTAGAAAAACGTGTAGGAGAATATTTTTTGTGTTTAACAGGTGAAAAGACACATACATACACACACAAAAGAGAAAATTGATGAAACAAAAAATTCTGCAATAACAAAGGCAAAATAAAAAGATAAGAAATATATTTGAAGGAGGTATTTGCAATATATATGTGTGCACATATCAGTTATTAAAATATATAAAATAACTTTTAAATTTAAATCTTAAAAGACAAATATTATATCAATTTTTGTATCACTTAGAGAAGCTGCATATGATATGAAAAGCAGCTCACAAAAGAATAAACCAAATTACCAAAAAACATGAAACTCAATTACACCAAGATGAGAAGAAAACCAACTTGTTAAAGTTACTTTTTAAAAAAATAATTCTCAGAGTAGAAAATAAAAAGTCTGGTGTACCTAATATTGGCTAGGATTTTAAACACAAAGGAAACCTTCCCTCCAACTCATAGAAATTTACACTGGTAAAAACATTGTGTACAATATTTTGGCAGTATCTAGTAAAGTTTAAAACTTCACTGTGTCTTCATAGTGACTCCTCAATCCTACTTTTGGTGTGTACTGTAGAGAAATTCTCACAGATGGACAACACCCAAAATGATAGGGATCTCTGTTGTAGCAAGGTAATAAAAAATCAATAGCAATTAAATGGCCATCAATAAAATAGCAAACTTGCCTATGCACATGTTGAAATATGATATAGCATTTAAAATCAGTGGACTTGATTAATATGCAGCAAGGAAAGAAGTTGAAAATCTAATGTTGAGCTAGAAATGAAGGTTGCATAAAGAATAACATCCTTGAAGTTTGTAAACAGAAATACAGAAAGCTATGTATATATTGTTAACTCTTCCCAAATATAGCATAAAAAAAATACAGTATATGTGATGGTTTATTTTATGTGTCAAATTTTCTAGGTTATAGTACCCAGGCAGATATTTGGTCAAAGGTTATTCTAGACATTTCTATGAAGTTATTTTTCAAATAAGATTAGTATTTATATTAGTAGACTTTTTTAGTAAACCATTTTTTCTAATTGGATTAGGTTTGTTTTAGCCAATCAGTTGAAAGTCTTAATAGAAAAAAGACTGACCTCCCTTGAGCTAAAAGGAATTCTGCTGATAGACTTTCATTAGCCTTGAATTAAACACCAACTCTTCACTAGGTCTCCAGCCTACCAGACCACCCTGCAAATCTTGGACTTGCCAGCCTCCGGATCACAGACCTATTCCTTAAAATAAATCTCTCTGTATGGATATATAGACACAGATAGAGATATAAAGATAGAAATAGATTGATTGATTGATTCATTAATTGATAAATAGATAGATATCACCTATTGGTACTGTTTTTCTAAAGAACCCTGACTAATAGAGTAATTAAGTCTCAAATCACTCACAAAATATGCCATAGGTTAAAATATCTGTTAAAATGTGAAGCGAACTTCAGGTTAGTGGATGCTTCTGAGGAGAGAAAGAAGCAAATGGGTAGGAGTCAATAATGAAAACTTTGCTTTTATCCTTGAGTTTTATTAAAATACATATCACTATATATATATATATATACTTACCTCAAGCAAAATTGGCAAAATATTAACAATTAATTTGAAAAGGAAAGAACATGAACACAATTTTCATTATTCTTTTCAATATCTTTAAGCACTACAAAATAAACCAATAAAAAGACGCTGCATGAGTGAGCAATTTTATCCCAATCATTAAAATGGTGTTACACGTTGTATATGCAGTTCTGATTCACAGGGCCCGAAAGTGGCTTCAGTGAAATATCTCTTATGCTTCCCTGAAACTGCACTTTGATTTCATGTTCATTCAGCAATATTCCGCCTCCTAGTGCTATCACTAAGACTGAGGAAAAAGTGCCCTGGGTTGAGAACAAATGTTTTTGATAACTAAAATGATGATATTCTATTGAAAATCTGTAACTTTAAATCTGGTTTATTCTTCTATCTCTATAAACCTAGTTAATGTAGATTTGTTCTCTAAGTCTGGCAACTTCCAATTTTCCAGGAGGAAAAAATAAGGTAGCTTTTAATCTAGCAATTCTGAGAATGGGATGGGGCTATGCTAACTCCCCTTCCTCACCCACAGTTTCAGACCTGTCACAAACCAGGTTTCCTTTCTCCCTGAGTACATATATGCAGGATGTCTGGTAGAGCTTGTTTACTACTGAATTTAAATGTGTTAATTGTAAAAATGGAATCCAATATCAAATAAGTTTGGGAATTACTGAGTTAAACAAAATTAAGTGGATTTTCTTCATGGCAGCATTGCATAGAGCCTTTTTGCATACTAATGTATGATATACTCCATGAATTTTCTAAAGAAAGATATGACATGTGACATGTCTTTTACTCATGTCATCTTTTTGTATAAAGTGTCTCTGAGACTAGTGTCTAGTATGACATTATGGGAAATTCTAATATAAATACCATCAGTATCTTTGGGGGTTGAATGAATTTTAAAATAAATTGTCTCTGCATATAAGAAGAAAGTATTTTAAACTTACTCATTTTTCCTTGTCTCTTGTGAGAGAAAAAACATTGTGCCTAATATGATGATAGATGACAGCTGGCCACCATTCTCTGTTTGACAAGCTGTCTAGAACTTGAGATCAGTATTAAGTCACCTTTACTTTCTTCAACAGACCTTGCTAGGTGGCAAGTGAGCCAAAGACAGAGAATATACTGGAAATTCGTGCCTCACAGAAAAACAAGTGTGACAGACATTTTTAGAAACAATCTTTTCTTTTGTCTCCGACACCTTAAGACAACTTAGTTCTTCCTATTTGTAGAGACAGTGAGCTGTCTTCTGCTGTACAACTAAACATATGCATGCACACACACACACACACACACACACACACACACACACATACACACACCCTTCTCACTCTGCCCCACCATAACATGCAATAAAGTGATGAGCTTCCAAAGAGTTACCTATTTTGTGAGGACAGCACCCTGCCAGTTATTCCCAAAAGCAGCTAATTTTCATGTTTTAATGGCATTACAGAAAATTCATTCCCCACTCTTGTTAATACAAGGTCATCTGACCATGGTACAGCTCTGTTGATGGCTTCATCAGTCCTGTCTTCATCTGAGGTCAGTCAGCATTTCCCCCAGCTCAGTTCAGCTTCCAAGAGCTCTCTAATCTGACCCTCTGTATTTCAGTGCACAGAAAGCTGGTGAGCAGGCACAGCAGAGAGAGAAGGGGTAATAGAAATAAACATTCTTCTTATAAAGAGTTATTCACAAGAGTTTGAATTTGAGGTGACAGTGAAAAAGAAAAGCAATTTCATAAGGTTTTATTTTGGTAAGGTTTTATTTTATATTTTTTTGTCTTCATTACCTAACATTCACAGGTGGTTTTCATTATTAACATCTAAGAAAATCAGAGGCAGCTATGATGTTGCAGTATGTTGAGTTTGAATTCAATTTATGGTTCTAAAACACTGAACATGGAAATTCTTCAGGGAAAGTTTGTTATGACCCCAGAACCGTTTATTCCCCGAAGAATGACCACCAGAAGTCAGGAGTCAAAGGCCAGCGGAGAGAGATCTTTTACTGCAAGTTTCGAACTTGGTCCTCTGCTCCAGCAGCATACAAGACAGGGCCCCGAAACGATGCATGTGCTGGAGGAATAACAGAGCGAGAGATTTTTATATCAAGCCTCGATGTCAAACAGGATATGTAAGTTTAACAGAGCGCATAATTAGCGGAAGTTCATTAATTAAGGTTACAGCATTACCATTGGTAACAGTATTTAGGTTATACATTTAAGCAGATTTTTACTTATATCTGGGTTCAGCGTGCTCCTCTTCATGTACAAGAGACTGCTCACAACGGTTGTGACCTTATCAGGACATCCTCCAGGTGGTGTTTTTCTAAAGTTGAGACAATGGAGGAATAGTTTGCGTACTGGGGCCCCAGGACTGAAGATGTACGCGAAGAATGTTTTGGTAATGGGCCCAGGAAAGTTGAGACAGAACGGAGGATAATGTTTGTAACAGGGCCCCAGGGCCTGAGATATCATGGAGAGACATGTTGGTACTCGGGCCCAGGAAGTTGAGACAATGCCGAAGGATTTGTACTGGGCCCAGGACTGAGATATATGTTTGATTTCTTACAAAGTCACCAATTCTATTAATTTAATTTCATCATTTTCAAAAGAGGGATGTAATAACTGTGGCAGATTTCATAAGTTTGGTTCATTGCATCCCCATTCTAAATATCTCTGCTGGCCCATTGTATTAGTCATGGTTTTCCAGAGAAATAGAATAAATATATATATGGGAAGAGACAGAAAATGAATACATGTAGAGAGAGAGAGAATATACACCACACACACACACACACACACACACAAGAGTATGTGATACATGTAGAAAATGAATACATGTAGAGAGAGAGAGAATATACACCACACATATGCACACCAGTGGTATAATTACAGTTCAGTCTGAGTTCAAAGTCCTAAGAATCAGGGGGCAGATGGTGTAAGTCCCAGTCTGAGTCCAAAGGACTGCAAACCAGAAGTGCCAATGTTCAAGGGCAGGAGAAGATGGATGTCTCAGTTCAAGCAGAGAGAGTAGTGAATTTGCCTTTTCTCCATTTTTTGTTCTATTCCAGCCTTCAATGGATTGATGATATTCACCCACACTGGTGAGAGTGATCTTTTTCTTTACTTTTTTTTTTGGTTGGGGGGGGCAGGGGGCAGAATCACATTCTGTCACCCAGGCTGGAATTCTGTGGAACCATCATAGCTCACTGTAACCTTGAAAAACTGGCCACAAGCAATTATCCTGCCTCAGCTTCCCAAAACCCTGGTGTTACAGGAGTCAGCCATTAAGACTGGCCAAGAGTTACCTTCTTTACTCAGTCTACTGATTCAAATGCTAATCTCTTTCAGACACACCCTCAAAGACACACCTGGAAATAATGTTTTGCCAGCTACCTGGGGATTCCTTACCTCAATCAAGTTGACACGTAATATTAGCCATTGCAACCATGTACTATTATATTTTCTAGAAAGCCAAAACTACAACCAGACCTTTCAATAATGCACCTTTTAGGCAGAGTTGGCCATGTGTCATGATTCTGGACAATGAGACAGAATCATTTGGAGTTTATGGAAAGGCTATGCTTTCCTCACCCAGTCACCACCTAATCCTCTATCCCCCACCTTCTTTGCCCTGCCTAGAAAATTGTTGAAATAATAGACTAGAACAGCCAATATAAGACCACGAAAGGAAGAGCAAAAGAAACATCAAACCTCAGCCCTGTTTTCCTTGAGCCATTGTAACACTGGTCCTTATATCCCAACAACATATATTTGCCACACAAAAGAGAGAATATGGATTGAGCAGGGGAAAGGATAACAAGGCTTAAGAACATTACCGTTTGACAGGAAAATAAGGTATAAAATGCTTCTGATGCTAGAAATAGGCTATGAGGGGGAAATGAAGGTGAAGGAGAGATGTAAAGTTTTTTTTTTTTTTTTTTTTTTTCTTTTCTTTTTTTTTTTTTGAGAAGGAGTCTTGCTCTGCCACCCAGGCTGGAGTGCAGTGGCCAGATCTCAGCTCACTGCAAGCCCCGCCTCCCGGGTTTACGCCATTCTCCTGCCTCAGCCTCCCGAGTAGATGGGACTACAGGCGCCCGCCTCATCGCTCGGCTAGTTTTTTGTATTTTAAGTAGAGACAGGGTTTCACCGTATTAGCCAGGATGGTCTCGATCTCCTGACCTCGTGATCCGCCCGTCTCGGCCTCCCAAAGTGCTGGGATTACAGGCTTAAGCCACCGCGCCCGGCCAGATGTAAAGTTCTTAACACCTCCCTTCTGTCAATACCAGGGAGTAAGGTAGGAAGTTGAGTAGCAGAGACACCAGAGATATATAACATCTTTCCTGTGGAGGCAGTTTTGCCCTTTGATTCCAAGGGTATGATCTGTGAAACTTGTAAGTGCTTTTGAATCCAGCTTCTTTAAATATAACACACATAGGAATTACCTAAGGTTTTTATTAAATTGCAGATTCTGACTTATCAAGTCTAGAGAGGGGCCTAATATTTCTCCTGTCTGACAAACAACCAGGGGATACCAATGCTACTACACATTACACTTTGAGTAGAAAGGGTCTGGAAAGCCAGGAATGTGAAGACCTCATCTTTTGATGTGGTAGAACAAGTAAGACATGGGATGGTGTGGGAGATGAATAAGGTATTGAATTGCCACACATGTTAAATAAAATGATTTTCATTAGTTTTATTTATTTTACTTCCTTCGAAGGATGTAAGAGAAAAGAAAGGAAGTGGAGTTAAGTCACTTGGTAGGAGGCTGGGACCCTAGTTCATGAAAACAATTTAGGAATTTTTGAAAGTCCAGAAATGTCTCATACCCCGTTGTTGATTAGATGCTTGAGGTTTCCTCTTTAACACTACTAAGATCTTCTACACACGAAAAGGTCTTTGGTTAGTAGGGATTTTGTTAGTTTGTTTTAGTGTAACAAGTGGGACCATACACAAAGAGCTTTGAGTGGATTCGTACAGTACTGAATAGAGGAAGCACAAAGCATGAGCTAGAGGCCATAAAACGTAAGTCTCTTAAAAATTAACAGTCATTGGAGGGAGATTGGAATTTTCGCAAGTTGTAGAATGGGAGTTTGAACCAATGCAATTTATATATTGAGACAGAAAAGTTCCAGCTATCTCTTAAGTTACATTTGCATCTAACAAACACGTGAGAAGCAGCAAACATTAGAACAAATAAATAAAAGCATTATAAGTATGATTTCCAGTTTGGCATGTAAGGATCTTGGAAGCCTTTACTGCCATCCTCACAACAAAAAATAAAAGCTAAATAAACTAAAAATTAACAACTCTTCTTAGATCCAACAGAAAATCTAGGTCACAGGACAAACCACTGCTTTTCAAAACTGGAGAGACAGAGTCAGAGAATCATAACTTACTGGAGCAGAAGCCCAGGAATAGAAAACTCTGTGGTAACCAATAACTGGAAGAAAAACTTAATCCACAATTAACAAATTGCTGAGGGTTCAATGTGGACAAGTTTAAAAGTTAACAGGTCTATATTCAAGAGAAATTATTTTACCAGATCCTAACTGATTGGGGTTTTACCAGAGCATAACCTACTTGGGAGAAGGGAAATACACAATTCCAACACCCTCTTGCTTTTCTGTTTCACCAAAGACTAACAAAATAAAATTGAGAAGCACTAACAAAGGTCACAGCCCAGGGGCATAAGCTCACTAAAAGACTAATACCTAACCAAATAAATATAAAACACTTCCTCTCCACACACATCTTACCACCACATCAACAGGACTCCTATGTAACAGGGGAATCCAACTGAAAGAACTACATGAATCAGCTTATTTAAGAATGGGTCTCTAAAAAACAAAATAACAATAGAAGAGAGAAAAACAAGTTCACAAGATGAAATTTGAGCCAATGACACCTACAGCTACAAAAAATAGTAAACATGGCCTAAGTCCTAGATTAATACACATGAAACCTCACATAAAGGCCTATTTACTTTAGCCCCTTTTACACAGTACATCATATCAGACTTTCCAAAAAATTACAAGGCAAATTAAAAGACAAAAAGCAAAGTTTGAAGAGAGCAAAGAATCAGAACCACACTCAGATGTGGCAGAATTACCACATTTGATATTTAAAACACTTATGATTAATATGCTAATGGCTTTAATGAAAAAACAGATACTATAGCAGAACAAATGGGTAATGTAAACAGCGAGATAAAACCCTAAGAAAGAATCAAAACCCTAGAAAATAAAACTACTGTATTAGAAATAAAGAATGCTTTCATTGAACTCAAGAAATAGAATGGGCATCACTGGAAAAGATCCAGCAAACTTGAAGAAGCATCAATAGAAACTCCTAAATCTAAAATGCAAAGAGAACCAAAAAAGGATAAAAAAGAAAAGAATATCCAAGAACCATGAGACAATTATAAAAGATGTAACATGTCTGTTGGAAGCACCAGAAAGAAAAGAGAGACAAAGGAGAGAAGAAGAATTTTAAGAAATAGACTGAGAATTACACAAAATTAATGGTAGAAATCAAAGTACAGATGCAGGAAGATCAGAGAACATGAGGCAGGATAAACACTAAAAGATTCACATCCAGGCATACCATATTCAAACTGCAGAAAATCAAAGACAAAGAAAAAAATCTGGAAACAAGCTAGAGAATAAAACACCTAATCTATAGTGAAGCAAAAATAAGAATTATGTCAGACTTTTCTTCAGAGACCACACATATAAGAAGAGAGTAGAATGAAATATGTAAAGTGTTGAAAGAAAAGAACCACCAACATAGAATTTTGTATCCAGCAAACTGTCCTTCAAAAGTGAAAGAGAAACAAAGACCATACGAAGCAAAAATTGGGGAAATTTGTTGAGATCAGTCATGTCTTGCAAAAAAGATGTTAAAAGAACTTATTCAGAAAGAAAGAACATGCTACAGATCAGAAGCTCATACCTACATAAAGAAAGAAAGGGGTCAGGCATGGTGTCTCATGCCTGTAGTCCCAACACTTTGGGAGGCCGAGGCGGGTGGATCACGAGGTCAGGAGTTCGAGCCCAGCCTGACCAACATGGTGAAACCCTGTCTTTACCGAAAATACAAAATTAGCTGGGCATGGTGGTGCATAGCTGTAATCCCAGCTACTCGGGAGGCTGAGGCAGGAGAATTGCTTGAACCCAGGAGGTGGAGGTTGCAATGAGCCAAGATCACACCACTGCACTCCAGCTTGAGCAACAGAGTCTCAA
>NW_016807758.1:1200571-1227029 GCF_001698545.2 Rhinopithecus bieti
GGCATGGTGTCTCATGCCTGTAGTCCCAACACTTTGGGAGGCCGAGGCGGGTGGATCACGAGGTCAGGAGTTCGAGCCCAGCCTGACCAACATGGTGAAACCCTGTCTTTACCGAAAATACAAAATTAGCTGGGCATGGTGGTGCATAGCTGTAATCCCAGCTACTCGGGAGGCTGAGGCAGGAGAATTGCTTGAACCCAGGAGGTGGAGGTTGCAATGAGCCAAGATCACACCACTGCACTCCAGCTTGAGCAACAGAGTCTCAAAAAAAAAAAAAAAAAAAAAACTAAAAGAGTAAGTAAAGGCAAAATAAAATATTTTACTTTTTGTTTTACTCTCAACTGATTTAACAGATAAGAGTTTGTTCAAAATATTAATAATAATGGCAATACTGAATAACAGCAGTATTATAAGGAATAAAAGAGAGGAATTAGAAATACTCTTATAAGTTACTTGTGATACCCGTGAAGTGGTGTAGTGTTATTTAAAAGTGAACTTGGATTAGTTGTAAATGTATATTGCAAACTCTAAGGCAACCACTAAAAATTGAGACATATTGAGAGAAATAACCAGAGTAACATGAATCTAGACAAACTTACTTAAACGGAGGTCCTAGGGGAAGACATGATTTTCAGCACTTTCTCTCAATATGCTTGAGATCCTTTTAACATCCACCACCCTGAAATCTAAATCTAGCTTCCCCAGTGACTGAAGCCTAAATATTAATAGAGGATTTTTTTATTGACCTAAAGTCTGTCTTTCACTTTAGCTTCCTCTGTAAGGATCTACCTCCTCCATATCTACTGACACTAAGGAAGTGTTCACAATTTGTGTCAACGGGATACAGAAGCTGTGATAAACTAGTTTATGAGAGCCTAAAATTTTCAGGAATTTTTGCCAACCAGTTGTTAAATGCAGCCATTATTAAAACACAATTTCAGAAGCTTACAAATAAATAACTATATTAAAATAATGATTAAAAACTCCAAATTAATCATGTTTTTATTATTTTAAGTTTATCTATGTTCTTGAGGTCATTTGCCTATTTTACTGTGTGGTGAAAATACTACGAAATGGTCACCATCCAAATCCACATTCATTGTGTTGGAAGTTTGAAATCCACTATAGTGAGATACCACATAAACTGACAAACTCCACAATCAGGGACTTTTGTTTTACTTCATAGAAGTGATTGTCAAACATTTACCACCTCAACACTGGGTTAGCTGTGGCTAGCAACAGCTTATCCTTATTTGTTTCATAAAACATGTTTTCCTTATATGATACCATACATCTTTATATCTTTAACCCTTTAAAATATTTGATAATCTAATGAGTAAATATATCTCTCCTTTTTCTTCTTTTTTATGAATTTCTTGTGATATCCACATCCTTATACATTTCACAACAATGAAACAGTTAATGCTGAGTAAAATGGCAAGAAACTTCAAAAAGTGTCAGTAATAGCAATAAATCTAAATGTATTAAATATCCATCTAAAGACATATCAACAAATCAATTACTTTTTTTTTTAAGCTACATAAATAGTAATTTAAAAAGAATTGTGCCTAAAAGGAAAGGACTTGGAAATGCTGAAAAGTGTAAGAGATAGACTCAACCAAAATACAGCAGGTACAGTAATATGAATTTAAGACAAAATATAGCACAAAACAAAAAGACCAAAAGGACATCCATCGTAGTGAAAAAGTCAAAATTAAAAAATAGGTAATAAAATCACTACATAATTACAATTGATAATGTACTTTAAAAATAGCAAAACTGAGAAATACATTAAGACATTTGCAAACTTATAATAGATATGATTTTTATCACACCATATCATAACTTAGAAACCAAAAGTCAAGTCCTGCATGTACTCACTTATAAGTGGGAGCTAAATAATGGGTAGATATAGGCAAATGAAAGATAAGAAATTACTTAATGGATACAATAGACACTATTTGAGTGATGGCTACACTAAAAGCCCAGACTTTATCATGATACAATATATCCATGTAACAAAACTGCATTTGCACCCCCTAAATCTATATAAGTAAAAAGTAAAATGAATGGCAAATTTAAGCATGCTTTCTTAAAAAAAAAAAAGGATTTGAATATTACAGTAGATATGCTTGATTCAATAAATATTGATCTTTTATTTTACAAAGAACACAATTTTAAAGAACTTGAATTATTGAAAAGAACTGACCATGCATTAGGCTTGATAATTTCCAAATAGATATAATATAAACCAGTTTACTGAAGAAAATGTCAAGATGTTGTTAATTAAATAGCAAGTGAAAAAGAAGAGCCAAAACATCTATTATCCTAGAACATTTTTTAAATCATTGTAAATAATTAAGTTAAATTTGAAATCAAATAGAAATTAAAACTAATTTTAAACTGATAAAAGTAACTATACTATATAGAAACAATCAAAATGACATATTCACTAGAAAAAAAATTTAAAAGTGAAGTAACTATTTTATAGTTTAAAAGATAGAAAAGCAGCAACAAATTGAACGACAAATATTAGATGACAGAAATTAGGGATAAAGTGTTAGCAAAAAATAAAATGGAAAATAAAAGGTAGAATCAATCAATAATATCAAAAGTTCCTTTTCTGAAAACAAAATTTTAATAGAAAAGCTTTGATAGAACCAATCAACATGTATAATGGACAAGAAAATACTATCTTGAATGCCCAAAGTATACCAAACAATCTTGCAGAAAATAGGCAAAGGGCATCAACAAGGAATTTATAAAAGAAAATAAAAAGGAGAGATATATTTATTCATTAGATTATCAAATATTTTAAAGTATTTATAATATAAAGAGATAGTATGGTAAAATAATACTCATTCAAATTTTAGATTTCCATTTTGTGTTAATTAAAAATGAAATTTACAGTTTAGTTCTTTCAAATCTACTATATACACCTAAAGAAACACTTGCCCAAGTCCACATGGAGGAGTGCAAAATTGCTTAGGGCAGCATTGTTCATAATAAAAAAAAAAATTGAAATTTTATAAAATCCACTGATGGAACAACATTGAATAAACTATATCTTTATCGTGGAATGTTTTGCAATGGATATAAAGAAGGTTGATGATATTTATATATTAACATGAACACATTTTAAATGAAATACTGCTAAATGACATACCATCCCTTCCTTCAGAAAACTTTCTTATCACCTAATATTGTGTTATATGTGGTTCCTATGTGCTACCTCCTTTCAGCTCTATCTATGTTGAAATTTGTTACTTGTCCAGTTATTTCAATGGACTATTGATTTCATGGTTGTAAACACTAATCTACATTGCTTATGAAGGCTTAGATTTTGATCCTCACTCAATCTTTCAACTAGCTTCAGTTTCTTCTCTCCTGATTGGCCTTCTTCACAGTCCAGCCACCAGGGCACCACATGCCTTTGTGGATGTCATGGAGAAATCATCAGGTGCAACCTCAGAGTTTCCTTCCCAATCAGGACAATGGCCACAGAAACCCACAGGTTTAACACAATGGCCATTAGCATTTAAGAGCACACACAGAGTTGATTCAAGAATGAGATCACACTGCTCCTTCTCAGAGGGAAACTACTTCTCTTGTGGGCTGCTCAACTTGTGTCCTGGATCACAGAATGCTACCTGATCTGAGCTCCTCTTCTAATCGGGTCACTGAAACCTCAATTCAGTACATACAGCCTGGAGTTCTTTATAATAAAGACTAAACCTCTTTCCCTTAAGGGAATCTTGCCACCTAATAAATAGCAATTTATTTTTATTAAGCTACAGGTTTGAAAAGCACAGGAAATTTGCATTTTTGAGTCTCTACAGCATGACAAATGTTGAGCTATGCGTTTTACCTACTTCACATAATTTAAAAACCCTATGAGACAGGTCATCCTCATTTTAAGTGGAAGTTTGCAGCAGAGAGGTTAAATGGTTTGTCCATGGACACATTACTATTATTGATCAGTTCATAATTTAAACTCAGAGCTGTCTAATTCCAAAGCCTATGATTTCTTCACCAACTACTAAGATCTATGTACAACTAAAACACAAGGAAATGTCTAGGACCTTGCTACTCAAGGTACGGTCTGAGGAATATTGGCATCATCTGGAATGTTATTAGAAATGAAAGCAACTAAATCATAATTAACATTTTTAAAAGTATTAACACCCAAATTTTTATGCACATTAAAGTTGAAAGAGCATCTATCAATGATATGTGCCAGATTTGTAGATCAGGTTACCAAGTAGATGACTGGGTGTAGTTTGGGTGACCATCTACTGAGGTAAGGCAAAGAGGTACAGGAACATATTGAGGAAGGGGAAAGAGCGGCCCACTTTTGAACATTTGGAACTTATGTTGAAGACATTCAAGCAGAAGGTTACAGAGGATAATTGGATATAGTATGTTGGAGATCAGAAAGAGAGCCCCGCTGGAGATATGGATTGATAATCATCAATATAGTGCGGAATATAGGACCATAAATGTGCATAAACCTGGAGGGAAAAAACATGTGGAAATAGAAGAGAGTCAAGGACAGTGGTACCCCAGACGCTATTATGTGAGAATTTGAAATTCCTCTGAACTGTTTGTCTTCAAGATGTAGAACTAGAAACTATATGTTGAAAGATGCTAGTTCAATGTGAGACAGCGACTTTTAACATTTGGAGTTCTGTGAATAAATGGGCTTTCTGGGGAAATAAGGAAGAGCCCTCCTTGTATCTCATCCAGCACAATACACTTGTTAGGGATGCTACAGAGAGAATTTAAATGTTGAAGCACTGGGACTATTCCTACCCTGAAATTCCACCATAACCAAGGCTAAATGATTATGTTAAGGGTAAATGTCGCAGCATGTTCAAACTCTAGCATGCTTAACTGCAATTGCAACAAAACAGCATCAAGTTTTGATGTTAAAAATATAGAGAGAATAAAAGGAGATAGCTGCCTCAAGTTTTGTGTGGCACAAGAATTTGATTTGTTTCAACTCTTACAAGTTGCTGTTGTAATTTTTCTTCCACTGTTACAATGCAGACTTGAGTTGTGTTAGGAAAACATAAAGCAAAGAGCAGTAAATTAGAATTCTTAGAAAACTCTATGATCCCTTTTCTCCATAATCCCCAATATAAAACCTTTCCTCCACTCTATTGCTAAAACTCTCATTCTAAAACAAGATCTTATCACTCTAGGTCTTGGGTGAGATAGTGGAGAAAGACTACTTTTGAGGAAACCCTGTTGCCTTCAGTCTAGAATCCAACTTGTTGATTTATAAGTGGCGTGTCACAGTCTGACCCATCTCCTCCTCTAGGCAATTATTACATGATTTTTTTCTCTCCAAAATGGTGTTTACTTTATTCTTCCTCTGGGAAAATCCTTCTCATCTCTCCAGATCCAATTTAAATGTCTTCTTCTTAGTAGTGCCTTTTCAATTTTCCAAATTAGATTTAATCATCCCACAACAATCTGAGCATACTTCTAATAGAGCAATTGAGACACTTTTCCATAGTGATGGGGGTTAGCCATCTTTCTCGTAGCATTGTGTTTAGGAGCAGATTCTGTCCTTTTCATCTTTTGTCATCAACACATTGACTGCCCTTAGAAGTGCCTATGGCCCCAAATGTTTACCAAAGCGGTGCCTCTCTGACAAGTGTGTGTGCATGTTTGCCAAACTGTGCATTTGCGTTTGTACACACACACACATAAACACACACACATTCCAAGTCTCTCTTTTGTTTGTGTGTGTGTGTGTGTTTGTGCACGCGCGTGCACACAATTGGAGTTCTAATCTGGCTTTTGTCTTACTAAGTGGGCTCTTAAAAAGATACAAAGAAAATGAAACAAAACATAAATTTGTTTTTCAACAATCTAAAATAGATTATAGTTAGTTAATTGTTGTGGAAGATAAACAAAAGGGATTCCTTGCTTGTCTCAGTCCTCTTCTCACTAGATGATAGATGTTTTCTCCACCGTCTTTATTTCTGTCATCTCCTGGCTTATGTATTAATCAAGAATTCAGAGGCACACACAGAAAAACCAGTAACCAAAATCTATGATGGAAGACTAACGAGTAACTACATTTTCCCCTTTCATTATCTGTGCAAAACTCAAAGTGGGGGTTGGGTGATCAATTGCATAATATGCACTGCATAACCAATGTCTGATTTAGATGAAATATTTTGTCCTTGGCTGGGCGCGGTGGCTCAAGCCTGTAATCCCAGCACTTTGGGAGGCCGAGACGGGCGGATCACGAGGTCAGGAGATCGAGATCATCCTGGCTAATACGGTGAAACCCCGTCTCTACTAAAAAATACAAAAAAAAAAAAAAAAACTAGCCGGGCGAAGTGGCGGGGCCTGTAGTCCCAGCTACTCCGGAGGCTGAGGCAGGAGAATGGCGTAAACCCGGGAGGCGGAGCTTGCAGTGAGCTGAGGTCCAGCCACTGCACTCCAGCCTGGGCAATAGAGCAAGACTCTGTCTCAAAAAAAAAAAAAAAAAAGAAAAATATTTTGTCCTTAAGTCTCTGTCTCTTTGTCTGTAATATAAGTAGATTTATAACTGCTATACAGATTTACTTTGGAAATTAAATATTCTAACATAGGCTGGTGCTGTGGCTCACACCTGTAATCCCAGCACTTTAGGAGGGTGAGGTGGGAGGATCATTTGAGGTCAGGAGCTCAAAAGCAGCCTGACCAACAAGGTGAAACCCCATGTCTACTAAAAGTACAAAACAATTAGTTGGGCATGGTGATGCATGGCTGTAGTCCCAACTACCTGGGAGGCTGAGACAGGAGAATGCTTGAACCTGGGAAGCGGAGGTTGCAGTGAGCCAAGATCATGCCACTGCACTCCAGCCTGGGCAACACAGCAAGACTCTGTCTCAAAATAAAAAATAATAATTCTAACATAAATAAAAATTCTGAATATGTAGTAATAGTAGTTACCTTGTTCTCAAACACTTGCTACAGAGGTCTGTCAACAAATGTACCCCTGGCCCCTTCACCTGCTCTCTGTTCTTTCAAGATTCTCAATTCCTACATCATATGACATGCTCTATACAGAGCACTAAACTGAGGAACTCCCAAGTATAATAGCTTATCCTATTTGATCAATTCACATCACCATGACTCTTGCAGGTTGTGTTCCCTGGGAAACAAACACTGAAACAGAGATTAAAATATAGGAGGTTCACTAGAATATGTTCTTGGGATTGATACCTATGGAAGGGAAGGAAACCAACTGGGAGAAGAAAGAAGTTGGGCTGCAGTGAAGTCTCAATCAAGGTCTCAGCTTATTTCACTCAGACATCTAAAAATGGCCTGCTGCTTCAGAATTGTCCCGCACTGGGACAAAAGTTCAAACCCTTATACCTTTATATGAACCAGTTACTCCATACAGGTTACCACAAAAAGAAGGTACAACCATGGAAGTCAACTCTCCTTAGGTAAATCAATTCCAGAAAAGTGTGGATGCTGAGCATTGCCTATGAGAAGCTGCCTTTCCTGCAGAGGGAAAAATAAGTCTTTCAGCCTTGGAAAAGGATATGGGTGGAATATAATAATGTCCACTATAATGACATCATTTACAGAGCTCAGTACTGCCAAAAGTATTTAGGGGGAAAAGTTGGGAAGAATTGATTTCTGAAAGGTAAAAAATTTCAAGAACAGTTACAGATTTGATTATTTTTTAAAATAATCAATTTTGAAAAATAAAGAAATGGTGGGTGGAGAAGAAAGAGAGGGCAGAAGGCCATTTGTGGACTAATGCTGAGGGCAGCAAAATACAATCTATAGCCAAGGATTTGAATCTTGACTCTTGCTTAATAGCTATGTGGTTCTGGGAAGTCAAGTAACCCCTTGGACTTCTACTTTCCCATTTGCAAGTGACAATAGCAACTATTTCACATGATAGTTATGAAGATTATGAGATATTGTATGTGTAACCCATCATGGTGTAAAGGAAAGATGGCATGGAAAAAATGGTATCATTATTATTTTAGGATTGGCGTTTATATAGGTAACTAAGGGAGTCACTGTGTTAGTCAGGGTTCTCCAAATAAGATATATAGATAAACACATAGATGATAGATAGGTAGGTAGGTAGAGAGATGAAAGAAGAAAGAGAGAAAGAAAGAGAGAAAGAAAGAGAGAAAGAAAGAAAGAAAGAAAGAAAGAAAGAAAGAAAGAGAGAGAGAGAGAAAGAAAAGAAAGAAAGAAGGAATGAAAGAAAGAAAGAAAGAAAGAAAGAAAGAAAGAAAGAAAGAAAGAAAGAAAGAAAGAAAGAAAAGGAAGGAGGGAGGGAGAGGGGAGGAGGGAGAGGGAGGGAGGGAGGGAGGGGGGAGGGAGGGAGGGAGGTAGGGAAGGAAGGAAGGAAAGAAAAAGAAAAGGAAAGGAAAGGAAAAGAAAAGAAAGGAAAGGAAAGGAAAGGAAGAGAAATATCACACACACACACACACACACACACACATACAGATTTTATTATAAGGAATTTGCCCAAGTGAATATGGTGGCTAACAATTCTCAAGATTCTCAGTTGCCAAGCTGGAGAACCAGGAGAGACAATGATGTAGTTTTGTCTGAGTCCAAAGGCCTGAGAACCAAGAGAGCTAATGGTATAAGTCTCAGCCTGAAAGCTTTAGGGCTTGAGATCCAAGAAGGGCAAGTTTCAATCTAAGTCTGAAAGCAAGAAAAAAACCAATGGCCTACCTCAAGCAGTCAGGGAGGAGTTTTCCTTTACTTACAGGGTCAGCCTTTTTGTTCTATTCACACCTTCCATGGACGGGATAAGACCAACCCATATTAGAGAGGGCAATCTCCTTTACACAGGCCATCAATTAAAATGTTAATCTTATTCAGAAATACCCTCACAAACACACCCAGAATAATGTTTGACTAAATGCCTGGATATCCCATGGTCCAGTCAAGTTGACACGTAAAATTCATCATCACACACTTTTCACTCCAGATTCAAGCATTGTGTTACAACTCTTCAGGAGTCTACATCATAAAAGAAATTCTGGAGTGTATCTCTAACCAATTGATCTAGTCTCCATGAACTGTCTCTGGCATTGAGCCCCAAATTCATCTGACAACTACCCATCTCTAGTCATATCAGTGTATTCTTGAGGCCCTGTCATTATGGACAGCTTCTTAATCTGTTATTCTTCTGGTTTACTTTCCCAACATCCTGCTAAATGCACAGTTCTTGTCATTTATTTCTAGGCTCATGGGCATTTGGAGAAGAAAGACTTCTTCAATCTAAGGGTAAATAGGAGGAGGAACGAAGGTTCACGAGAAACAGTATTAAAAATAAAACTAGATCTTTTGTCATTTAAGAATTAATTGCCCCAAGCCTTTCTCCTATATTTCTATGAACTAGAAAAAAATGGTGTCTTTCTTCTTCGTAGTCAATAAAATAACAAGCTTGACACTGCCCTAGCATCTCAAGAGATCAGGCTCCCAGGTGCCTTCCCATCACACAGGGACAGGACCTGCAATTAGTAGAGACTCAGTGGTTGTTGGTTATATGCCCAGTTTGATTGTTTGATAGTAACTGTTCACCTCTTAAAGACCTTGAGCTTTTGACTTCATAGACTCTAAATAGTGTTAACACAATTTATTTGAAGAGGGTCTTGCCCCATAATGCTGATCTATTTTTTTCCACTCAGCAAATGGATTATTTGATTTTCTCCTCTTCCCAATTAGCATCAATGGTAGATTTTCTAACGGTGTGACCTGAGCTTGAAGGTTAAACATGGAATGCTTGTGTATTGTTCAAATCAATGCTGTTCTGACACAGCTATTCCTCACCTTAACTTCCATTGATGATTTGATTTAAACCAGCTGTTTTTGCTAATTCTGTAATTAGTGACTTGGCAAAGTACTAATCATATGGGGAGGCAGAGAAAAATAACTCAGATTTACATATGTAATGAAATTTCAGCATGAAAAGGTTGCTCCAAAGAATGATAATGCATAATATGAAACTCAAGTTTACACAAAATAAAAATGAGAAACTCACAAAATGCTCTAGTACCTTAGATCCATACAGGTTTGTATTTCTCCATTTCATGAACACCTAGTGTATGCCAGGATTGTGCCAAGTGCTATACATACATTACTGTATTTTCCACAGTGACCCTAAAACATATCTATTATCAGTTGCATTTTACAAATGAGAAACTAAGACCTAGGGGTGCTCAATATTTTTTCAATGTCTCATGGCCAAAAAAGCAAAGAGGAGAGATTCAAACTTAGATCTATTTAATCTCAAATTTCATATTCTCCAAATTATTTTCCACAGCTCTTAGCTATTTTCCTCCACTCCTGATGAGTAAAATTCTACTAAAGTTACATCTATCACAGTTCAAGAAAGTTGAATGTTTTGTCCTTTTCCTGATTGTTCACGTGAATGGCTGGAATGTTGTGTCTAGTGGATCTATAAAATAAATTGGTTATATGGAGCCTGGTCTCCATTTAAACATCAAAAATTATCTGTGCATTTGGCCATGTGTTCTAAATTTTTAACAATGTTGGAATTTCTGCTATTAATTGTGTGCACCAACTGATATAACAGGTCTAGAAGTGTCAATTCCACATGCATGTAATTGCCATGGATGTGCACTTCTTTGTTCTCAACATTCTACAGCATTCCCTGTATTTTTGTTCCAAGAAAAATTCTGATAATTAGAAAATGTGACTTCTTTTCTATTATTCTATGCTATATTTGGAAACAAATGTCTAAATGGTAGCTCAAGCTGCAATATTTTTCAGTTGTTTCCCCTTAGCTGTGGTTTTGCCTTTTCTGGTTTAAATTATCTGTGGTCAATCAAGGTCTGAAATAAGTAAGTATAGTACGAAAAGATATTTTGAAAGAGAGAGTGTGTATGTGACACAGACACATAAATTTGACTACAGTATATTGTTATAATTGTCCGATTTTATTATTATTTTTTCTAATACGTTTTAATCTCTATTCATTAATAGGCAAATTCACAGACTTTGCTTTTATTAAAAAATAGATAATCATTCAACTTAAAATGATACATAAGTGACAAAGAAGAATAACAAAGTAGGATAAATATATTAATATACATAACTTATGTTAATATAGATAAAAGTAAACAGTAGTGAACTAAAATGAAAAAAATTAGTAATAAATTCAAGTACCTTGTCTTTAAAAAATTGGTTTAAAACCCACTAGATTATCTAATCAAGTATAAAGAATAAGAATAATAATAAATACATAGCAGGAATGATTAATGTGATTAAGCCACAGATATGGAGATTAGAAAAGTATGAGATATTTTATCATTTGCATCAAAATGTTAAATTTTAAAATGTTATTTTATTTTATTTATTTAATCATTATTTTGTTTTGTTTTTGTTTTTAACTTCTATTTTAGGTACAATGAATATATGTGCAGGTTTGTTACATGAGCATATTGCACCAAGGTAGTGAGAATAGTACTCGAATAGATAATATTTCGACCCATTCCCCTCTTCCTTCCCCCACCCCCAGTAGTCTGCAGAGTCTATTGTTCCCTTGTTTATGGCCATGGGTGCTCAATGTTTAGCTTTCACTTATAAGTGAGAACATGTAGCATTTGGTTTTCTGTAGCTGCAGTAATTCACTTGGGATTATGGCCTCCGACTGCATCCATGTTGCTGCAAAGGACATGATTTCATTCTTGTTTATAGCTGTGTAGTATTCCATGATGTATATGTACTACATTTTCTTTATCCAACCAACAACGTATGGGCACCTAAGATAAGTCCATGTCTTTGCTATTGTGAATAGTGCAGCAATGAACATACAGGTGCATGTGTCTTTCTAGAATAATGATCTATTTTCAAGGTATATACCTGGTAATGACATTGGTGGGTCAAATAGTAGCTCTGCTTTAAATTCTTTGAGAAATCTCCAAACTGCTTTCCACAGTGGCTGAACTAATTTATATTCCCCTCAACAGTGTATAAGCATTCCCTTTTCTCGGCATCCTAGCCAGCATCTGTTGTTTTTTTGTCTTTTTAAGACTAGCCACTCTGACTGGTGTGAGATGATATCTCATTGTGGTTTGATTTGCATTTCTCTGATGATTGGTGATATTGAGCATTTTTTCACATGTTTCTTGGTCACTTGCAAATCTTCTTTTGAGAAGTATCTGTTCATATCCTTTGCCCATTTTTTTTTTTTTTTTTTTTTTTTTGAGATGATGTCTCACTGTGTCTCCCAGACTGGAGTGCAGTGGTGCAATCTCAGCTCACTACAATCTCTGCTCCCTGGGTTCAAGAGATTCTCCTGCCTCAGCCTCCTGAGTCGCTGGGACTACAGGCATGTATCACCATGCTCAGCTAATTTTTGTATTTTTAGTACAGATGGGGTTTCACCATGTTGGCTAGGCTGGTCTCAAACTCCTGACCTCAGGTGATCCACCCACCTTGACCTCCCAAAGTGCTGGGATTATAAGTGTGAGCCACCGCGCCTGGTCTCCTCCATTTTTTAATGGGGCTATTTGTTTTTCACTTGTTGGGTTAAGTTCCTTATAAATTCTAGATATTAGACCTTTATCAGATGCACAGCTTGTGAATATTTTCTCCCATTCTGTAGATTGTCTATTTACTCTGTTGATTGTTCCTTTTGCTGTGCAGAAGCTCTTTAGTTTAATTAGATCCCACTTGCCCATTTTGTTATTGTTGTAATTGCTTTTTGAACCTTAGCCAAAAATTATTTGTCAAGGCTGATGTCACAGAGGGTATTTCCCAGGTTTTCTTCTAGGATTTTTATAGTTTGGGGTATTACATTTAAGCTTTTAATCTACCTTGAGTTAATTTTTGTGTGGTGAAAAGTAAAGGTCCACTTTCATTCTTCTGCATATGGCTAGCCAATTATCCCAACACTATTTATTGAGTAGGGATTTCTTTCTTCATTGCTTGTTTTTTTGTAAGCTTTGTTGCAGATCGCTTTGTTAAAGATCAGATGGTTGTAAGTATGTGGCTATATTTCTGAGTTTTTTATTCTGTGCCATTGGATTATGTGTCCATTCTTGTACCAGTACCATGCTGTTTTGGTTACTATAGCCCTATAGTATAGTTTGAAGTCAAGTAGTGTGATGCCTCCAGAATGTTCTTTTTGCCTAAGATTGCTTTAGCTATTTGGGTTCTTTTTGGTTCCATGTGAATTTTAGAACAGTTTTCTGACTCAATGATCTGTCTAATGCTGTCAATGGGGTGTTGAAATCTCCCACGATCATTGTCTGGTTGTCTAAGCCTTTTTATAGGTCAATAACAACTTGTTTTATGAATCCATGTGCTCCAATATTGGGTACATATTTATTTAGGATGGTTAAGGCTTCTTGTTGGATTGTACCCTTTATTATTATGTAATGTCTTTCTTTGTTCTTCTTATTTTTTGTTGGTTTAAAATCTGTTTTGTCTGACATAAGAATAGTGACTCCTGCTCTTTTTGTTTCCAATTTGCATAGTAGATCTTACTTCATCCTTTTATTTTGAGCTTATGGGTCTCATTACATGTTAAATGGGTCCCTTGAAGACAGTAGAGGGTTGGGTCTTGTCTTTTCATCCAGGTTGCCATTCTATGTCTTTTAAGTGGGGAATTTAACCCATTTACATTCAGGACTAGTATTGATAGCTGAGATTTTGATCCTGTGATTGTGTTGCTAGCTGGTTGTTATACAGACTTGATTGTGTGATTGCTTTATAATGCCTGTGGGCTATGTCCTTAAGTGTATTTTTGTGGTAGCTAAGCAGTTCCATGTTTAGCACTCTCTTAATGACCTCTTATAACTGGTCTAATTGAATTGTATTTCTTCAGTGTTTGCATGTCTTAAAAGGATTTTATTTCTCTTTTACTTATGAAACTCAGTTTGGTGGGATATGAAATTTTTGGTTGGAATTTTTTTTTAAAAGATGCTGAAAATAGGCCCCTACTCTCTCCTGCCTTGCAAAGTTTCTTCCGAGATGTCTGCTGCTAGCCTAATGAGGTTCCCTTTGTATGTGACTTGACCCCTCTCTCTGTGTGCCTTTGAGATTTTGTGTGTGTGTGTGTATTGATCTTGGTGAATGACTACCTTGGGGGTGGTCATCTTGTATAGTATCTCACTGGGGTTGTCTGTAATTCTTGGATTTGCATGCTAACCTCTCTAGTAAGATTAGGAAAATTTTTGTAGACTAGATCCTCAAGTATATTTTCCAAGTTTTTTATTGTCTCTCCTTCTCTCTCAGGAATGCCATTGAGTCATAGATGTAGTCCATTTACATAGTCCCATATTTCTCAGAGATTTTGTTTACGTTTTTTTCTTTATTTTTGTCTGACTGAGTTGATTTGAAGAACCAGTCATTGAGCTCAGAGATTCTTTCCTCAGTATGGTATATTTTACTGTGAATACTCTCAATTGTATTATGAGATTCTTGTAGTGAATTTGTTAGCTCTAGAAGTTCAATTTGGTTCTTTCTTAAAGTGGCTCCTTTAAGCTCTTGGATCATTTTACTGGATTCCTTAAATTCTTTGGATTGAATTTCAACTTTCTCAATGAGTTTCTTTGCCACCCAGATTCTGAATTCTATGTCTGCCATTTTAGTAATTTCAGACTGGTTAAAAACCATTGCTGGGGAGCTAGTGGACACATTTGGCGGTGAGGGGACACTGGCTTTTTGAATTGCCAGAGTTCTTACGCTGTTCCTTCTCATCTGGGAGGATTAGTGTTCCTTTCACTGTGGTATAATTTAGGTATAATCAATTGGCTTCGTAGATGTTTCAAGAGGGCCAAGGCCCCATGCAGAGTCTTTATTTGTGGCTGAATTCTTGCCATTGGTTTCACAGGGGCATGTATTAGCAAAGTATTTTTGGCATTGTAGTGTGGGCTGAAATCCAGTACCTGGCTCCTAAGAATAATGACTGGTGAATAGACTGAGTGCCACATGGCTCCATTGTATTTCCTCCTGTTTGCAGCCATGTTCTGCAGTGAGGCTGAGAGAGAGGTGACTTCCTCACCAGATCCACTCGGAGCTTTCAGGGAGACCCCTCAGGTCACTGGCACTGCCCCCTTGTTTCTTTTGTTAGGTATTCTGGACTGCAGGGCTCCCTTGGGCAGAGGTCATGGCAGGGAGATAGGCCACACCTTTTCTTGGCTAGCCCTATGGAGGGAGGCAGCCCTGCAGCAGCCCACAAAACATGCAACTCCCTCCACTCAGTGCTCTGGGAGTGTGTTAGTCCCTTCTCACACTGCTGTAAAGATACTTCCTGAGGCTAAAGGAGGTTTAATTGATTCACAGTTCCACATGTCTGGGGAGGCCTCAGGAAACTTACAATCATGGCAGAAGGTGAAGGCGAGGCAAGTACCTTCTTCACAAGGTGGCAGGAAAGAGAACAAGAGCAAAGAGGGAAGAGCTTCTTATAAAACCATCAGATCGTGTGAGAACTCACTACCATGAGAACAGCATGGGGGAAACTACCCCTGTGCTCCAATCACCTCCCTTTAGGTCCTTCCTTGAACATGTGGAGATTAGAATTCAAGATGATATTTGGGTGGGAACACAGAACCAAACCACATCAGAGAGTGTGGGCTTTGCTCCGGCTTGAGTATCAGGTACCAATCTCAGGTTGGCACTCCTGAGCTGTGTGTGCACTGCAGGCCCAGGGAGTGCTCAGGCATTTTGTTCCCTCCCCAGCTTAGGAGAGGCAGGGGCACAGACCTAGGCAGTGGTAATGGTAGAGGACCTGTCATTTGTGTCTGTGAGCTCCACCCTAGAGAAACACAGAGCTCCTGTCAATTGGAATGATTAGCGAGGGGTGGAGTAGCTGCCCTGGCACTCTGTGCCAGAGTTGGGAAGGGGGCTTCCTAGAGAAGAGTGGGAGTGGGGCTCACTGGGAAGACCGTCACAGGGAAGACTGTCTGGCCTCCTCTCTGTAATGTGGCCATGGCATGCTGGAGGTAGGAACAGAGCAATCAGATTCTTCATTCCCTTCCTAACCCTGTAATGGTGGCAGTGTCAGAGGAGCTGTCAGTTGCCTCTGGGAGCACCACTCCAAAGAAATGCAGAGCCACTTCCAATCATAATGTTCAACTTGGAGTCGGGTAGCTGTGCTGAAGGCCCAAGCCGGAGAGTATGGGGACTTCTGGTGAAGAGCAGCGTGTTGGTGTCTCACAGGGAAAACAGCCTGTCCTCCTCTCCATAGCATAGCTGCTGTAAGCTGTGGAAGCAGATAGACAAGCAATCAGATTCTTTGTTTCCTCCCTAGCCTGGGGGAGCAAGGGTGGATACTGCTGTGGTGGTAGTGGCAGAGAGCCTGCTGACAGTCTCCAGGAGCTCTACCCCAGAGAAACACATGGCTGCCACTGATTGAACTGATTAGGCAGGGGTAGGGCAACTGTGCTGGGAGCCCAGGCCAGCAAGCCCTGTCCGGTGAATAGCAGCAGGGTCAGGGACCCATGTGGTAAACAATCTTTCTACTTTTCCATATGGCAGCAGCAACATGCTAGAGGCCCATGACAGTTCTCAGGTCAGGCTCTTCACTCGCTTCCCATCCTGAAGGCAGCAGCAGTAAGGATAATAGCAGTGGCAATTGTTGTGGGCCTGGGGATTACCTCTGGGAGCTCTGTGACCTGCCAGAGTGGTCAGGCAGAAGTGGGGTGGCTGCACTGGGGTCCAGGCCAGTGGGCTTTGCTTGGTAACACGCAGCAGACACAGGGTCTGTAATCCTGCTCCTCAGCACTGTGGACGCAGCCCCTGTCGTGGGGGCTCATGAAAGAGCTTGGCTTCCCTTACCGGTGGAGCTACAGCAGCTGACAACGGGGTGTTCAAGGATCCAAGACCCATAGGGTTCCCCATGGGCCTGAGTGTGGCTCTTCTCAGACTCCAGGCAGCTTGCTGTGTCAGGCTGCAGGCCCTGGGGGTGGGGGGCTGTTGTCCTGCCTCAGTCCTCTCTGCTTCTATGGATTGCTGTTGCTTCCTTGATTAATCCCAATTTGCCTTTGTAGACAATCCACTTCAAGAGCTAGTGTTTATCCGACACCCTGTCTCTTCTCTGTCAGAGCAGCGCCCACTAACTGCTTCTGCTCAGCCATCTTGGTCCTTCTTTCTATTGTTAGTTATTATCGTTAATCTCTTACTGTGCCTAATCTATAAATAAAACTTTATCATAGGTGTGTATGTATAGGACAAAACATGGTGTACATAGGAGTGAGTACTATTCAAATTTCAGTTTCCACTGGAGTCTTGGTATATTCCTCATCGATAAAGGGGGACTATTGTATACAGCAAATCACTTAAAAACAAATAAATACATCCAATGAGGGAAAAAGTATGCTTATTGAACAATAATCAGACAGCATTGTTTTATATTCATTACCTCATTTTATCTTTTGAGCAACCTTATGAGGTAAGGCTTTTTTGATGAAATTGGGGCAGAAGAAAGTTAAATATCTTGAGCGATTACTCAGTGAACTAATGATGATTAGTGCTTCTAATATCAGACCCCCTGTTCTTTGCATCTATAAAACAGTTAATTAACCAATAGACTCTTGTGCCAAGGCTGGAATGCTTTAAGAACTCCCTCTCCACATTGAGTGCGCAACACAAACATAGAGCTGTCTCAGTAGTCACTAATCAATTGATAGGAAGTGGCACACACTTTTAAATCCATTTCTAACTTTACCTCCAAGATACTGCTATGGCTTGAATGTCCCCTCCAAAACTCTGTTGGAACTTAATCCCCTATGTGGCTGTATTGAGGTGTGGGCTCTTTAAGAGCTGAATGGATCATGAAAGCTCTGTCTTCTTGAATGGATTAATCCACTCATGGATTAATTGATTAAATGGTTAATGGATTAATGAGTTATCACAGGAGTGGGACCGGTGGCTTTAAAAAAAGAGTAGGAGAGTCCTGAGCTCACAAGTGCAGACCCCTCACCAACAGACACCCTGTGCTGCCTCTGGACTCTTCAGAGAGTGCCCACCAGCAAGAGGCACTAACAAGATGCAGCTCCCTCAATGTAAAACCTCTCTTTCTTCATAACTGCATGAAATAATTTTTTCAAGTAAATTACCCAATTTCAGGTATTCTGTTATAAGCAACAACAGACTAATAAATACAGGTACTAATATGCTGGCAGAGCCTTTTAGACACTTAGAGAAGGAGGCAGGCAGCCACAAACACCCTGCTGCCTTGCCTGTCTTTGGCTGGTTAATACATCACATATGGTGGATCTGTGTGCCAGCCTTTCTAATAGGTCACTCAGACCCAGGGCATACAGGTGATTACTTGGGTCAAGCTACCTTCTCCAGAGACAAACACCAACAAGCTCAAGGTCTTATCACCCTGGGGGTCTGAGCCACCACTGTTTATAGAACTCAAGTTTCATTTAACTAAGAAAACACATTTTAAAATAGATTTTCTCTCAAAATGCACTTGGGTTTTGTAAATGAACACAGAAAAGTTTTAAAGTTAAATAATTCCTTGGAGAGAGTTTGCAGAACAGCCTCTAAGTTAAACATGTGTATATAAGCCACATTTCTTTCTACACCACTCAGTGAGGTCTCTTTATAATTTAAATCAGGTGAGATGAAGAAGGCAAAGGGCCTACACCACACTCAAAACTTTCTCTTTTTATTCTGACTCCCTTTCTTCCTAAAGATCCCTTCCCTCAGATGCTTCTGTGAATGATTGACAAGATTTTGAATCAGTTAGTGCAATTTTATAATTAAATTACAGTATATATTCAAATTTTTAACAGAAAAAGTTCAAATTGCAAAAATCATGATTTAATTATTTGTACCTAATCTCTTAGCTTCATTTTTACAACACTTTTGTTGATTTATCTTTAATAGGATTAAAAAATTAAAGAGAAAATGTAATAATTTTCTTTCAAAGAGAGAAATGTTCAAAGACACTATGGAGAAAGGCAGAGAATGTAGACTCTATAGAAAGCCATTATATGTAATTATATTTATAGAATAATATTTATAGAAAACTAAGGTTTTCTAATTAAGGTTAAGATTAAGAAACAGTGATGTAGACCAAATCATTGTGCTACAAGAATAAATTATATTTGCTACATGATTTCTACTCAAAATATTTTTCTAAATACAATTATAGAAAATACAAACAAATAATTTAGAAAATAAATACATCCCAGTCTCACAGCACTTAGGCAAGATTGGTATTTGTAACACTATTGCTAATATTTTTATTATTTCCATCCAGTAATTTGTCTACATATAGACACATTTAAATACATTTTTATAAGTTTAGAATTTTATTTACTTTGTATATGTTTCTGTGTGCATCTGTGTATATATATGTGTAAAGATGTGTATATGTGTGTATATGTGCATATACATTCAAATAGGTATGTACATCTGTGCATGTATGTGTGTCATATGTACATATATGCATGTGTATATATGTATGTTTTATATGTACATGTATATAATCATTTCTATATTTGTACATGCCCAATGTTAGCTCAGGACTCTCCTCCTGTTCTTATAAAGCCATGTACATAAGGCGTGTACAAATATAGAAGATTTTCTGTGTTTATCAGTATGAATGCATGTGTCTTTGTATATTCAAATATAGGTATGTGTACACTTGTGTCTCGATATATGTGTATGTGCATTCATGTTTGTGTTTGCATGCCTGCATATGTGTGTATGTGTTTTTACAGAAAACATATGTGATACTGTAATTGTCATTTAACTCTAAAGAATTTTTAATGTTGGTTTTTTATTCTTTGTTCCTTTTGATCTCATATAGTTCTAGCCTTATGTTCCATAATTTAAAAGATCTAATAGTTTTACAAAGTTTGTTATAGAAATCTCACCATATTTCTCATTCCTTTTAAGTAACTAATTTAAAGTCAGTGAGCCACATCTTCTGTTATTTGACTTAATGCATCTAAAGAATATACTTAGGTTGTTAAAAACCTCTAGTCTTAAAATTATATATTGACTTTTCAAATATAATATGGATTCTTAGCTGTTTTTTACCGATTCTTTGCAAAACCACTCCCACGCATCCTAACACCCCCACACTTTTCCCAATATACTTTAATTTTGGCTAGCTCGGTAGTCATGTCTACTTCAGTATGTTCATAAATATTATCCACCATTGATTATATTGTTGCCTGAACAACATACTATTTTCCTATAGTTTATTTTCTGTGAGCTCATCATTACTTCACAACCAAACTTTTTCAGCAGTGAAATTCTCATTACAAGAAGTTGAGGCACATTAGGTATGCTGCCACTGTTATCTGCTTGAAGAGACCCTTACAGATTTTCTTAGATGCCTCAGGCTGGACAGAAGGGATCCCTGGCCTGCTGGGTACCTGCCTTTTTAGAATCTTACCATCGCCTTGAGGATTCCATTTGCTTCTGTTGCATTGGATCCCTCTATTTCTTGGATTCCTTATCGTTCTCCTTCTTGATTTACTCCACCGATTTGGTGGGACATATCCTTTAATAGTTTCCTGAGAAAGAGGGTGTGTAATAGGTAAAGTTTTAAAGTATTCAGTTTTGATAATTTCTTAATTAACTCCCACAATTAATTTGATTGGGAATAGATCCTCGGTTAGAAATAATTAATTTTGAAGAAAGTTCTACATTGTTTTCTAGCTTCCAAGGGTGTGATTGAGGTCTATAATGACTATTGAACCTCTGATTCTTGATTCTTTCTCTCTCTTTCCCTGTGTGTGTGTGTACATTATACATATACATATACATATACAATATATATATTCTGTCCCCATAATCACATAAGGTATTTTCATGTAGGTCTCTTTTCATTCAATATATTAGGTGAATAGAGTCTGTTCACTTTTTAAACACTTCTTTTTAATTTCTGGGAAAATATTTTCCATTATTTCATTGATAATTTCCTTTCCTCCCTTTTCTTTCTTCTCTTAGGAACTCATTTCTAGGGTTAAATATTAGGTTACTGGACCTCCTAGACTGGTTCTGTAATTTATCTTTTCTCGCACATTCTCGTCTCATTTTCTGTGTATTGACTTGCAGGATATAGGATTCGTTTGACTTTTTTTCTTTAAAAAAAAATGGGCTTTAAATATGTGATTCCATTGTCTTATAGTCTCCATTGCTGTTTTCTGATGAGAAGTCAGTCATCATTCTTACTATTGTTTTCTCTATTTAATATGTTTTGTTTTCCCTGGCTACTTTCAAGGTTTTCTCTTTATTTTTGGTTTTTGCATAAGACCGAGAGTACTGGTTCTCTATCTCTTCTCCATATTTAGGCAGATAAATAGATTTCTCTCTGATGTCTTCCCTCCAGCAAAGGTCTATGTATGCTTAGCTATTGCTGCACAACACTCTCCAAAACTTAATGACTTAAAACATCAAAGATTCATTTTCTTTTTTTTTTTTTTTTTTTTTTTTTTTGGGAGACGGAGTCTTGCTCTGTCGACAGCCCGGGCTGGAGTGCAGTGGCCGGATCTCAGCTCACTGCAAGCTCCGCCTCCCGTATTTACGCCATTCTCCTGCCTCAGCCTCCCGAGTAGCTGGGACTACAGGGGCCCGCCACCTCGCCCGGCTAGTTTTTTGTATTTTTTTAGTAGAGACGGGGTTTCACCGTGTTCGCCAGGATGGTCTCGATCTCCTGACCTCGTGATCCGCCCATCTCGGCCTCCCAAAGTGCTGGGATTACAGGCTTGAGCCACCGCGCCCGGCCCAAAGATTCATTTTCTGATAATTTCTCTGAGTCAGAAATCTGGGAGCCACCTAGCTAGACAGTCTGGCTTTAGAGTCTCTCACAGGACTGCAATCAAGATATGGCTGAGTTGGGAGACATCTCAGGATATGACTGAGGAAGGAGACTTCTAATCTCCCAAAATAACTCCCAAGTTCACTTACATGGGTCTCTCTACAGTGTAGACTCATGAGCAACCTAGAGAGAGTGAGAGCGAGCGATGGCAAAGAAGGAAGACAGACTTTCATATGTAACCTCAGAAGTAATGTCACTTTTGCCACCTTCCATTCATTACAATATAATTAATATGCCCAGGCCAAACTCAAGGGGAGAAGATCACTCAAAGGCATGAATATCATGAGGCAGGGATCACTAAGAACATCTTAGAAGCTGCCTATGACAGACTGTGTCTGTCTTCTAATCTATATAAGTGCCAGAGCTCAAGTGGGTTTATCTAGTTCTTCTCTGACCTCAGACAATAGCAGGCCCAGCATACCTGTATCTCAGATAGGGGTCCCTACCTTCACTCTTTCAAGGGAGCACTTATTTAATAAGGTCCTTGGAAAAGAGACAGTTATAGATTCCTTTGTGTCTGGAGCCCCCTAAGATACCAACCGGTCCAGACCACAATAAGCCTTTACATTTTTATTTAAAAATTCAATAACAGCCACATTCACCTGTGTCTATGGTGGCTTCCATCTTCTCGTGTTACTCTGCCAAAGGTGAAAGCAGAATCCCAACTTGGCAAGAAAAGGCTGGTAATTTCTGGATTTTATTTCATTAGGCTACTTTCTGATCTCAGCTTTCTCACGGACATAAAATAACTGTCACTTTGTATGTCATCCAGTTAGTTATAATTACTACAGTAAGGAAGACATTGTATCATGGCTTTCTGTACATTATGTGGAAGCAGCACTGATTTGTTCATGTGTTTTCCAATTTCCTCCTCCATCCTCGTGTGTTCTTTCTACTTATCTTTGTCCTGTGGCTTTATTTCTCAAATGATAAAATTAAAACTCACCTTATTGTTATTTTGGTAAGGTTCTTTGAGAAAATGATGCCAAACATGTCATTCAACTCTTCATCTCTTATATATATTTGTGAAAAATAATTAGTTAGAAGCACTGGGCATAGATGGTCTGTGGTTGGTTGTTTAATATTGAAGTGTATAGATTTGAGTATGATACTTTTGTTTTTTTTTGTTTGAAACAGTCTCACTCTGTTACCCACGCTGGAGTGCAGTGGCATGATCTCGGCTCACTACAACCTCCACATACCAGCGTGAAGCAATTGTCCTGTCTCAGCCTCCCGGGTAGCTGGAACTACAAGGCACCTTCCACGACACCTGGCTAATTTTTGTATTTTTAGTAGAGATAGGGTTTCACCATATTGATCAGGCTGGTCTGGAACTCCTGATCTCAGGTGATCCACCCACCTCGGCCTCCCAAAGTCCTGGGATTACAGACGTGTGCCACCACACCCAGCCCTGAGTATAATACTTTTATAATTCTTAACCTTTTTGACCTTATGCAATAAATGCAGCTAGATATAATAATATTTTGCAACCATATATAAACATAATTTTTAGAAATTATAAGACTTCCTTTGTGACGTAAAATATGCTGAATTTTAGTGAATTTCTGAAATCTTTGGAAAAAGTTTATTCTCTATGTCTTAGCTGTAAAAATACTATTTTATCTATTAGATATGTCTTAACATTATTCAGTCCTCAATATTCTGCCTTATTTTATTTATATAACCTATTAATTGTGAGAGAAATATGTTTAAAAAACTTACTCTGATTATTGACTTGTAAGCTTACTTTTACATTTCTAACAGATTTTGTAGTATATATTTTATCATTGTTGTATTATGGTTATAATGTAGCCTTGATAGGTGATATATTTGGTCACCACAAAATGTCTCTCTTGGTTCTTTTATCTACCTGTGGTTATTTTGGAAATATCTCTATTTGTTCTTTTTCTATTTTTAGTTAGCTTTGTATTTATACATCTTGTGCAGTTTCTAAAGTCTTTAAAACAGCTTTATTTTCTTGAGAATATCCATTTCATAAAGAGAATTTCCTTTCCCCTTTGAATTGTGTTAGCAAATGTTTTAAAAAATCAGTTGACCATAAATGGTAGGGCTTAGTTTCGAACTTTTAATATTGTTCCATTGATTGTATGTCTGTTCTTGTGCCATGCTACAGGATCTTTATTACTCTAGCTTTATAGCACATTTTGAAAGTTGGTACAGATCATAATCTCATAAGATACAATCCCAAACACCAAAATCTCAAATACTGAAATCTCAGAAGATCACAATCTCTACAAATCAAACTCCGTAAAGTCTAAAAATTCCTAACATCTAAAATCCCAAAAATGATAATTCTGAAAGATTAAAATCCCAAATGTTGAAATTCTTAAAGCCAAATTCTGGGGAAAGTTTAGTACATTTTTGGTTGTGCACAGTATAGTTGCATCATGTTAAGTGAAACTATCACCTTGCTATTGTCTTTATTTGGAAATTAAGTATAACTTAAGAAGATGTGAATGAGTGACAGGTTGACAAGGGATAGATTTGTGGACTTAATTTTAGGTGTCGACTGGATTAAGGGATACCTAGAAACCTAGTAAAGCACTATTTAAGGTGTGTCTGTGACAGTGTTTTCAGAGAAGACTAGTGTGTAAGTCTGAGAGGACTAGGTGGGGAAGATCTATCCTCAGTGTTGGCAAGCTCCGTCTAATGGGCCAGGATCCTGGAGAGAACAAATACATAAGCCAATTTGATCTCTCTGTGAGAGCTGGGACAGACTTTTCTTCTGCTGCCTTGGGCATCATAACTCCAGGCTTCCTGGCCTTTGGATTCCAGGACTTCCACCCCAGCTACCCTCCAGGTCCTGAGGATTTGGTGTGCAAACTTAGAGTTACATCATCAGCTTTCCTGGTTCTGAGACCTTCGGACTTGGACTGAGCCACTCAACCGGCATCTCAAGGTCTCCAGCTTGCTGACAGCCTGCTGTGGGACATCTTAGTCTCCATAACTGTGTAAGCCAATTCCTCTAATAAACCTCCTCTGATATATCGATCTACATATCCTATTTGCTCTGTATCTCTGAAGAATCCTGACTAGCACAGGTTTGGTACTGGGGAAGCTAAATATCATTTCCTCTTACTGTATTCCTTACAACACAGTGGATGAGATCTGTGAAATTGTTCCCTCACAAAATGGCTTCGATCAGTTAAGTGTACAAGGCTACTTAATGGTGAAAGTTAAAAGTTTAAAAACTAATTATTATTGGTTCTACAAAAGCAGAAAATTGCTTACTTGCAATGGCCCAGCAATAATCAAACTTTTAAAAGGATAGCATATGCTTACAGAATTTGTACATCACAATGACTCCCCAAATACAAGTGTAATGAGTATTTCAAAGATCATAGAAGTGAAAACACATGCAAAAAATACAAGAAATTTTCCCTGCCAAATTGTTCAATCATGTACGACATCTGCCCCTTCGCCCATACCACCAATTTGCTCTGCTATGCATTTTATCTTCACATAATTTTCAATACTGAAGATATAAAGTGTGTAAAGACTTTTAGAGAGCTCTAATTCATTTTATGCACTTTTCACAAATTTGACTCAATGAAAGTGCATTACCACAACATGGACATTGTGTGTAAGCATTGTGTATGTGTGTAAAAATGTGGACACTTCCTCACTAAATAAAGAGATGTCCTTTTTATACATCTGCATAACGTTTATTAATGACAAAATTTCCTGAGATTGCAGCTCTTTGGGTGACTGCATACATAGTGGTGACTCATTGTGTTTTTGATCCATCTCGTCAAAAGACTTAGGTTGTCGGCCAGGTCCAGTGGCTCACGCCTGTAATCCCAGTACTTTGGGAGGCCAAGGCAGGCGGATCACTTGAAGTCAGCAGTTAGAAACCAGCCTGGCCAACATGGTGAAACCCTATCTCTACTAAAAATACAAAAATTAGCCGGGCACGGTGGTGCAGCCTGTAATCCCAGCTACTCGGGAGGCTTAGGCAGGAGAATCCCTTGAACCGGGTGGGGGACAGAGGTTGCAGTGAGCCAGGATTGCACCGCTACACTCCTGCCTGGGAGACAGAGCAAGACTCTGTCTCAAAAACAAAACAAAACAAGACTTAGGTTGTCCATCACAACATTTCAAATAACTGCAGTTATAAAGCTAGGTGCACACAATTACCAACCATAGTGATTTGCATTTATACATTTTGCTTTTTGACCTGTTTCTTCATGAGTACAGTTTATGTGCCCATAATTGTCATATCCATGTAATTGTAATTAGTATAACTGAGTGGTTATGTTTACAAAATATGTAATTATTACCTATTTTATCATGCAAAGTGGCCCATGAAGTGTTCTATCATGTTTTTATGTTTCTCAAATTAAAACCTCTTTAAAATGTAAGTAAATATCTTTAAAACATTTTAGAATTATATTTTCAGGATTTTGGTCTTTCAGGATTATGGTTTTCAGGATTTTAAACTCTAGAGATTTTGATCTTTTGGAATTATGGCATTAGGGATTGTGTCTTTTGGGATTATGGGCCAAACCCTTTGAAATGAAAACTTGTAAGTTCTATGACTTAGTTTAAAACCTGTTTGGCTATTCTAGGTCCTTTACATACTCACATACATTTTAACATCTCCTTGTTAATTTCTGCAAAAAAAAAAAA
>NW_016807758.1:1227205-1231379 GCF_001698545.2 Rhinopithecus bieti
TTTTTTTTTTGAGATGGAGTCTCGCTCTGTTGCCCAGGCTGTAGTGCAGTGGCCGGATCTCGGCTCACTGCAAGCTCTGCCTCGCCGGTTTACGCCATTCTCCTGCCTCAGCCTCCCGAGTAGCTGGGACTACAGGCGCCCGCCACCTTGCCCAGCTAGTTTTTTGTATTTTTTAGTAGAGATGGGGTTTCACCGTGTTAGCCAGGATGGTCTCGATCTCCTGACCTCCTGATCCGCCCGTCTCGGCCTCCCAAAGTGCTGGGATTACAGGCTTGAGCCACCGTGCCCGGCCGACATTTCTACTTCTTACCTTTCATCCTGAGTTCCATTTCTTCTCTTTATTGCATAGGCTACAACCTCTAGTGAATTTTATCGTATAAAATTCTAGTATAAGATTGAATCAAAATGGAAAGAAAGGACATCCTTGCCTTTTTTCCAACCTTAGAGGAAATGCAGTCTTTCACTAAGTTAGATGTAGATTTTTCATAGATGACTTTGTAAGAGTACCATTCTGTTCTATCGTTATTTGTTGATAACTTTGACTATTTTAGCTTTATCTCAATTTTTAACCTATTGAGATAATTATGTAATATTGCCTTTTAGCTTATTAATATTGTAAATTATGTTAATTGCTATTTTAATATTAAATCAAGCTTCTATTCCTGAGATAAGCCTCATTTGTTTATGGTGTATAATCCCATTTATCTTTAGTTGGATTTGGTTGCTAATACTTTGTTAAGAATTTTTGTATTTATATTCCTGAAGAATATTGGTCTATAGTTTTCTTTTCTTACAATGTCTTTGACTCTGGTATAGGGGACAAATACTGTCCCCTTAGGATAAGTTGGGCAGATTCCCTTTCCTTCTGTTTTTTCCTTTTTTTCAGCTTACACTTTCTGTGGATGAGTTTGTGAAGGAATACTATTATTTCTTCTCTATTTCATAATTTTTTCCAGTAAATACATCAAAGATGGAATTTTGTATGCAGGAAGACTTGTAATTATTAATTCAAATTCTTTGCACATCATATGTCTATTCAGATTGTGTATTTCATCTTGAGTCATTTTTGATAATTTCTATATTTCTCAGAATTTGTCTATTTCAAGTAAGTTGCCTAACTTGTTGGCATAAATTTCATACTGTCCATTAATAATATTTCTGATTTTTATAGGATTAGTAGTGATGTCCTCTATTTTATGAATTATTTTTCAAATGTGTGTTTTCATAGTTTATTTTTTGGCCAATATATCCAAAGATTTGTCATTTCTTTTTATACTTTTGGTCCTCATTTGATATTTTATCTTATGTTAAATAGATATTTTATATTGTACTCTTTAATTTGTTTGTTGTTTTATTTTATTGCATACTTTATTTATTTGTTGTTTTCAAAAGTATCAGGTTGGTAAAAAATTTTGCATATTTTTAAGTTAGTTTCTTAGTATTGCTCTAGGAATTACAATATACACTCTCTTTTATCACAATTAATTTCAGATTGGTACTTAATTTCGTTAAAATACAAAATATTTGCTCCAATGTAACTCAATTTCTTATCCCTTCTTTGTGCTATGTATATATGCATATATGACTTATATTTTATAACATGAAATCTTTATACAATTTCATAATTATTGTTACATGCAATCATCTATTAAATCAGTTAAGAAAAAGGGAAAAGTATATATTTACACAGGCTTTTATATTTGCCTATATAATTATGTTTTCTAGTGATCTTCATTTATTCTTGTGAATTGGAGATACTATGTGTTTTGACTTCTTTTAGCCTAAAAGGCTATTATTTCTCCTAAGGAAGGTCTATTAGGAATACATGCTATCAGTCTTTGTTTTTCAGAAAATGTCTTTGTTTCACCTTTACTTTTGAATGATAGTTTTTATGGATGTGTATGTGTGTATCTTGGTTGAATTTTTTTCTTTTGGCACTTTGAATATGTCATCCATTGTTTTCTGCCCTCCACTGTCATGTTAAGAAGTCAGCTGTTAATCACACTGTTGTTGGCTGTGTGTGATGAGCCTTTTGTTTTTCTTCTATTGCTTCATTTAATATTTTATCTTTGTCTTTGTCTGTCACTAGTTTGAATATAACGTCTATCAGTGGATCTCTTAATTTATCCAACTTGCATTTCCTTGAAATTCTTGAGTTCAAAAAATCAATGTTTTGCAACTAATTTGGGAAGTTTAAAGCCATTATATTTTCAAGTAATTTTTCTGCCTCATTCCTACTGTTCTTTTTCTAGGACTCTCCTTCACATATGCTAATAAATTTGATGATGTTTCACAGGTCTCTGAGGCTCAATTCTTTTTTCTTCATATTCTTTACTTATTCTTCTTTAGATTGTATAATTTCTATTGCTCTATTTTAAGTTCACTGTTTTTTCACTATGTTTTTCTCATGACGGCAGATAAATTCTTGTAATAAATTTTAAAAATTTAAGTTATAATATATTTTAATCCAAAATTTCCACTGAATTATTTTTCTAAAATCTCTATTGATATTCTCCCACTCATTATTTTATATTTTAAAAAATTCTTTAGTCATGATTTTCTTAAGTTTTTGAAACATATATAGTAACCATTTGTATCTGCTAGGCATAGTATCTGCTCTCCATCGGAGATAGTTTTTATTGATTGAATTTTTTCTATGTATGAGTTACACTTGTTACTTTCTTGTTACTTGACATGTCTCATAGATTATTTTGTGGAAGACCAGGCTTGTTGTTAGATAATATATGAAAGAAATTATTGGTTCTGGTTTTCCTACAAGGTTTTGTTACTGTTCTTTTCTGTTCTTTTTGTTTGTTTCTTTTTCTGTGACCTACCTGGTCTCATTCTCCTGTCTGCTACTTCCACAGTGTACAACTCCTGAGATATCTGCTCATTCTAATTTGTTCCTGTTTTTATTTTTAAGCATAGCTTCCTAAAGCTCACACCTAAGTCAGTATATATTAGTAAAGAGCCACTGACTGGCCAGGTGTTTTGCCCTGAACCTTGAACTGATCAGTCTTTCAGCATTTGCTCTTGAATGAATGTATGTTATGCAATGTATTCAAAGTTTTAAAAGTTTGCAAATATACCGCAGTTTTGTTTTGTTTTGTTTCCCCTGGGCCTCCTCATGTCTCCTCTGCATGTGTGGAAGAACTCATATTTATCCAAGGGAGTATAGACAGGTAGGGTTCTCCTCATTCTATCCTGTGCATATAAACAGTCTTGCAAGTGAATACTGCCTTCTAGACTGCCAGGACTATGTCAGAACTTGAGAATGCATACTATGGCTATCTCAATCCTTAGATCTCCTTGTCAAATTTATGGCTTGTCTGTCAATCTTGCTTGACTAAACTAATATTACAACTTTAGGCTGCAATGTTGGCCTCACCTATTTCTTTTGCCACTGAGATCACCACTGTTTCATACCCAGAAACACAGCATACTGCTGACTCTGCTCCAAAGGAAGTCAACCTTCAAACACATATCTGCTGTTTTTCGCAGCTTTCCTGGCCCTGGTAAAACTACCACACCTATAAACCTGTCAGAACAGCAATATGAAACTATTATTTCATTTGCTTCATGTATCACTGTTGTGGTATGTGAAATGATTTTGTGTTGCTTTGAGGTTTATGTGTTGTTTAATTTAATTTTTAATTATTGTTGTCTAAATAGTTCCTTCAGGCTCATTCTGAAGTTGTTTAAATTTCCCAATGTGAAGTTATATTTTTCTTTGCCCTGCTTATCATTCAGTGAGGTCTGTCAACCTTTTTTTTGAGGGGGAGGGATCTAGGAAATATTTTACTGGTTATTTATTTCCTTCCTGTGTCTCTAGTCTTTCCCCTAGAACTTCTAATAAATGGGTGTGGAACATCACGTTTTCCATTTTTTAAATTTAAGGTTTCAGATTTTCCTTTTATTCTTTAGAAGAATTTCACCATTTATACTTATGTTTTAACAATTTGCTCTTCAGTGGTGTTTTTGCTATATATTCTATTAATTTTTTAATGTATACATTTAGTAGTTTTTTTATAATTTCACATATATTTTATTGTTTTTTTATTTTTATTTTTTTATTATACTTTAAGTTCTAGGGTACATGTGCACAACATGCAGGTTTGTTACATATGTATACTTATGCCATGTTGGTGTGCTGCACCCATCAACTCGTCAGCAC
>NW_016807758.1:1233031-1304945 GCF_001698545.2 Rhinopithecus bieti
GGAAAAGGGATTCCCTTCCCCCTTACGCTTCCCAGGTGAGGCGATGCCTCGCCCTGCTTCAGCTCTCGCTGGTCGGGCTGCAGCAGCTGACCAGCACTGATTGTCCGGCACTCCCTAGTGAGATGACCCCAGTACCTCAGTTGAAAATGCAGAAATCACCGGTCTTCTATGTCGCTTGCGCTGGGAGTTGGAGACTGGAGCTGTTCCTATTCGGCCATCTTGCTCCGCCGCCCCCCCTACAATTAGTAGTTTTAAGTGACTATTTGGCTAAAGATAAGACAGATCTATTTTATGACACAGTATCATTTCTTAAAGATCTGTTATTGAAAGCCTCTTTATTATTGTATTAAATCTGCTTGTTAGGATTGATGATACCTCTTCTTAATTCTATAAGTTTTTCTCAGAGTTTTCTAGTCTTTTTTGTGGGTTGTCATCTCTGTTTTTAGATCCGTGTAAGCATGTGTGTGAATGCTATAATTTAATATTGACACCTTCCTTTATGCCACCAACCATGGAGAAGCAGTAGAAGGCAGTAATCAGCAATGCACAGAAATACTCATTTTCAGTAGATGGTGATGACCATACCACCTGGAATTTCCAGCCTTCCAGGGCACTGCACTGTCCTTCAGGCCTCACATCTTCGTTTTCTCTCATTGTCTGGTACAGACGCTTCTGATACCATGAGCTTTGTAGAAAAGGCATGAAAAGCAAGAGATCAAGTAACCTCAACAAGCGGATATGATATTGTAACCACCCAGCCCTGAGTAGTTTCATGATTCCTTTCTAGCCCCTGTGATCCTTCCATTTCTTCACTTGAAAAACCTTGACTGCCTTGTATTTTTTTACGCTAATTCTTTCCTCAGTCTGTTACAGGCTATTTTTTTCTTCAATAAAATCTTATCTGCCTACTGTTTTTTGAGAAATTTTCACAATATCTGGTATATTAAGGTCACACTTTCTATTCCATTAAACCATTGATTGTCATAGATTTAATATTAAAAACTTTTTGTCAATTCTATCTGTGCTACCTGCCAATTTTAAGTGTGCTAATAAACCACTTATTATTGTATAGTGATTTTTTTCACATTGACTAGTCTTGTCTTTTGTTGCCCATTGTGAGACCACCAAAACCTAACACATTGGAAGTTAATAAAGTTTGAATGGGTGAAATATTTCTTGGAACAATTAATTTTAGTGCCTAAGTAATTTTAATACACATACAGATATATGTAGTTTAATATTTTATAATTATAAATTTATTTAACACTTTTGAAAATATCATTTGTTTCGTAAATTTTAGTATAATAATGCTTCAGTCCACACTATCTCTCTGTGTTGCCCTCTAAATAATTATTTAATAACTTTTTCCAGTTCTATAATTTTGGTTTACGTTATGCCTAATCTACTGTTATATTATTATTTCGAGTGTTTTCAGGAGTTATACTTGTTACTTTTAAAGTCTAATTTTCATAGTCTTTTGCTTTTTTATCTGTAGACTCCACTCCCTTCTTTAGTTATTTTTAAAAAATATTTGTGTTCCCCGTCTCTACTAAAAATACAAAAAAATTACCTGGGGATGGTGTCACGTGCCTATAATCCCAGCTACTCTGGAGGCTGAGGCAGGAGAATTGCTTGAACCCGGGAAGTGGAGGTTGCAGTGAGCAGAGATCTTGCCACCGCACTCCAGCCTGGGCAACAGAGTGAGACTCCGTCTCAAAAAAAAAATCGTGTCTAAGTACATTTATTTCTGAAGTCGAGAGAACGGTTCTACTCTGTTTTGTTTTTGTCTTTTTTAAGTTGGTTTTTAATTATAAGCTTATTTTCTTTGAAACTTTACTTGGGAGAACTCCTTGAGGTGTTGAATAAAGGTGGGTTACTTCTAAGAGTACTTATACTTGCCTTTTCCAGGTTATTAAGAACAATATCAACTCAGAACAACTTAACATAAATTCTTACCCTATGGTTTTAATTACTACCCTGCCAGTATAAATGTGAGCTGTAAACCCACATTAGTGTTGGCTTATGGCCTACTTACTTATTCCAAAAGGAAATTGTTTTCCTCTTTACTCAGCACCAAAGGCCTAGACATAAATTATTTCTTTAATTAGTTAATTTAAACATAGTAAGAATATTTGTATCTAACTATAGTTATTCCTGAAGTCTTTGAGGGTACACAGGGAAGTAACGTATTTCTGGTCCACTGTGACAACATTATGTGGACTCCCTTACTAGGCTCTCATTCAAAGTTCAGAGTAGGCTTCTGTTTATTTGTTTGTTTTCTTTTAAGCCATACATCCTAGATCATAAGGTTACAAAAAACAAGCACAAGGTCACTAGGATTCAAAAATTGTGTTGTACTGTTCTGATTCCCACTTTTAAATAGTTTTTGGAATCTGAAGATTTTTTTTTTATTTTCTTGTCTACCCAAGAATACATTCTCTAACCCAGCATTTTAAATTGTTTTTATTGGAACAGTCTGTTAAGGTATCTATTTTATCATAGTACTAGAAGTAGATGTCACTTTTTTTCTAACATGAAAAAGACTAAAATCTTATTAATATCTACCAGATGATATACTCCAGACATGGGGCACATTTCCCTAAAAACAATATCATTGCACCAATTTGCATACTGTTATTTATGTTTTTCACTTAAGTTAACTATCCACCTCATATCTTCTTAGCCAAATTCCGAAGTTTTCACTGCTCAAGTTCAGTCTCCAACTTAAAGTTTGTCTGAATATTCCAGTCAATATTAATTTAAAATCTTTCTTGTTCATCTACTAGATACAGAAATAATATGTTATGGGGTTTTAAATAAAATATAAATTATCATGTTGGGAGGTTGAGTTTAAGACTGCATAAGTTAGCAAACACTAAAATGGGGTTGTCCTTGAAGCTGTAAACAACACAGAACATCAAATCTTACTTATTTGTTTGCTGCTCACAATTGCCTCTGCAGGATGTAAACAGTGACAGTTCTTAAGGCTGCCTTGGGATGGAGGCAGCTTTAGCCACTAGATTGTACTTATCAGTGGCCCCATCAAAAAAAGCACTCCCAAAACAGGTAATGTAAGTAAAAATTAGTCCTGCTTCACATCCTCCTTCAGCTGTGGAATGGAAGTATTTTCCGAGGTGTCATTATTGGCCCTTGATGCTTTATGGTTCTGAATAGCCTGTCCTCTACGGACTGAGGCTGATGCCTTTAACCATGCTTCACCTTCAGAAGCAGTGGCTACAGTTGCAATAGTTAATTTTACATGTCTACATGGGTATCACATGGTGCCCATATTAAATATCCTTTCTCAGTGTGTCTGTGATGGTGTTTCCCAAAGAGAATGAGCATTTGAATTGGTAGACCCAGGAAAGCAGATTGCCCTCCCCAGCGTGGAATGGCATCATCCAATTCACTGAAGGCCTACATAGAACAAAACGTGAGAGGAGTTTGCCCTTTTTTCTCTGCCTCTCTGCTTGAGCTGGAACATCTTGTATCATCTCCTCTTGCCCTCAGATTGTCTCCTTTGGTTCTTAAGCCTTGAGACTCAGACTGAATCACACCACCAGCTTTTCTGGGTCTGCAGCCTGCAGATGGCAGATTGTGGGACTTCTCATTCTATAATTATGTGAGCCAATTAGTGTAATAAGTCTCCTCATATATAAATAATATATTATATATATAATATAGTATATAGTATATATAGTGTTATATATAATTATATGTTATATATATTTTTAATTGGTTCTGTTCCTCTGGGGAACTCTAATACACCCATTAAGGACAGCAAGATGACACACACTCCCTGTGGGTCTTCCTTATGTCCCATATGGTCGCTGGGACCATGGAGATAGAGGGCAGGAAACAAACATGATTTCTGTTCTCATATTGCAGACACACATCAGAGTAATAGAAGAAACAGGCCTAAAAGAGGTAAAATCAAGATTGAATTCAAAAACATGTATATATACATGAAGGAAAAAGAAAATGACATCGTGATAAGTGTTAAGTCAGAGGAAATTTCTGAGACATTATCCCTAACTTATTCAGGGTACAGAACAGATACAGAGAGGAAGAGACATGTGCATGGAGAATTATGAATGTACAGAATATTTCAGTAAAATGACAGCATCTTACTTACCATAGGGAGATACTTGAAGTTATATAAGAAAGTATTATGCTTTACACTATTGTGTGTTCTAGACACTATAGTGTAAAAACGATGGTTTATAGTCATAGTATAAAGACTATGGTATATAGTCTTCAAGAAGTTACTTGATATTTAAAAGTAGATTCAGTGGTACTAGAAATATTGACAGCAAGGGTGTGTGTGTGTGTGTGTGTGTGTGTGTAAATAAATTGGCTCACACAGTTGTGGAAACTGACAGGTCCCATAATCTGCAGGTGGCAGGCTGGAGACTCAGGAGAGTAGTTGCTATAGTTGCAGTCTAAGTCTAAATGCCTGAGAACTCAACTACTATGGTGTGAGTTCTAATCCAAGGGCAGCAGAAGACTGACAGCCTGCCTCAATCAGTTAGGCAGAGGAAAGGAGTAAATTCTCCCTTCTTCAGCCTTTTTGTTCCATTTGTGACCTGACCAAACTGGATGATGCCTACCCACACCAGGGAGTGCCCTCTGCTTCACTCAGGCCACCAATTCCAATGCTAAGCTCACTGAGGACACCCTCAAAGACACCCAGAAATAATGTTTAGTCAAATCTGGCTAGACATTGACACATACAATTAATTATCACAGAGTGCTGAATTGACACATAAAATTAATCATCATGGGTGCTTGCATCATGGGCCATTGCTTCTCTAGGCTCCTCCTCAACCCTATCACACACTAGGGCTCCTAGGGAGCCACACCAGATAGCTTTTCACTCACATATGTCCCCACACTGCAAGAGCGCTGACTTTACCTAGTACCACACACCCACGCTCACGGGATCCACAGCAACCAACAAAACAACACAAAACCAACAAACACCCACCACCATTCCCTCTTATACATACACCCGCTCTACTGATAGGGCTGTTTAAAAATAACAAATACATATGTCCTGTTATCACTTATAATTCAAGTCCACTTAATAACAATGCTGTGTATAAATAATATTTAGCTACATTTTCCAGATGAAGAGTAGCATTCAGAGAAGATAAATAGATTCCCCAAGCTCACACAGCAATATAATGACTTAGGTCTAGTGTCCCATGAGTTTCCAATATCAACACATCATGCTCTAATGATGTATCAATGTAGCCTCATCAGTTATCACAAATGAACCACTCTTCTGGGAAATGTTGATGGTGGAGGAGGCTGTGTGTGTGTGGCACTGGGAATATATGAAAAATCTCTGTACCTTCCACTCAATTTTGCTTTGGACCTAAAACTACTCTAAAAAATAAAGTCTATTTAATGGAATTACCCTCTGAAATGTTGGGCAAATTCTAAGGTCTTGCTCGGGGGACAGATCAAAGGCTGGTTCCCCACATCCTTCCCCTTAGCTATCTTAGCACCAGTTTTTACAATTTCTATGGGTGATCTGGGTTGGGCATCTCAACTTTCCGGCTTCCAGAGGAAACAGAAATTCATTGGACTGTGCTGAACTTCTGGCATGGTTTGAGGTATATTCATGGTTCAGCAAGCATGTTATAAATGATGTCTGTGATAGATGATTCCCAGTTCTGCACCCTAGAATTTCATGGTAGGTGAGAGTTTGAATTCCCATTGGTCAGTATGTATTTTTGCTTATGATTCAATTGAGACACAGCTAGAGTTCTCAACTCCAGAATTCTCCTCTCAATAATATTCCACACACATTTTTCTGTCTTATATTAAGTGTTTTTCTCTCTGCAACCATCTCATCTGATCTCAAGAAATTACTCTAAGTAATATTTGGAGTTAAAGGAATGTCTCAAACTTGCTTGTTTTGAAATTTTTTAAAGAGTCAGAGGATTAAAATAACACAATGTTTTAGATTTAAAAAAACTTTAATGACCAGGCTTACTTAAACAAATAAAAATGAAAGATTAAAACAAAATATATGATGCAAACCAAAGATACAATTGTTTAGTTGTTATTGCTGTTGTTGAGAAAGGCAATTTAGTGGGGTTAAGAACTGAGTAGAAAATCACAAACGACAGCACAGCTTTGTTTTCTGCATCTGTCTTATTACCTTCCCACACTCTGATTCTCTCTAAACCCCATTTGTCTTAAGGATGTTTTTTAAAGGTTATTTCCCATATCCCACTTCCTAATAACCTTGACTTCGTTCATGAATATTTTTGTACATCTACAAGATGTGTAGCATTGTATCAGGGGTTCAGGATTCAATTACCTAATTTATTTGTCATCCCAGTTCCTATGAAGCAGGTATTTTTTTTTTTTTCATGAGAATGCACGGGCTCAGAAAGTCCAAGTGATTTGCCCAGGGTCGTGGAGCTAGTAAATAACAGAACAGAATATAAATGTATGACCTACCTCAAACCACTGAACCAGACTGACTCTCCAATATATCAGGCTGCCATAGTTCTCAAAATCCACTCACTCCAGTTTTCTCACACACAAAATCTTAAGAAAATGAATGGGCAAGAATCCTGGTATGTTTCCTGTTTCCTCATTATATTTACAGCTGATGTATTTTTAAGGATCTCAGCTCTCAGCTTTAAATATCAAGAGAATACTATGCCTTAATTTATCTGACTACAAGTTAAATCCTATCTATGAGATACATACACACTAAGTACATTCAATAAGAATATACATCCAATCATCACAGAATGTTCAATATCACTCACTCACACTCAATGAGTTTAATAAAATCAAGAACTAGCATATATTAAGTATTTACTCTGAAATATGTCAAGTACGTTTGCATATTTTGCCTCCTTCAAGCTTCCCAACAATGTTATTTATTATTTACACTTGACAGATAAGAAAAGTGAACATTAGAAAATTTAAGTCAATGGTAGAGCAAGACATAAACTTCTGAATCTGAGTCTAAGGCCTGTGCCTTTAACCACAACATTCATCTGCCTATAAAAGGAGGAAATCAGTAAAGCATGCACACATTTTATTATTGAGCAGGAATAAGAATGCAGGCCTCTATATGCCCACTGCAAAATGTACTCTGCCTTCAGATAGCTTAAGTTCCTAGGTATAGCCTTACGGTTAAGCTGTAGATTGCTAAGGCCTAACCTATAATACAGTGCTTCAAACTGTGCATTTCAGAGTTCTGGCATTTCCACCTGCCTCGTGGACTGGTTATCATTTTGGAATGAACCATTTGCAGTACTAATTCCTGGGCTAAATAACAATAGTAATGATGACAATAATAAAAATATTCAGTAGTGGTGGTGATAATGATGTTATCACTACAGGTTCCATTCCAAGTGGCATTGTTTGTCAGAGAATTGAGCGGAAAGCAAATCAGAAATCTGAAATGAAAAGGGTTAGCTGGTAAATTGCCATGTGTGAATCTGCTTTGATTTTTTGCATTTTCTGCAAGACAATTTGAATTCTAAATGGTACTCCAACCCAGAGAGTGTGAAATCTGAAACCCGCACTGTGAAAGTCATTCAACTGAGATCTGATAAGTAACCTTAAGTAATTTGAGACTGAATGCACCATTAAGATCATTTCTGTTACCATCTTGTAGCAATTGTGGGGCCAATTTTAATAGATAGATTTCCTTTTAGAAAGGCTGGGACCTTCCTCCAGTCCTGAATGGCATGCCTGGACTGTGAGATGTCAATGCGTATACCATCTAGCCATAGTGGAAAAGTGATTATTCTTAAAAAGTTTCAATTAAGCTCCTCATTTGATCTTATTTAGCTGCCTTGTAAGTTGGTTAGATGGAGACTTCAAACTTTGTGAGCACATGTGGGTGCGGGGGGCGAGGTTTATGTGCCTGCCTCTTCTTGCTCTCTGTACAAGAAGAACGAGGCTTTACTAGGATCCTTCTCCATGGCAGATGAATATTTACTCTATGGAATACTTTATAAGCAAAACAGCCCTGCCTCAGAAAGAAATAATTAATCCTCAGAAGAAAAAAATTACCTCTAAGAAAGGAGATTGAGGCTGAGCATCCCAAAACTACAGAGACTCAGGGGTATGATACCAGGCAGTGAATCAGACATCAAAATATGAACTATTGCCATAGCTGAAAAACAAAAGGCAAAATGTCTTTTCTTAAAGGGGTAACTCTTATCTCCAACTTCGTATCACTGCTTTAGAAAAATGGCAGTATGCATGTAATATGAAATGGTTCTTCCGCTAGCAAATTTTCAGAGGAGAAAATTTACTTTGAATCAAGACCCAAAACTATGCCTTATAACAGCAAGGTTTCACTCAGAAAATTAATATTAATTAATTAATTTAGACTCTGGTACCTAGAAGTGTTATGAGTGGCTCATTCTGTCCCAGACAAGCTACCATTGATTTTCTGAGCCAAAACATGGGGATCCTATACCATCCATACATCAGAGCATAGCATGTGGCTGCTGGTCTTGAACTCCTGACCTCAGGTAATCTGCCCACCTCAGCCTCCCAAAGTGCTGGGATTACAGCCACTGTGCCCAGTCAACAACTTTTCTACAAACCCATCAGCAAAGATTAAGAAGTATTAACCTTGTTTATAGTAATTGCAGGCTTTTAAAAATAAAAACATACAATTCGATAGTTTAAATTTCTTACAACACTTTCATATAAGCATGTTTTTTAATTAAATTTTATTAAAATGTGCTTTTTAGTGGTTTCAAAATATTTTGTTATATGAATGTGTCAAATTGTATGTGCTTACGCCTACTATAGCTACTATTTGTTTTGAAGTGAAAAGAAAATTTTCTAATTTATCAGTCTTGACTTTAAATGCTTTTCTTTCTCCAAAATATAACCTACTCTAAAAAAGAAGGATAAAAGAAGCAACAATTATCAAATATCTACTACAAAACAAGCTTATAATATACCTTATCTTATTGAGTCCTAGAAATTCTGAGATATGCAATATTATGCCCCCAATTTTTAGCATTTCAAGTGCAAAATTTTGAAAAGTCTAAATAGGTGATTCTAAGCCATGTGTCTAGGAATCTTCATAGACAGACTTTTTAACCCAGTAATATCAGATTCCCAGTCCATATTTTACACTGTAGCAGGCAACAACTGGTTTCAACAGAAGTAGAATGACAATTCCAAACTGTGTGTGCCATCTTTCATCACTTGTACAACTCAGAATATTTATATAGGACACTTTGGCAGAAGAGAGACAAAGGGCTCAAAGAAATTTGGCTCTTGCTAACGACAAAACATAATCCAAAATCTTTTTTTTTTTTTTTAACCACAACCACTTCAGAATATTGTTCCTGTCAAATATGTCTCAGCACATCAGTCAATTCTGCTGCAATATTTCCCCCTCCTTGGCAACCAGGACTTTCTTGGAACTGCCCATAGTGACAGTTTGAGCAATTTTAATTAACAAGCACAATTAGGCTGGAGGAAATTAGTTTCCTAAATGCCAGTCAGTCCTGTTTTCTCTTTCATGCTTCCCAAACAAAGATTGCAGCTGATACTACTGCCCAGCAGTGTGTTATGGAGCCTGAGGGCCAGCAATGTCCGGCCAGGGATTCAGGCTCAGCCTCGCTGTGAACCAGATGGGGATCAGGAAAGAACTTGGGCAAAAGGCCCTTTAAAACCCATCCAAGATACAATCACCACCAGAGCCTTCTTCAGTTTCTGGGATTTCATTTCAGGGAGGAGAAAAGGTGTCAAGTTACTCTGTGCTTTTAGCAAAGGAAAGGAACTGGTTTTTCCAGGTTTCCGGCTGCAGGAGCCCATCTGCACACTCCTGAAATTGATGGCTCTGTAAAATCCTAATATTTGGAGGTGGATGGAAAGAGTGTATAGGAGGGCAAGTGAGATTTTAAAAAGCTGATTTATAGCTTTGGATATATAAAGATGAATTTATTTATTAAAATGCAGTAGCAGATTAAGACATCATTCAAGAAGTGAATATATTACTAAGTGTTTTGAATGACAACTCTGGGAGTGTCCAGCATATTTTGTTTCTTTCTGTTCCATGTAACATCAACTAAAAAGGGGCTGGCTTATGTAAAGAATGGAAAAAAGAATTTTAAGATGCAACTCACATAAAGGTCCAAACCTTGCCCCTTGTCCTAGTAAAACCTCAGATAACATACTGCAGCATTATTTTTACTTTACTACTACACAATGTAATGGAACTATAAAATCAGTCTGCTTGGGTTGGAATTCTGGCTCTACATCTACTGGCTGGTGTGACTTTGAGCCAGTTACTTATTCTCTTTGTGCCTCAGCTTTTTCACCTGTAAAGTGGAGTTAACAACAGTACCCTACAACCTAGAGTAGTTATAAGTATTAAATGAGATACTATTTGTAAATTGCTTCAAACAGTGTCCTAAACAAGAATTTATTACAAAACAAATATTTTTTGAGTGTGATCATTTTCTTGTCCTTCTTTTTCAACTGACCATTGAAAACTGAGCAACTCCAGGCAGGATGGGCATAAAAACATTTTGTCTTCCACGACTCTTACTCTGCCCCAATTTTCCTCTGAGAAAAGTGGGTCCATCCAGTTGAACATCTCCAATTTCCTGCCCCTACAGACTTCCACGCATTTACACTGCCAACTTTCTCTCCTTTCACCCCATAGCTTCAGGAAATTAGCTGTCTCTCCTTTTGTTCAAAGTGAACCCCTTCATCTTTCCTTAGTTCACATCCTCCTTGGAAATCTTACTACATTCCAATCTTCTCTCTTAGCAACTTATCAGCTTGTGCCTCCTTCAGTGTATAAACATGTTCAAGTCATAATAGAACAAGACTCTCCTAATCACTTGTTTCTTCTTTTAAAAAAGAATCATTTTTTTTTGTTGTTGTTGTACTTTGTTCTTTTTCTGCAATGTTTTGCCCATGGTTTGTTTGCCCATCCTCTGACCCTCTGTTAGGATATCAAAAAAAAATTAATATGTCTTTTTTGACAAGTTTTAGGTTTATAGAAAAATTGAGCTGAAAGTACAGTTTCCACATACCTCCCCCTCATAGATTTCTCTGTCATGAACACCTTTCATTAGTGTGGTACATGTTAGAATTAATGAGCCAATATTGGTACATTATCATTCACCAAAATCCATTATTTATGTTAGGGTTCACTCCTTGGGTCGTATGTTTTATGGGTTTTGCAAATGCATAATGACATATATCCACTATTATAGAATCATACAGAATGTTTCACTGCCCCAAAAATTTCTTATGCTGCATAGTTTTCCCTTTTCCAGAATGTCATGTTTGGAGTAATACAGCATGTGGCCTATAGAGGCTGGCTTTTTTCACTTAATAATATGCATTTAAGGTTCCTCTCTATCTTTCTATGGCTTGATAGATCATTGCTTTTCAGTGCTGAATAATATAGTCCATTCTCTGAAAGTGTTACTATTTATTTATCCATCCACCTAGTAAAGAACATATTTTCTTCCAAGTTTTGATAATTAGGAATAAAGCTCTTTTAAATATTCATGCACAGGTTTTTGTGTAAATATGTTTTCAACTCATTTGTGTAAATACCAAGAAGTGTGATTGTGGTTCATATGGTAAGAGCACATTTAGTTTTGTAAGAAACTCTTGTCTTCCAAAGTGGCTATATCATGATGCATTCCCACCAGCAATGAATCAGAGTTCCTGTTGTTCCACATCCTTGTCAGCATTTGGTGGTGTTAGTGCTTTGGATTTTATCCATTCTAATAGGTGTGCCATAGTATTTTTGTTTTAACTGTTTCAATTTGCAATTCTTTGATGACGTACCATTTTGATCATCTTTTCATATGCTTACTTGCTATCTATCTAGCTAACATTTTTTTTGGAGGGGGTGAGATATCTGTTCAGATCTTTTGCTCATTTTGAAATTGAGTTGTTTCTTTATTTTTGAATTTTAGGAGTTCTTTGTATATTTTGGATACGAATCATTTATCAGATAAGAGTTTTATAAATATTTTTTTCCCAGTTGGTGGTTTGTCTTTTCATTCTCTTAACTATCCTTTGCAGGATAGAAGTTTTAATTTTAACAAAGTCCAACATAATTTTTTTTTCATAGATCCTGCTTTGGGGCATTATGTACAAAAAGTCATCCCCAAACCCAGGGTCACCTAAATTTTCTCCTATGTTATCTTTTAAGAGTTTTATAATTTTGTATTTTGCACATTTAGGTCTGTGGTCCATTGGAGTTAATTTTTGTGAAGGGTATAATATCTGGGTCTATATTCATTATTTCTGCATGCAAAGTCCCATGGTTCTGGTACCATTTGTTTAAAATATTACCTGTACCCCAAAAAACCTATGAAAATAAATATTTATAGAAAAGAATGAAGTAATGAAGTTGTGAAGACAGTAAAGTATAGCAAAAGAACAGACAAATAAAACAAGAAAACAGAAAAGAGAGCACAGAAATGGACTCCCACAAATACAGTCAAATGATATTTGACAAAGGAACAAAGATAGTATTTTGAACACTCGTTTATTTTTGTCTACAGCTCCTTCATTTCCACCATTTCCATCATAATCACTTTTCAGATTGATGATTTTCTGTATTTTTTTTTTTTTCAACTAGGACTTTGGATTCCCAGCTGGCCCCCAAATGAAAAATCTTCTCCCTCTCAGCCTACCTAATTATGGAGCGATTTTAAAGATAAATAAGTAAATGAACATAAGCCAATTAACTATGGTGAATCACCCAAATATTTGAAAAAACATTAGTCCTTGGCAATGCCAAGGGTATACTTCATGAAATAGGGTTAGAGTTTCTTGCCTGAACTCAAACCATACACTTTTGTAAAAGCCAGAAAGTAAAATCCAGAGGGGGTCCAAAGGCTCAGAGATAAAAACTCTCAACTTAGATAAGTAGGGTGAGGCAGTAGTGGGAATGAAATAATGAAAAAGGGATGAACTGATTACTTCTCTATTTCAAAAAAAACTCCTTCTCAATCTTTGCTCCTATTGGCCAGCATGGCTAGTAGAAGGAAGAAAAGAATGGTTAGGTCTATGAGCCTTGTTTTAGAGAAGACTGAATGTTTGTTAGGGTAACCAAATGCCTGGGAATTGAAGCCTCTATTCCTCCTCCAAAAACATTTTAACAAGGGGAAAACATGCTTTTCTTGTTAAATCCAATTTTACTGAAAATTCTGTTACCCAAACTATGCCATTTACTAAACCTTTTTGTTGATTGAAATTTTACCCTCATTTATAAAATCTACTCATGTCAGGTGATATTTTTTAATGAAAGAAAAAGCTAGCATATCACTGTAGAGAATTGTTTTTTCACAGTTTGAAGACCTTTTCATAAGAGAACCACTGATTTTATAAGTTGCTAAAGATTTTTTCTTGAGTCATGCATAATTCAGATGGAGAAGAGATGGACATAACTGCTAGATGGATTGACCAATGTTACCACCCAGGGAGGATTATCAACCAGTCGGAGCACCCTAAAGCCCTGTGCTCCTACAACAGAAGCCCAGGGGAATGACAGAACAGAAGGCGACATCCCTAATGTAATAAAAAACAGTTATTTACATTTATGTAAGAATAAATATAATGTTTCATGGATAGAATAAATAATGATTATCAGAGCTCATCTTAGCTCTTACAGAAGTCAAAGATGAGATGGACCTTTTTCAACACTCACAATTCTAGGGTGAGTTAGAAGTTAAAAAAAAAAATCAGTTATATATGATTTTAAAGTTTTTATTATACTTTCCTAAGCTTTATTGTATCTTGTTTACTCAGGACAATTTAATCATCTATCTGCTCTGCTGAGTCACCCTTGTAGCAAGCCTCAACTTTGTGTTCACTTTCATGCGACCACCTCTTTAGAAACCAAGATCACTTGAGCATATATTATAAATTCAGGTAAGCTTTATGCTGAACATGGACCGCAAAATAATCTCTGGTCAAATGATAGCTATTATTTGAGCCAATCATACTCCTCATACAGAATTTTAGCTGAGAAGCAAAAGAACAAATTAGAATGGGCTATAAAGTTGATATGTCTGGGAGACAGAAAGCAAGCAGGAGCAGGAAAAGGAAATCACAACAGGTGCTCAGAGAAAAGCAAAGATGAGTCAGTGAGGACCCTGAATGGGAGACAGAGTAAGGCAACTTCCCAACTGCTGTGTCTTATAAAGCTGTTCCTGTCTTTGGAATTTGGTAAAATGTCACTAGCATCCTTCTATTAACCACTAAGGCAGTTATTTCATGAGTTATTTGGAATAAGCTCCTGTTCTTTTGAGCCAAAAGGGCCTTGTGCAGCCATCCTCATGACTGCCTGTGAAGATAAGCAGTAGTGTTATCACAGGAAGAGAGAGGAGCAGTGTCAGCAATATGCTTGTCTAGTGTTCCATAGATTCAATTCATCAGAACCACCTGGGGAACTTTTTTAAAAATAAAGATTCACAGACTCATTCTGGTTCAGGATGGGCTCAGGAAACCAATGTTTTCTAAAGATCCCCAAATATTTCTCATGATAGCTGGTTTGAGGAACTTAAACTAAGGGCTCTTAATCTTGGAATTACCGATATCTTTGATAATAGCATAATACTATGATCCTCTTTTATTACATGACATTCACATGTGCTTTTGTATAATTTTAAGACCCCTAACCCAGACCTAGCCCAGTGTCCTTTCTGGGAGTAGATAGAAAATGACCCATCCAATAGCCAGTCAATGGGAAGCAGCCAAGCCACGCCTATTATCTGAGCTATTAGAGACATTTTTCAAATAACAAGTAAGGAAAAGACACAAGATACATTTCTTGGTGTCCAAAAAGAAACCACACTAGGTGTTTCAACAGAGTGTAACAAATAAATACAAAATTGGTTGTACAGGTGTTGAGGAACTGAAAGAGATAATAATTCCAGGAAACCATTTATGACCCAGGGAAGTAGGGCAAAGAGTAGGGGCTAGGATTCTCAGAACCTCTTCCCCAAACTGGTGTTGGTACTCCAGGAGCACGATGGAGGAGCCCTGCAGACCCAGGCCGCTGATCGCTGTGGAGAGAATTTTAATCATTTGTTGCTGGTAAAATTAAAGAGAAAAATAAAACTGATTCTGGAAGTATTGAAAGTAGCTGGGGGCTGGAACCAACTGCTGCTACTGGGACAGTGCTAACAGGCATAGAAATCAAAATAGAAGCAAACGAAACCATTGTTTTTCCTCTGCCTTCTCATTGTCCTCCAGTGCTCCTTATTGGTGGAATAGAAACAAGAAGTATGGTGATTTGTAAATATACCCAGAAATCACTTCATAAAGTGAAGGCTAATTCTACTCTCTTTCACTGTAGCCCGAGCTTAGTGACTCACTTCTAACAAATAAAGTAAACTGAAAATGATGCTGTGCAACTTTGAATACTTTTCATAGAGAAGAAAGGGTGACTCAGAGCGCGGAACCAAAAGTCATGGAAAAGTATTCTTGGGCAAGATCAAAGAAAAACTTTTATTATTAGCCCAGCTGAACTTCAGATTTTCTATGGGCCAATGACTCTTTTGAATCTTGCATTCTTCCCCTTCTTGAACAAGCATGTGTAAAGTAGCTATTACATGCCTGCATCACTGTTGCATGTTGAACATGTGAGGTGGAAAATTTACCTATCTCAGAGGTCTTCAGGCTTGGAGAAAGTGCACTCAAGGAGCTCTATTTTAAAATTACCTCTCAAGTGAAAAGAGTCTCAACCATACCTGGATCTGGTCTAGATAATGAGATTATGATATCAGAATATTGGGGACCTGAGAAGGGGGTGTGTGTATTTTGCACGTAAGGGGAATGTAAATAATTAGCCAGAGTGTACACTATGGTAGTTTTATTCTTGGACCTCAAATTTTTAAATATACATTTCTTCACGAAGTGGGGTCTAAGATTACTCCCCTTGTGGTGGGCTGGACTTAGGGACTCACGTCTTACAAATAGAAAAAACTATAAGGAACAGTGTGCAACCTCAAAGACGAGGTCATAAAAGGTACTATAGTTTTTTCCTTGCTCTCCCTCTTGAAACAAACATTCTGGAGAAAGTTACCTCCCATGTCAGTGGGAAGACAATGCAAGCAGCCTATAGAGTGGGTCGTATCCGGCAGCCCGTGAAAAATTGCCAACAACCATGTGAGCTTGAAAGAGATCCTCTTTCAGTCAGGCATTCAGATAAGAATGCGGCTTGGCTGAAATATTGATTAAAACTTTGAAAGACCTTGATGCAGAAGCATCTTGCTAAGCTGCACCCATATTCATGACCCACAGAAACTGTCAGAAAATAAATCTGTTATAAGTCATAAATTTGGGGATAATTTATTACACAGCAATATATAACTGACACAGATGGCAAAAGGGAAACAGTTTCCAGAGTCTTAGATTCAACATCATGAAGGAAAATATATATTAGAAGATTTGGGACTGAGAGACAAATTAATCACTGTTATGGTCCAACATTTTCCTACTCAGCATCCATTTATACCTCTGTAAATATGTGTAAACTTCCACACTAAAACACTAACACTTTCATGCTTAACAAGTTGCAAATATCATTCAATCAAATAAAAGACACTCTCACCTTCTCTGCCAAAATAAGCAATTCAAATTCCCAAGAATCATGGTGTGATCTCCAAGTGAAAGCAATCCCAGAATCCTTTTCTGGGCAACTTCTTGTTGAATGGGAATTTTCTTCTTTTCAGTACTAAACTAATTAGCAGAAGGCAAAGTTGTGATAACAGAAAGCATCTGCAAGAGGGTTCATAAGTATAATGAAGGGATCAGCTAGTTCTGAATCTCCCTTATTCTCTAGGCCACAAATCAAATGTCCAAGTTCAACCAAGTACAATAATTCATCATTTGCTCTAACCCGAATGTCCTCCAAAATATATGTGTTAACTTATTTGCCAATGTGATAGTATTAAGAGTGGGGGCCTTTTGGAGATGGTTAGACCATGAGGGCTCCACTTTCAAAGATGAGATTAGTGACCTTAGAAAAGGGCTGGAGAAAACTAACTAGGCCCCTTTGTTGCCCTTCCATTTTTTCTGCCGTGTGAAGACACAACTTTCATCCTCTGGTAGCAACAAAGCACCATATTAGAAGCTGAGAAAGCAGCACTCACCAATGAACCTGCCAGTGCCTTGACCCTGGGCTTCCCAGCCTCCAGAATTGTGAGAAAATAAATTTCTGTTCTTTACAAATTGCCCAGTTTCATATATTATGTTATGGCAGCACAAATGAAGTAGGATATCATTAGTATGCCAGCTATCTTAAATAATAAAACCAAGGCAAAGAGAATAATGCTACAATGTAAATATAATTAACAATATTGAATTGTACACTTAAAAATGGCCAAAATGTTGGGCGCTGTGACTCACGCCTGTAATCCCAGCACTTTGGGAGGCCGAGGTGGGCGGACCACGAGGTCAGGAGATTGATCCCATGCTCGCTAACTCAGTGAAACCCCATCTCTACTAAAAACACAAAAAATTAGCTGGGCGTGGTGGCGGGCGCCTGTAGTCCCAGCTACTCGGGAGGCCGAGGCAGGAGAATGGAGTGAACCCGGGAGGCAGAGCTTGCCATGAGCAGAGATCGCACCACTACACTCCAGCCTGGGTGACAGAGCGAGACTCCATCATGGAAAAAAAAAAAAAAAGTTAAATTTTATGTCATGTATATTTTGTCACAATTAAAAATAAAAATAAATAACAGGAAAAAAGAATAAGTTATTTGACCATTGTTACATGGCTTTTTTTTTTTCTTTTTTTTTTTATTATTATTATACTTTAAGTTCTAGGGTACATGTGCATAACGTGCAGGTTTGTTACATATGTATACTTGTGCCATGTTGGTGTGCTGCACTCATCAACTCGTCAGCACCCATCAATTCATCAGTATCAGGGCTTTTATTTGAATTTAGGATTTAAGAGCAATTGGTCTTATTACTTAGGACTTAGTGAAGTCTTCTTTGGGTTGAATGTTATTAGAGACTTTCAAGCTTAGGTACCTTGATGTCCACATCTCTTCCCAGATTTGGAGAGTTTTCAGCCATTATTTATTTAAATAAGCTTTCTGCCTCTTTGTCTCCCTCTCCTGCTTCTAGAAATCTCATAATGTGAAAGTGAGCTCTATGCTGGTGTCCAATAAATCTTGTAAGCATTTCCTCACGTACTTTTTTTCTTTGCCTATTTTTTTTTTTTTTTTTTTTTTAGACGGAGTCTCGCTCTGTGACCCAGGCTGGCGTGCGGTGGCCGGTTCTCAGCTCACTGCAAGCTCCGCCTCCCGGGTTTACGCCATTCTCCTGCCTCAGCCTCCCGAGTAGCTGGGACTACAGGCGCCCACCACCTCGCCCGGCTAGTTTTTTGTATTTTTTAGTAGAGACGGGGTTTCACCATGTTCGCCAGGATGGTCTCCATCTCCTGACCTCGTGATCCACCCGTCTCGGCCTCCCAAAGTGCTGGGATTACAGGCTTGAGCCACCGCGCCCGGCCTTCTTTGTCTATTTTCAAATGTCCTGTCTTTGAGTTCACAGATTCTTTATTTTGTTGATCAAGTTTGCTGTTGATTCTCTCTCTGTGTTGTATTTTTGCATTTTACTCATTGTACTATTTAGCTCCACTAATTCTTTTTTCCTGTCTCTTCACTGAACATTTTATTTTCTTCATGTACGTTTTATTTGATCTTGTTGTCTGTGTTCTCTTATAGCTCACTGATTTTTGAAACAGTTATTTTAAATTTCTTATCAGGCTGTTCACAGATCTTCATTTATTCAAGGCTAGTTCTTGAAATATTGTTGTATTCCTTTTGTCGTGTCATGTTTCTTTGATCATTTCAGTTTCTTGAAGTCTTGTGTTGCTGTCTTTATATTTGAAGAAGCAGTGACTTCCTCTAGTTTGTACTGACTGGCTTCAGGAGAGAAACGCCTTCACCAAATAACTCAGCTAGGAATTCTGAGACCTTTTCTATGGGTATACCCACTCCACACCTCTTGTTCCCTCTTGGGGTGTGGCGTTTCTTAAGATCGTTTGCCTTCTCTCCATCCTGCAAAGCCAGGTCGCGTGCTGAGAGCCTCCCATGTGTTTTCTCTAGGACAGTGGCCTGAAATGCTCAAGTTTGTGTGCTTTGTCCCAGTCCCACAGAATCAAACCAACTGTCTTTACAAGAGCTGTCTTGTGCTCATCATTTGCAAGGGCATGCTTGGAGAGCTGGCCTGAGGAGAGTGGTGAGGTGCATGGAGCATTCGAGTTGCCTATGGGCCAGTTGTGGGGGAGTCCACAGGTGAGATATTTTAAGCCACTCATGGATGAGCTGCCTGATTGAGTCCACTGAGCAGTTAGTAGGGCCCATGGCCACTCTTCTGTTCCCAGCTCCTTCCAACTACTTAGCTATGTCCAGCACTTCAGTATCCTGGGTGGAGCAAGAAAGAAGTGGGCCTATTGGCAGCATCTTGCATGGATGGGAAAACCAGACACTTATTCACCACGTTTTTATTCTCCCCTGAGTGAGAAATCATGGGCCAAGGGGAGTCTATCTTGGCACAGAGCTGTGCCACATTAGGAGAAAGGGTGACATGGGTCAAGTGAAAGTGTCCTTTGTACCCCCTTCAATGAATCTATTCTTAGATTTTTTACTTCAGTGTGTACTGGGACTCCTCCATTGACTCATAGATTCCTGCCAAGGTACTCTTATTCCTGGGTGTTTGTCAAAATTGATGCTTTTGCAGGGGGATAAGGTAGAAAGCTCCTATTTTACCACCTTGCTGATGCTACTTTCCTTAGGAATTAAAAATTTATTACCAATACTCATTATAAAGACAAAACTTATTTACCAATGCCTTTTACATTTTACAGAGGTGAAGAATTAATAGTGTAAGAATTAACAGTATGCATAACTAATGTAACCTTTCTCATTATATACTTGACAAAAAAAGAACATTGTATCTATTTTCCATTTTCAAAGTATTTAAGATTATAAATAACTAATATTTTATCCTTTTTTTTTTCCAGTCTATGTATTTTCTGTGGAGCAACTAGAGTTTTCAAAATTTTTTGATGAAAATCTTTTAGTCAGATGAAGTCAATAACTAGGGGCCCAGAAAACTAGATGCTTTCTGAGAGTAAAGCTAGAAAGTAAAATACCAAAGGTGAATTTAATAATCAACCTTCTTTTTCAGGGATAGGTCACCTCTATGGTTAAAGTAATAAAGAAGATTTTGGATCAAACCAAGGAAATATAGCAAAGTTTTGCATTATTGACAAAATTAACCCATATTAAGGGAAGAATAAAATTAGAGGTGCAGATAAAGGGATGTCTAGAGAACAAAGATTTGTGACTATCTTCAGGAATGTCCAAGGAAGAAAACACTCCATCAACTGACACAGATATTTTACAGTTCTTTCCTTAAAATGTTAATCAAATAAGCAAGGAGTCTTATTTCATACTATAATTATCTAGGAATAATACTAAAATTAACAAGAATAACTATTATTATATAGTATATAGTAATAATCACTATCATTATTCTTGTTATCCATAGTATTTTTAATAGCTAATTATCATGAATGTGTATGCTACTATTATTTTGTGGCAGAGGTTGTAAGGAAAATTCACCTTTCTTGCTTTCTTCAAGTGTTCCCCAAGCAGAAAATGAATGAATCAGTTTCACATGTAGTTTTCTACCAGGCAAACATGCTAATATGGCATAAACTTTTCATATCATTCTATTTTTCAGTGAAGTCAGTAACCAATTTATACAGAAGTCCCACATGAGTTTGGTGAGTGTGTCTCAAGTCATTAACGATGCTGATCTCTGTGTGCTGACAAAAAATGAATTTTGGAACCAAAAATGTAAGGCCCTGACCATAAACCACAGTTGTCTCATTTTGGCACCTCTCTGATAAGGACTTCATCCAGTACCTTTCTACTACTGTTACCTGGAATCTTGCTTAATTCAGCATCACAAATATGTTTTAAGTGTTTAGTTTTTCATTCATGGAACCAAAGCAAAACAGTATTTCTTTCTTTCTTTCTTTCTTTCTTTCTTTCTTTCTTTCTTTCTTTCTTTCTTTCTTTCTTTCTTTCTTTTCTTTTCTTTCTTTCTTTCTTTCTTTCTTTTTCTTTCTTTCTTTCTTTTTTCTTTCTTTCTTTCCTCCTTCCTTCCTTTCTCTCTCTTTCTCTTTCTTTCTTTCTTTCTTTCTTTCTTTCTTTCTTTCTTTCTTTCTTTCTTTCTTTCTTTCTTTCTTCAGCATTCATGTGTGTTTCTTAGGTGCTATATGCTGCTGCTACAATATGCCATGCAAGAACAAAGAATGGAAAAGTGTAATGGCTTATACCAGAAGTCTCCTGTAAAATCTACAGGATGGAACTTGGAATTTACTTTGAACTACCCTTCCATCTGGCAGAATAAGCAGAGCCTGTTTAACATTATGTACATAAATTTTCTCATACTGTCTTTAAATGAAAGCCTGTATGAGCTTCGCTACTATAGGTCCTGAAGATAGCTTCATGGTATAGGTCATACTTGCATCACTTTCCCACTAACACCGTATTTCCAGACACTGGAATTTTCTGGTGGAAGGGTGGTGAGGAAGATGGTCTTATTTTAAGTCAAAAGTCCTGACTCATGTGCACAAAAAATCATGTGTTATATGTGAATCAAGTACTATCATTGGAATTAAAAATTCTCCCCTGGCATGGCCACATTTTACTTTTAAATTGTAGAAAAGGATAACCGAGTTTTACAGGAACTGGCTTTTAGAAAAATGTCAAGTACAGTTCTGCCTTGGCTGGGCTAAATAATCACAATATTAGCCAGGAGACAGGGAAAGTGGGTGCATCCCTCAGGTGGGGGAGTTAGGAGAAAATGCCTCTCTGAAGGCTGACCTGCATTCTGTGTCTGAGCTCATGGCAAACTGTCAATCAGTAATTAAAGTGTAACCCTGGACACAAAATGAAAACACGGAACTTAGATTCTCTTCAGTTCAGTGGTTATCTTTTATCTGATGCATTCTGCTGAAATGGAAGCAGGTTTTCATAAGGAAATTTTACGGCTTTTTTGCATAATCTCTCTCTCTCTCTCCACCCCCACACACGTATCCTCATCTTTTCTCTCTTGTCCCTCTTCATATGTTTTTCCTTTCACTGGAGTCTGCACCATGAATGATGACATGAATGTTTTGCAAAATTCCAAGCAATCTTTGATTTCTCTCCACAGTGGCTTAGTAGCTGCTTTCATAATTCTTAAGCTCCCAAACTCATTTCCTCCTCCTCACTTTCAAAGAAGGGCAAATTACCTGTTTTATTGATATAACTGGAATTATAAGAGGTAAACATTACCAGTCTTTCAGGCTCAGTTTTCACTCTAAACCCCATTCAATTCTTTGTGTCTTTTGACAACTGATTTCACCGAAATGTAGAAATGAATCTGCATGTGCCACACTGTGTTACTGAAAGTTAAGCCACCCCTTCTCTTCCCTTTTATTTGCGTAACAGAGAATAGAGGAAGGAAATGTTCAAAAGCCTATTTTTTCTATACCCTCCCTATTCAAAAGGGCATAACATTTGCTAATGCAATTTATATTCACTTGGCCTGGTTCAAATGCTGGTTCTAGTACCTTCTACTTGTGACATAATCTCTCTGGCCTCCAGTGTCCTCATCTTTAATACAGGAATTGTGATAATTCGCTTCATAAGATAGCTGATTCAGTCTACGCTTATTGAGCACTAACTCTATGTCAGGCATTCCTTTAAGCCTCTTACCTGCTTTAACTCAATTTATCCAATAACTACATTTGATATAGGGACAATACTCCCCATTTATCCACAGGGGATACATTCCAAGACCCCTAGTGAGTTAGTGAGTACCTGAAATCAAGGATACCAGATTTTTTTTTCTTCCTGTACATACATACCTATAATAAAGCTTAATTTATAAATTAAGCACAGTGAGAGATGAACAACAATAACTAATACTAAAATAGAACAATTACAAAAGTATGCCAGTATAACAACTCTTGTACTTTAGGATCATTTTAAAGTAAAATAAAGGTTACTTGAATTTAAGTACTGCAACACTGTGACAGTTGATCAGATAACCAAAGAAGGTTACTAAATGACTGGGGTGGGTGGAATGTGCTACGTGGATATGCTGGAAAAATGGAGGATTCATGTCCTTCTGAATGGCATGAGAGTTCATCAGAATGGGATGCAATGTAAAACTTTTGAATTGCTCATTTCTGGAATTTATATTTAATATTTGTGGAACACTGTTGACCACAGGTGACTGAAATCATGGAAAGGAAAACTGCAGATAAGAGGAAACTATTGTACTATCATTACTCATATTTTGCAGATGGAAAAATGTGAAAAAGCACCACATTATTAACAGGTGGGAAGTGACTAATGCTGCAATGCAGGACAATTTAGTGAATCTGGATTGGAGCCCAGGATTTAGATTCTGAGCCTAAGCTTCTGAGTCCCACTTCTCTGAATCTTGTATCTACATCTTGGAATGGTACCATTCTCCAACGAGCTCTGTGCAATGGCAAATATGCTGAAACATACTCGAGGGCATTTCAGTACACACTGATTTCTTCCTGACCCAATAATTATCTCACAAGCTAAGCGATCATTTTATAAACGGCTACATTTTTGCAAAGGGAATTAGGAGGGGATGGATGAGTGAAGAGGCAATGCTGCAGACTCCCATTTCCCTTCCCAAGCAGCTTTTAGATAGAGAAGAAGAAACTCAGACAATGACTATGCTAGTAGGTTTTATTATCTCACGTTTAAAGGAGAAACACCCAAGACTTAAACTAGTAAATTAAATTGTCCAAGGTCATCAAACAAAATAAGTAGTGGTTACATTTCTAATTCTTTCTAACTCCAAGGAACAAACTCTTCACTGCAAAAACCTTGCTTCTCTGTGATAGTTCTAAGGATGTTCACTGATTATGTTTGGCTCTCCATCTTATGGCACATGGTAGGTCTGCCTCTGTACTTGAGTGGAGATATTTTTCACTACTTATTTTCCGCCTCTTGTTTGTCTCAGACTGTTATTGTTATGTAAAGTTCTGAACACAGAGGAATTGACAGTGAGGAAAAGGAGGTAGGCTAGTATGTAAGTATAACATAATTTTGTTATAAATGATTTGGTCTACGCAGACTACAATGTGTTCGGCACATGTGCAAATTAGTAAGAGTTGATTGTGAGTCCGTTGATAAAGGAAGAGGCAAAGCAATGTGTTAAAGCAGGAACATTACAATATCTAGTCAATCCCTAGACTGAGTAGAGTCACTAAGAAATTTTGCAATATTAGGCAAATTCCATTTCATTGAATCTCTGATGCATTAACCATAAAATAAGGTTTTAATTCAATGCTTTATGCCATAAATCAGTATATAAAATAGAGAATGGTCACTATTACATGAGAGGCCAGTATTAACAAATTTCCCTGTGTACTAGTTCATTCACCATGAAAAGTTTTTGGACTGGCTCATGTTCCTATGATTGTATCCAATTTTCCAAACATGTGTATAGTATACATAGATACTTTCTGGTTCATAAGTTCTGGGAGATGACAGGCCCATGCTATCAGTAATAAAGAGCATGTCAGTTGTTGACTTTCCGTACTAGTTTTACTGTGTAATACATTTATCAATACTTGTATTTGTTTTTAGGGATCCGATTTATCTTTTCCAGAGCCTCATTCTCAATAACCGCCTAACCCGATCAGTGCTAAATCTACCATCAGTGTAAAATCTAAAACAAAAAAAACAGAAGAATATCAGTATAAATACTAAAAAGCTTCAAACTCCCACCTGGCCTTTTGTTCAGTGCAACTAAGGTCAGTAGATATGAGTCAAAGTAGGCAATGGATTGAGCCCACAGAATCCTCAACCTTTCTATGCTCTGTACATCTCACAGTGAATTCAAAGCAGAGAGAGAGAAAAAAAAAACTGTTTACCAAGTTAAGAACCATGTTGTTCTAGCATCTAAGATTAGGCAGTTTTCAAAGGCTAAGTCAGCATCCTGTTCATTCCTTTAGAACACTAAATACAACTAGAGAGAACATAACTAATTTGTTATTGACCTAATTTTTATGTGTCTCACCATGTAGAAGAGAACTCCATAAGGGGAATGATTTGAATGTCTTATGTCTTCAGAGCCTACTAGAGTCCCTGGTATTGGATAGACCTCAAACAACCTTTGCCATGAATTTAAAAATATGAAATATTTGTGGCCATACAGCACATTTTTCATTCATTCATTCAATCAACAGATTTTTGAGGTCTTGTGTATCAAGCACAATGGAGACGCACTGATAAATTAGATATGGAACTTACCCTCTGGTAGGTAAGATGGACATTAAATTATTATTTATATAATTAGATATTTAATTACAATTTTGAAAAGCATTACAAATAAGAAATGCAATTTGCCAAGGAAACATATTATTTGATCTAAGCTATGTGAGATAGTTTAGGGAAGGATTCCCTGACAAAGTGACACTTTGAGGCAAGATGTAAGGAATACTTGGTAATTAATGTGACATGTCTCCAAGAAGAAAGGACATTCCAGAGCAAAGAATATGCTTCAAGGTCCTGAGATGGAAAGGCTAAAGCTGCATTCAAGGACTGAGAGCAGCTCAGTGTGACCAAGGAAGGAAGAGTGAACCAGAGTCCTGCGGGATCAGTTTAATGCGGCAGGCAGGGATTGGCTATTCCAAGAACTTACAGGTTATGTTAAGGTTATTTTTTTTTTCCATTGTCCCAAGAAGAAGAGGAAGCACTTGAAAGGTTTTAGCCATAGATTTGTTTTTAAAAGATCACTGTGACTGCACTAATGATAATAGCTTAGAGAAATATAACAGTGTATGTGAGGAAACCAGTCAAGAGGCAAGGCCATGGAGGTGAAAGTGAAGATTAAAAAAAAAATAAAGAGGATTTGGAATTGGGAAGAAAATTAGGTTGTAAATTTGATGACAGATGACGATTAAGATGTGGAGATGGGGTAAGAAAATGTTAAGGATAAATCTTTAATTTGTATCTTGCCTGATTCAGACCCATTCAGACCAATTCAGGGCCATCTTATTCATTAGGCTCAGCAGGCACGGTGCCTGGGGCCCACAAAATTTTTAGAGGGACTGTCAAGAAATTTTTTTATTTTCTTTTAATCCAAAGAGCAAAATGAACTTTAGGAAAGACAATACTTAAACATATAATATTAATATATTCTTCTTTATACCAATGCAATAAAATATAACTTTTAATATTCTTATGGAGGAAACGAAAGTGCCCAGGGCCCACGGAAGTTATAATGCACCCCTGGAGCAACTGTCACTGATATAACAAAACTGGATGAAGACCAGGTGGGCGTGGGGCTGGAGGCTATGGCAGCACAGGGCAAGTTGGCTCTAACATCAGTTGAGTTCAAGGTACCTGCGAAACATCCAAGTGCAAGTGACAGAAAGTCCTTCAGATATACGACTTGAACATTACTATGGTATTCTCAATGTCAAAACCTATGGAGTCATAAAGTGTGGATTTCAGTTCCAACTTCACCATTGTGGTAATCTTTGGTTACTCTTACTACCTTAAACAACATCATCTTTCCTCCAAGAAATGCTTCAAAATACATGGTTTTGTTGATGGAGACCCTTTAGCCCAATTGTAGTGAGAGGTTACCTGTGGGCTTAACCAAAATGAGCCAATCGGAGTCCTCCTGTGGGATTTTGTATCTGACAGTGGTTGGAAAGACCCCTGTGACTTTCTAGTAGTAAATCTACTAGAATGTGCCCTTGAAATTGCCAGGGAAAGGGTACACTACCACATAGAGAAACTTGCTTGAGAAAATGAAGCCAACATTTACGAAGTGACAGATTCAGTATAGAGAAAATTCCAATGCCGTTGTCATCCCTGTTTCCAATCCTACCACCACATCTACCCTTGCACTCTCTAGATCATTGACTGATAAATTGTCTAGTCTGTTTAGGGTAATTACAGTTTTGATTTCTATCATTTTCAAAAGCAGGAAAGATGGCCAATATAACCACAAAACACCATGTGATATTGTCTAAGTCGTGTAATCTCCCCAAGCTTCAGTTTTCTGGTCTATAGGATGAATATGGAAAAACAACATCATAGGGTCATGATGATTACATAAGAAAATCAGAGAATTGCTTTAAAGTTCAGTGTACAGCATGCGCATATTGGTTATCATTTTCACGATGAAGAGAGAAAGCAGGAGGGACTTCTAGATGTCAACATGGGAGCTGTTTGGCCCACACAAGGTCTGGCTCAGTTCCTGGGAAGCCATTACATGTGGTTTAGAGAATGCCTTCTCAATGTGCACCATTAGATCCAAGAAGAGTCATTATTATTTTTCTGTGGTACTCTCCACTTCATGTTTTTCCTTTTCTGTTTTGTTACTGTTGTTGTTGCAACTCCCTCTTTACAGAACATGTTGATCTTTACTAATTTTCCAATATTTGCCAAAAGCAGTGAGCTTACTCTGTATGAAATTCATGTGGAGCTGTGATGAGTTGCCTTCCACCTCCCTTAAGGCTCACAGTGAAAAATTCCTTCCCTGTGTCCTCTAAGCATCCTTTCCTAACTGTACTGTTGACCTCTCCTCATTGCAGTATGAGTTGTTTATGTCCACTGTCTCTCACTGATTAGACCGTGAGTCTTCAAGGGCAGACATATAGTCTCATTTATGTGTGTACATCTCCAGCACTGAGCACACAATAGGTACTCAACAAACATTGGTTCAATAAACAGATGAATTTAGATACATATCACAAACTCACAAAACACACATTAGCATCTCTAACACCAGTAATGTGTAATGTGTACTATAGAATCTGAAATAAAATCCAAGCAGCTGGATTGAGATTTGGAAGTATATATATGGACAAATAGGTGGTGCTTGGCTCGAGGGTGGCCTGCATCCCCTTTATGAGAAAGAGACCCCGTGAAGGTAGATGTGAACTGTCTTTAGTTCAGCCTGTGGCAGGAGGTGAGCTCTCATTAGGAGTACCTGAAAAACGCATAAGACAACTGGTTGTTCAAGACACTGCCACTACACAGCTTTACTCTGTCTGGTTCTTACTTTATAGGTCTGTCGTTAGGGCATCTATATTTTATTTCTGTAAAAACTGGTAACGAAGTCAGAAAGAGCCTTTTGTGGCATCACTATTTGTAAATTATACAGGCATAAAAGAGCATCACAAAGACTAGAACTCATATTTTTCATTCTCCAATAAGCATACTATCAATTAAAAACTCAAGGTCAAGAAGCTTAGCCAAGTTTCCATCCAGATGGAATTGATAATAAGTGTTATAAAGCACTGAAAACAAGAGATTCCAGCCAAAGCAAAGACAAGTCATAAAAGGTACACACCTCCCTAATGCGGTAATAACACCACAAATGTGGGTCTTAGTTTGCCACAAATCTGCTTTTTCACTCTGTTTTTCAGCAAACATGTATCAGTGCCTACTATGTGCTGAAGAATGCATAGAAGCTGTGGTCATGAGAAGGTCCCTGAGAAAATGAGAAGAAATATATATGAACAAACTCAGACCCAGATGTACATGGATACATACACCATGTGCAGCTAGTAGTGCAAAATCAGTCAGACTAAGGCAGAGTCATTGGTGATCGCTTCTTCAAGCCTGTGGTATGGGTTGAATGTGTCCCTTCAAAATTCACGTGTTTAAGTTCTGACCCCAGTACCTCAGAATGTGCCTTATTTGGTAATAGCTTTTCAGCAGACTTAATTAGTTAAGTTAAGATGAGATGATACTGGGGTGGGGTAGGCCCCTAATCCAAGATGACTAGTGTCCTTATATCACAGGAAAAGTTGGACACAAACACACAAAGAGCAAAAACACCATGTGCAGGTAAGAGTCATGCTGCCACAAGCCAAGAAACTACCAGAAGCTAGGAGAGAGACCCGAAGCCAGTCTCTATTTCCTACTCCAGAGCGAGTGTGTGATTGGAGCGTGGGATGGAATTTATGCCTTCAGAAGAAGCATGGCTCTGCGAACACCTTGATCTTAGACTCCTGACCTCCAGAACTATGAGATACTATATCGCTGTTGTTTAAGCAATTCAGTTTGTGGAACTTTTTTACAGCATCCCCAAGAAACTAATACAACTTAGTTGACAGAGGATTAAATGACTGATGATTAAATGACATAGTGTATATGAAAAAGCTTTTTGAACTTCAAAGTTTAAAAGCACAAAAATGTACATCATCCATAGAGGTCCTTTGCACAGCCCAAATTATATTGTGTTCCCAAGCAAGTCTGAGCCCCAGGTTTTAGATTTCAAGAGCAAAGCACAGAATCTGGATCTGTACCATACAACATAGGAGGCATTTGCCACATGGGAGCACCCGAAATGTGCCTAGTTCAAAGTGTGATGTACCATAAGTGTAAAACACACACCAGATTCCAAAGACTTCCTCTGAAAAAAAATGTAAAATTATTCATTAATAATTTTTATACCAACTACATGTTGAAATGATAAAATTTTAGATGCATTGAGTTAAATAAAATATATTATTAAAATAATTATTTCACCTGCTTTTCATTTTCATCTTTTAATATGCCTATTAGAAAATTTACAATTGCAAATGTGGCACATATTCTATTTGTATTAGACAGCACAATTCTAAAGGTAAAATGTGTCCCTACATTTTCCTGAAATCACTGAAAATAGATACTATTTTCCATCTGGTTATGTGTCAATTATAACAGAAGGTCTTCCTTTAGATCACTGAATCAGAGCACTTTGCAGTTAAGTGCAAGGAGGTTTGCCTGCCAGTGGTTCCATCAGCTGCTCCCACCTCACCAGGGAAGGTTTTAAAAGTTCAGACCTTTGATCCCCTTCCTCTGCTTGTCTTCATTCCATCCTCTGAGGACTCCAACTCATCCAGCTGGTGACGAGATTTCATATTTTATTTCACAATTAGGTTAGAAAGCCAGTGTCCTTTGCTTTTCATTGAGGAGGCAGTTTTTGAGAAATGACCTCCCGTTGGCCAAACAGAAAAGACTAAACGTTCTACCTTCGAAATTATACAGACTACCATTAAAGTTACAGCCTGTCACTTACTATCCTGGGACTTTTCACAGATACTTAGGGCTAAGCATTAGCCAGGTGATAGAAATACAGATAATTACGAAATAGATTCAGCCATTAGGGGACTGAGAAGCAATTTGGGAAACTAGCATTTACCTCCAGGGTTACAAAGATCTTTGAATGACAGCTCATATGAAAAGTGCAGTGTTCTATATGGACACAATACCTATTAGCAGGATTATCACCTCAAATTAAAAAGTCTTAGTACTGTGTCTGACACAAAGAAATTTTTTTGTAATACAGTCCCCCCCCTTTTTATTACCTCACAATTCACTACACTTTTCAATGCCCTGAAACGTCTCCCAAAATATTCACTTTAGATATATGAAAATTAAAATCCAGGAAGATATATGACACAACTCCCATCCCCCAATTACACAATCACTCTGGAGCAGGAAATGAAGAGAGCAGACCACTTTGTGGGGCTATCCCCAGTCTTAAGGAACTTATCCATATTAGGCAGGATTGTGTCAACTGAAACTATGGGGACGAGCTCTGACCCTTGGTGATAGGCTGCCATGAAGTTGACAGGATGCCCCACCAAGCAGGAATCAACACAGGACAAAAGTATAATCCTCACATTTAGGATGCATGGCAAATTCAGGACCTGCCAAACACTGAAAAGCAAAGAATTAAGGAGACATTCCTGATATATTCCCACATATTCTATGGGCATCTCCTCACACAAGGCTCCCAAGGTATATGCTCTTCTTACCTTTCCAGGATGAAGAACAGGATTTAAGAAATAGAGAAAAGAAAGCTTAGTTAACAGTAGCTTAATTCCTTGAAGAAACCAATATTAACATCACAAATATGTTTCATTTAAGTCTTTTTCTCTGCTTATGTTTCTAAAATTGGTATAACACTTTATAAGTAGTTTTGTATTCTGTCTTTTCACATATATAATATGAATTAATCCATGTTAGAAAATATTCTTTCAAGTATCATTTTAATAGAAAACAACATAGCATTGTATGTATGTATGTATACACTCCATGATTTGTTTAACATTCTTTATAGTAATTATTTTGTGATAATGAAAATACATGATACAGTATACAAATGCCAGACATGAATATCTTTGGTCATCAGTCTTTGTTTCAGATGCTAAAAACATCCTTAGATTGCATCAACGAGCATAAACAATTTAAAGACATGTACTTCATGTCGTCAAACTGCTTTCAAGAGAGTCACACTAAGAGAGCAGGAAATGCACATTATAGCGACGCCTTGTTGAGTCAAAAATCATTGGGTTTTAAATTTGCTAATTACATATGCAAAATAATAAGATCCCATTTCTATTGATATGCTTGCTTTGATACCAAGTAAAAAACAATTTTTAAAATATTTATCAGTTATTTGACTTTCTTTGAGAAATGACGATTCATACCCTTTGCCCACTTTATTACTGTATTAGTAACTCTCTACCACTACTTGTAATACATATGAGTTCTGTATACACTAAGAATAGCAACACTTCATACCAATACTTCTTCAGAATATTTTGTGAATACTCTCCTTGGGTTTTCTTCATTTTAATTTTCTGTGAATGTTTTGTTTTACGTTTTTTAAATGTAATCCAAACCATTATTTATTGACTTTGCAATTACCTTCACTGTTTTATTTATACTTAAAAGTCTCTTTCCTGCAAGGTCCAGATAAATATAGAAAATGTTTTCTCTTTTAAAAGAATAGTTTTATTTTTTAATACTTATTTCAATTAATATAGTTGGAAATCACTTTACTGAACAATTTGCTATGTCAAGAAATTATTTCTGATATCAAAACATTTATAGATTATGCTGGAGATAAAAGACATGGTCATAAATGGACCATATATAAGGGAGATGTTGATTAATTAATTTTCTTGTTAGCTGAAATTCTATGTGTGGATCTTAATAATCTTGGGTCTTTTGGCAGAATATGTAAATCAGAAAATATGCTTATAAATAGTATTAACTGTAAAAGAACTAAAAAATTTTTATAATTTAATCTCTATAATTGTAACTGATTTAAAGTTCCTAACTGTATAAGGTGCCCTTATAATATAACCCTCCCCCTATAGGGTAGATTCTAAAATGTTAAAATTAGTTGTTTCTGGATTTGTAAGATTATATTGATTTTTTATATTTATATACTCTTTAGTATTTTCCAATTCCTACAATAGGCATTTATGACTTTTAAGAATAAAAAGTAAAGGAATGTCGTTTGAATTGAAAATAAGGTATTGCTTTTCCCATTAACACTTCAATAATAATACACTTTTTCATAGGCAGTTCTTTTTTTCAAAGTGCTTCATAGTTGTTTTCATTTCTTATTCCTTTCATGGATAAAAGGAAAAAAAAAGCGGGGGGAAATAGTTCCCTTGAGGCATGTTTCTAGGTTTGGGATTATTCAGACTCATTGCCCGCCACCTCTTTCGACACTAGTCTCCCATTCGTGTTGTGCTTTTTGATTTCCTGTGAATACACCACACCTTTACACCCAATTCATGCCTTGGCATACGATGATCGCTTCCTTCCTTCCCCCTTCCCCACCAGTTTCTGACTGCTGACAATATTCCATCTCAATATATTTTTCTTGGCCTTCCTGCCTATGTCCCCTCTGCCTTCTCTCTTCTGCTTCCTTACACCTTGCAACTCACGATCTGTCTCCCCTTCTCAGCCGTGAACTTTCTGTTGGAAGCACTGTATCTCATTCATCTTTTGAATAATATGATTCTTACTCATTTGTAAGACCCAGTACAATGAGGCATATAGCTTCTTTACTTGGCTGCATTACATGTACTTTTCAGTAAACTCAAAAAACAAAAACGTATATACTTTCAGCATTCAAAATATATATATATAGTAACTTTATTTCCTCAAATGTTAAACATAGAGTTAACATATGATCTACAAGTTTAACTCTTAGATATATGTTCAATAGAAATAAAAGCTATCTTTATAAAAACTTGCATATAAATGTTAGCAGCATTACTCATTATTATTCATATTCATAATAGACAAATACTAGAAACAACTCAAATCATCCACTAACCAAATAATGGATAAACGAATGTCATATATTCATAAAATGGAATATTATTTGCTAATAAAAAGAAATAGCATACCGATACATGCAGCAACATAGATAAACTTCAAAAACATTCTGCTAGGTGAAAAAAAACCCAGTTGAAAAAGATCACGTTATATAGTATGTCCAGAATAAGCAAACCTATGGAGACAGAAAGGAGATTACTGGCTGGCGAGGGATAGTTGTGTGTGTGTGTGTGTGTGTGTGTGTGTGTGTAGGGTGGGAGGGATAGGGGAGTGACTATTAATGGAGTGATAAAAATGTTCTAAAATTATGGTGATTTAATTATGGTAACAGACTATGGTGTTGGTTTTACACCTTTATAAATGTATTAAATACAACTGAATTGAACACTTTAAGTGGGTGAACTTTATGGTAGGTAAATTATTTCTCAAAAGCTATATATACACAGATAGATATATATACAGCTTGAAACACAAAATCCTTACTCATTTTTTTTTCTTTTCTTTTCTTTCTTTCTTTTTTTTTTTTTTTTTTGAGACAGAGTCTTGCTCTGTCACCCAGGCTGGAGTGCAGTGGCACGATCTCGGCTCACTGCAAGCTCTGCCTCCCAGGTTCACGCCATTCTCCTGCCTCAGCCTCCCGAGTAGCTGGAACTACAGGCGCCCGCCACCACGCCTGCCTAATTTTTTGTATTTTTAGTAGAGATGGGGTTTCACCGTGTTAGCCAGGATGGTCTCGATCTCCTGACCTCATGATCCGCCCACCTCGGCCTCCCAAAAGTGCTGGGATTACAGGCATGAGACACAAAAATCCTTACTCTTCATGGGAGTGGCAGCCCATCCCCAAACTCTACCCCATAGCCTTGCCACTATCCACCACTGAAGGAGGAATGTGAAGATAGACTCAGGAAATATGAGATTTAGGGGCATCTATTGTAACTACTCTTGGTAACATTTTAATAATATTTTTACATTTTGAAGCATCAGGCTGGCCAAATAGTCGCAAAGTCAAAACAACCCCATTAATTCAACTATATCAAAGTGGCTGTATATAAATGTGCTACTTTTCCACCTCTTCCTAGCCCCCTAGGGATTAGTGGTCAATGGTTTACTTCTCTGACTTTCCATAGATCCCTGTTTATGACTCTTTTATGTTGTGGTATTATTGGATTTTCTGTATATTTCTCCTAAAAAGTTAGACTCACTAAACTATGAACCCACAGACCATATAGATTCATTATGGAACTTTGTCTTCTAAATACAAGCTGGAAAAGGGTAATGTTTTATGTTTACTGAGTACAATTTTTAAAAAGCCAAAAGATAAGAGACAGCATCACTGCTAACTTTAAAAGTATATGCTTTCTACTTCTATTCCCAGGAAGATGTTAAGCAATTTATTTGATGTCCTTAAAAAACCATCTTTATAATGAAACAAGAGAAACCATGATTAAATATCAAATTCAACTTGCTGCACAGCATAACAAAAGTAGAGTGGAATAAAAAATGAAGGAGAATTTTGAGTCATGTGAGTAGCAGAAACCCAAATATCCTCGATGATTTAATTTTACCTGAATAAAACAAGGACTAGGCAAGTTGATCTCAAATATCTTTTTTCCTGGGTCTTGTACAACTGAAATTTATGAGCAAAGTTGCTTCCGTACCTCTATACAGACTCGATGCTATGCCTCCACACCAGCTGCTGGAGAGATGACAAATGACAATCAAAGAAATCACCAGGAGACAATGGCCTCTATAAGGCCCACAGGCTTATTTGTTATGAATTAAAATGCTCAAACTTCAGATTCACTCTCGTCCTCTGTATTTATGGTTCCTTCCGCCTTGAAGCAAGCATAGTGAGTGCCATGATAAATTGTTGAAAGTCTGTCTCATTTCCAGGCAGACCCTGTAAATTTCTGAGCTGTGCTTTGCAACCCTTCATTCTGATTTGTAACGTTCAACCACACTGTCAATGACACACAAAGGTTCTGCAAGGCCTTTTTCCTTTGACTGAGCAGTGGCCATGAGGTCCTGGCCTTTCATTATCCCCAGAATGTCACAAAATCGTACTTAATCAGAGCATCCAGCCCTTTTCAATGAGGATGATGTGCTTGTCTTCCCGGTCAAGACTTTTGTCTAAGGAATGGCAGGTGCTGACAGGGGCACAACCTTGTCAGGATGTGTGATTTTGGAATATAGTAGGGAGGGTAAAGTCCTAAACAGAAGGTTCTCCCTGTACTTAGGATGAAACCCCAAAATATCAATCCCCTGGGACAAATATTCTTTTCTTAAACACATATTTATAACGTGCCCAGCACTCTTGTAGAAGCTTGGGAGATAGGAGAAAACAAAGCAGAGCAAGTCCTTGATCTCTTGGGGCTTAGATTATGTTCCTTTCTCTGAATGAACAAAGGGATGAATGAGTGAATGTACACGATCTTTGTATTCACAAGAGTTTGCCAATCCCATTGCTATCTAAATCATATCTGGCCTGCTAAGCCAGGCTTACAGCACAACCTGGGCAACTAGTGAAAGTAACCTAAAGGATAAAACAGTTTTTCGAGGTTATTTCTCACCTTTTCATACATGAAATATTAACACCTCGCCCCTAAATTCTGGTTTTCTTTGCCAACTTCAAGATTTTTCTCTGAACCTGTATAATTCTGTTCAATCTCTCAACCTCCTGCTTGGTGGGCCTTAACATTCACACACAATTTTCAGTTTCATATCCTCCTTCCATATTTGTGTTCTTTCAAAATTAAGTATACATCAATAGTGCAGCTCAAGGTAGCACAGAAATTCACCTGCTCAGAGGACAGATACAGATCACTATGAAATAATTGTCTCCATGGAACCTAGAAAACAAAAGAGTGGGAAATTAAGACTTCATTTTTTCCCATTTGCCAGATAAAGGTGTACTTTGATGCTAGACATTTACTTACAAAGACTGGACAATAAAACTGAGAACTAATTAAAGCCTGGGGCGAAAGAAGACAGAAAAGCTGGATTTTTTTTTTTTTTGAGACGGAGTCTCCCTCTGCCGCCCAGGCTGGAGTGCAATGGCCGGATCTCAGCTCACTGCAAGCCGCACCTTCTGGGTTTACGCCTTTCTCCTGCCTCAGCCTCCCAAGTAGCTGGGACTACAGGCTCCCGCCACGTCGCCCGGCTAGTTTTTTGTATTTTTTAGTAGAGACGGGGTTTCACCGTGTTAGCCAGGATGGTCTCGATCTCCTGATCTCGTGATCCGCCCGTCTCGGTCTCCCAAAGTGCTGGGATTACAGGCTTGAGCCACCGCGCCCGGCCGAAAAGCTGGATTTGTATCTGAGGGGTCTCTGTCTCAGCAGTGTTGATGGACAACAAAGGGAGCCTAACATCCAGGGCCGCTGGAAGGCTGAGCTCTCCTCAACCCCCACAACAAAGCGGAGGCTAGAACTGTAACAGGGAATCAAACCAGAAGCCAAATACCCCAAGGCAAGTTCTGAATAGGAAACACAATCATAGGCATAGGTACATTAAAGTACGAAGGATTAGGCAGTGACAAAAGAATAGCAATGAAGAGAGGAAGGAAAGACTCAACACTTCACAGTCTCACAGTAGGTGCTGAGCACTTTCACATATAATAGTTCATTTAATATCCACAACAATTTGTGTGAAATAGATATTATTAAAACTCATTTTGAGAAACGACAACAAATTGCTGAAATCTGGGAAGTGAAACAGCTGCATAAATCAGGCAGATGATAACAAGAGACCCAGGAATAGCCCCTCATCTCTCTGGTACCAGGAGATTCATGATTCACCTTCACTAGCTTTATCGTCATAGCAGAACAATGTGGAACTTTACATAAAACATCTTCCATTTTTTTAACTTTTATTTTTTTTTTTAAGGATATATGTGAAGGTGTGTTACATAGGTAAACTCATGTCATGGGCATTTGTAGTACAGATTATTTCATCCCCCAGGAATTAAACCTAGTACCCAATAGTTATTTTTTCTGCTCCTCTCTCTCCTCCCACCCTCCAATAAACCTCAGTGTCTGTTATTTCCTTCTTCATGTTCATAAGTTCTCATCATTTACCTCCTGCTTGTAAGTGAGAACATGTGGTATTTGGTTTTCTGCTCCTGCATTAACTTGCTGAGGAAAATAGCCTCCAGCTCCATCCATTTTCCCACAAAAGACAGGATCTTAAAAACCTCCCATTTTACTTGACTGGACTTAATGTTCTCATTTTTTCCCCTAATTTGATGGGACAGTAAATGATTTGATCTATTACTAGAGCATGAGGAAAGGAGAGTATAAATTGCTATTTACTGTTCATAATTACATACCTGTATCAGAATCAGCTTTTGAAACCATTGTAAACTAAATAGTAAATTGTTTCCAGAGTTTATCTCCACTGTATTAAGAAGCATTGTAAGAACAGCACCGGGCTCTAGAGATTCGGGGTGCCTTGGAAGATGAGAGTGCAAGCGAGGCATGTATTTTCAGCCTTTAACTGACCTGATACCCTAAACCTAAAAAGAATTCCTCATATTAAGATATCATAAATATTGTTTCCTATACATCATTTACTTTCATCTAAAGGTTTGGGTATCACTGTTATTGCCCTTATATAATAATACTGAGAAAACTGAAGCTCAAGATAGTTAAAATGTTATCCAAATTCTCTTCTAACAGTGAACTTGCTTGTGCTAGTTTATTGCCAAGTCAAATGTGACTTCAAAGCCAGACTTTGTCCTGGACATGACTTACTACTCACTAGGGGTGTGCTATGAGACTTTATTTGAACTATGAATATGAGTAGGAATCTGTGCAGTGTGTGTGTGTGTGTGTGTGTGTGTGTGTGTGTTTCCCACCAGCAGGTGACTTATTTGTTAATACTACCAGCATGTTCACACACTGGATCCACCTACTCTTAGGCTAAACTCTGCATCAGCACTGTGGTAGACTGTTACTCAAACCAAAGCTCCAGTGGTCCTTTAGCTACATCTTGATAATAGCCAAAGGATAAATGCACACATGAGTACCTGAGATCGTCAGTGCTACTGCTTTAGAACTGGTAAAATATGTTCTTTGAGCCTATAATATTGATACATTTGTATTTTTCTTTTAATTTTCTTGGCCCTGACTTTTTCTCCTTCAACTTTATGAGTTCATTCCGTTATCTATTTAGTGTATATATATACATATTCTTATATATTATATATTTGTACGTGATTGGAAGAACATAAGGAAAGAAGGGTGTAAATTATATATAATTTTTGCATATATACATGTGCATTTATGTATATGTGTATGTGTGTGTGAATACAGTTGGCCCTTGAACAACATGAAGTACTGTTGACCAGAAGCCTTACCGATAACATAGTTGCTAACATATTTTATATGTTATGTGTATTATATACTGTGTTTCTAATTATGAAAACCATAAGAAGAAAAAATGTATTTACTGTTAATTAAGTGGATCATAATAATGTTCTTCAACCCAGCCATCCTCACTTTGAGTAGACTGGGAGGAGGAAGAGGAGTGGTTGGTCTTGCTATCTCAGTGATGGCAAGGGCACAAGAAAATCGACATGTAAGTGGACCTGCCCAGCTCAAGCTTGTGTTGTTTAAGGGTGAGTATATCACACTACTATATGCCAGGCACTACTCCAGGCACTTGGAGTATATTAGTGAACAAAACAGACGTAATTTTCTGCTTACTTTTTTGCAGAAGGCTTTAGAAAATAAATAATAAAAATAATAAATTATAGATACATTAGGAGTTGAAAAGTGTTATGGAACATAGGGCAGCATGGGGCTGAAGAGATATAAGTGGGGGTGCAACTTTCACTTTTAATTAGGGTGGCTGGGTAGGCCTCTTTGAGAGGATGAACTCTGAGCGAATACTCTAAGGAAGAGAGAGAAGACCATTTGGATTTGGAGGAGAGTTCCGGGAAGAGTGAACAGTCCATGCAAAGACCATAAGGCACAAGCATGCTTGACATATTCAATAAATAGTATGGAAGCACGTGTATGTGGCTGAAGAGAGTCAGAAGGAGAGAATAATGATAAGTTCAGGGAAGTCTGAGCGTTGCGAGTCTACAGGGTTATTGTAAAGACTTTGTCACATACTCTGAATAAGACAGAAAAATGTCAGGAGAATTTGAGCAGGGAATGACTTTATTTGACTGACTTTTTACAAGAATCATTCCAGTCGCTATGTTTAGAACAGATCTTGTGATGGAAAGGTTGGAGGCATGAAACCAATTTACACACTAACTGCAGAAATTCAGGCCAACGATAATGTAGGCTTGGGTCAGAGTGATAGCAGAGGAGGTGCTAATAAGTTGTCAGATGCTGAATACATTCTGAATGTAAATCCAGTAAGATTCCTTGACACGTCGTATGTGGGGTGTAAATGAAAGATAGCAGTCAAGGAAGATTCTAGGTTTTCGCCTAAGAAACTTAAAAGAAAATGTTACCACTAATTGAGATGGAGAAGGCTGCAGGTGAAGCAGATGTGAGGGTGAGATCGGGAGCAGAATTCAAAGTTCTACTTAGGTATGTCACGTTTGAGATCTTTATCTTTTCTGAGTGGAAAGGTCATGCAGGCACTTGGATATACACATTTAGACTGCCATAGAAAGTCTAGATGAGGTAAAGTTTGGAGTTATAGATTGAGATCTATCAGAACATAGATGTTATGTAAGCAATGTGAATTAAAGTCACCAAAAGAGAGAGTCGACTTAAAAAGAAGAAAGCCGGCCGGGCGCGGTGGCTTAAGCCTGTAATCCCAGCACTTTGGGAGGCCGAGACGGGCGGATCACGAGGTCAGGAGATCGAGACCATCCTGGCTAACACGGTGAAACCCCGTCTCTACTAAAAAATACAAAAACTAGCCGGGCGAGGTAGCGGGCGCCTGTAGTCTCAGCTACTCTGGGAGGCTGAGGCAGGAGAATGGCGTGAACCCGGGAGGCGGAGCTTGCAGTGAGCTGAGATCCGGCCACTGCACTCCAGCCTGGGGGACAGAGCGAGACTCCGTCTCAAAAAAAGAAAGAAAAAAAAAAAAAAAAAGAAGAAAGCCATTAAAACATTTAGAATTTAGGTAAAGGAGGAAGAAATGTAAGCAAAGAAGAAAGAACAACAAAATAGTATGCTTTATCACAGAAGTCAAGCAAGAGCACTTTTTATAAATAGAGATCTTGAATCTGATTATAAGTTACCTTAAAGTTGAGGAATTTGAGGAAGACATTGCATTCGGCAACACCAGGTTCATTGATAACATTAAAGCAGCAGATTTACTGGAGTTATATGAATATGAACCAGAGAGGAGAGAAAGAAAGAAAGCAAGATGAGGAAACAACATCTCGAATGGACAATTCTTTGCATTAAGATAGGCTGAAGGTAAAGATTGTAAACTGTGAAGTCAGAGTATTTTCCTAAACTTAAATCACAGCTCTACTTATGTATTAGCTTTTGAATGTTGCAAACATTATTTCACCTTGCTAAGCCTCAGTTTTCTCATCTGGAAAATACAGTTACTAATAGTACTTATTTCACAGGTGTTTGTGAAAACTAAATGAAGCAGTCTATGGAAATCCGTTAGCAAAGTACCTTGCATGTAGTAGGATTTTAATAAATGTTAGCTATTATTATTTCTATTAAAGCCATTAATATTAATAAGCTTTTGAGACATTTTATTATGAAGAGAAGAACAGAAGCAGGAGTTTTACAACCTTGTACATAGCTTTAAATATAATTCTAATTATCTTGTCGTATATGTCATATGATGTATACATATACACACTCACAAGTGTACAAACATAATGACTCACATATGTTACTTGAAGTTGGAATAAAAATAGTCATGGTGCACATATTTAGTAAACTGTTACAATTGGTTTCCATTTTAAGATTTAAATATAACAGCAATTTTGATGTCCCTGAAAACCTCATTAAGCAGGATTCAACTGTATAAGCATTTAGATCAAAGAGTATAGTTCTTTTGAGGGAACTTTTAGAAGTATAGAGCTTTAGAACTCTATAAGTTACTCAACTATCAGATGATTCAAGTTGTCATTGAACCATTACTTTTTAAAGTAAGCATATGCTGCGGTTGCCTGGAAACCACAATCTATCTTTGAGTTCATGAAATTTCTGAACCAGAATTCTATATATGGGTCAAATATCATGTATTTCCACAGGATGAGAATATCTAAAAGTTCGGTAAGTGCAATCAAAGACAATACCACAGAACTGACCCCCAGAGCTGCCAAGAAATTCAGAAGACTGGATCACGATTCAGGAACTAAACCAACTCATTGCCAGTAAGAAAACAAAACCAACAACCAAAACAACTGACAAAAACGTAAGCATTTCCAAAGCTGATTTTTAAAATAAAGTTTGAAACATCTATGTTTACTTATTTCAAGCCAGATTTTACAACTCTCTATTCCCCTGTCTCAGCCCCGAACATCTTACAGGCTCTTTTAGTGTCATTGTATCACTGGAGTCATTTATTCAGCGACTACCAAAGATACTTAGGAGGTAAGGTTGTTCAGATTTTGCACATTGGAGGTGAGAGAAAGGAGTATCGACTGATGGAATTCACTAAGAAAGGAGATGCAGGAGATGGACTAAAGTTGGGGCATGAGATCATGAGTTCAGTTTTGAACATGTTGATTTTGATTTTCTTGTTAAATCTCTAAGTGAAGATGTCAAGAAAGTATTTGAGTATATGAGTTAGTGGTTCAGAGCACAAAAAGCCTAGTCTAGTGATAAAAACTTGGAAATAACAGCATGTAAGTTACCAATTGAAGCCTTTAATCTTGGGGAAAGAACATAGACTGACAAGAAAATAGACCCTAACACTAACCGTGAATAACTCTAATCTTCAAAACTCCTATCTGCTGGTTTAAGTGTCTGGGGAGGGTCCACAGTAATTGAAGAAAGACTAAAAAAGTAGTTATTCAAGTTAAGGGAAACAAATTTAAATAAATGGATCATATCCAGTTGATGAAATTCTATGAGTGGTTAAGTAAGATAAGAGCTAAAATATATATACTGGCATCAAGGCACAGAGGTCACTGATGTCCTTAGTAAGTAAAAAGTTGGTGAAGTGCAGGCATATATTTGTTTCAATAAAACACAAGCTGTTTAAGTGTGAGAGGAAACAGAAAATGCATTCCTCTGTCTTTTAAGAAATCTGTGAATAGAAGCAGAGAGAACTGCAGCTAAAGTAAGGAGTGGAGTCTAGAGATATTTGCTTTGATTTGGTTTTACATTACAATCTGACATGGTGTGGCAAAGTGAAAATAAAGAAAGAGAAGCGACAATATAGGTACAAGTTTCCTGAGAAGAAAGAGATAAGACTCAGAAAAAGATGCATAATGAACTAGCCATAGGTAGAAAGATGGATATTTCCTGAGAGAGAGAGAGGCTGAAGAGAGACACACATACAGAGAGAGAGAGAAAGAGAGAGAGAGAGAAACAGGTGCAGATGACAAGTAGAGGTTGGTTTATAGATTGATGGCTTACATTAATGAGGGTCCCATTTAAAGATCTCCCACCTCAAGCCTCCATCCGAGAATTAAGGAGAACACAGGAGAGTCAAGATTTTGAGAAATATGAAGACTTGAAATAATCTTAGGAGAGATCATTGAGTAGAGAAAAATGTTCATGAATGTAGTGGTACCAACTGATTTTCAACTGCACAGAAAAAGAAAGATAGCTAGAAAATTGTGTTTTATTTAGAGTAGATGGGTTTACAAGAATTAGAAGGAAAGACCAAAGTACAAGCCTTGAGGACATTGGAACAAGAAAGTATTTTTGGGGAAAACCAGATTTAAATAATGTATCACAGACAGGAGAATAATATTCATTACTTATTCATTACTGTATCTCCAGCAAGGTGGGTGTGATCGTTTTGTAAAAATTCATCTTGTAATATGATGATAAAATGTGCCCTTTTTCTATGTACATACTATATTTCAATAAAACAGTTTTACAAATAAAAACAACACAAAAGTACCAGTGAATTATAAGTCCCCAGTTGTATTCAGTCTACTCTAGCCAGAATGTACTTTTTAAAACATCTGCTGCCATACCAGGAAAGAGTGTACTGAACCCGCAGTTTAATTGTTTGATTTTCAAGACACTATAGACATAGCACACCAAGTCATTTAAAATGTATTGGGATAATGCTGTTATGATCCTTTTTTATATCTGAAGGATCAATATCAATATACTTCTTTTTTCCTGATACTAATCATTTTCTTTTTCTTGTTATTTCTTGATTACTTTTGGCAGGGGTTTGTCATTTTAACGGCTTTTTTCACTTAAAAAAAAAAAAAAAAAAAAACCTATTGATTTTCTTCATTCTCTGTACCACAAGTTGTTTTCTACATCATTAATTTCTATTCTTATCTCCTTTACTTTCTTTCTTCTATATCATTTGAATTTAATTTGCTGCTCTTCAACTTCTTGGTATCAATACACAAAACAGTGTTTTTAAGTCTCTCTTTTCTAATATACATTTAAGGTTAAGATTTTCTTCTTTTCATTGTGGTAAAATTAACAAAAGTAAAAGCTACATATATTAAATGGACCTTATAATGAGTATTGGCAGATATATTTACCCATATAGCCACCATAACAATCAAAATATAGAACATTTTTTCTATCATTCCAGAAAGTTTCCTCATTATCTTTCCCTGTATTTCTTTGCATAAATAGAATCATAGAGGTATTATTTGTATCTGTCTTATTTCTTTTAACATATTACAATTTATTATCTTTTAAAATGCTTGCTCCTTAATATTGAGATAAATTTTGCAACCAGTGAAATACACAGATCTTAAATGTATAATTTCAATACATTTTGTCAAATGTGTAACCAATCTTCTCAATCAAGACATAGAATAATCTATCACACCAGGAAGGTCCCTAATGCAACATTAGGCAACTACTTCTCTCAATCACATTATTCAGATTACTTTTGCCTCTTCTTTAGCTTCACATAAATGGAATTGTACAGTGTGTATTTTTTAGTGTATAGCCTCTTTCACTTGGCATAATATTTTGTGGATTCATGTATCAAGGGTGTAATCTTTCATAGTGTTAAGAAGTATTCCAAGTATCAATATATCATAATTTCTTTGTGCAAAAATTGTTTATGCAAAATGTTTATGCAAAATTATGTTTATTATTTAGCTACCATTAATGGACATTAGGATTTTCTCTTTAGTAGTTGATCATTATGAACAAAGTTACTTTAAACATTTTTATGTTAGTCTATTTGTGGATGTAGGTCTTTATTTCTCTTGAATAAATTTCTAGAATTACTAGGCAAACAGATAGATGTAGATTTACCCTTATAAAAAACAGTTTTTAAAGTGATCGGAACACTTTACTGACCTAAATCAGTGACGTGTATGGGTGTTCAATTTGTTCCACATATTATTCAACACTGGGGATTGTCAGCTTATTAAATTTTAGAAATTATAGTGGTAGGAAGTGTTATCTTACAGTGGTTTTAATTTGGATTTTTCTGGTAACTAACAGTATTGATCCCTTTTAATGTGATTTGGGTCATTTATTCATATTTTGTGAAAGCTTATGTTCACGTCCACTGCAATTTTTTGTATGTTTTCAAATTATTGATTTGTAGACATTCTTTATATATTTTGGATAAAAAGTCATTCTCCAAATGCTTTCTATGCCTCCATTAATAAGATAATGTTGTTTTTCTTCATTATTTTAATATGGATATAAAGAATAAAGTGATTTTACAGCTGAATTAGGATACTATAATTATATGCACGGACACTTGGAAGTTTGGCACTGACTCTTGACTCAGATATAGACAGTGTGATAAACAATGTTTATTGTGTGATATTTAATATTTGAAACTCCCCTGGCAGCATACATGAATGATGTATACTTGGCATAATCATATAGATAGTCTTCTTTGGCCATATAGCCAGAGGGGCACCAAAACTCTGCTGGAAAATTTAGGGAACTCTCCTGAAGCAAAGTGTTACTGCTCAAATTTTAGTGGTTGAATCCAGAAGTGAAGGACAACCTCGTGCAAATAAGAAAGACCCTCAGGAGCTGTGCCTGGAAATCTCTTGCTTGCCTGCACAGTCTTTCTCCTGTTCTTTCCTTCCGCCCACTTTTTCTCCTCTTTATGCTGCTGTACCCTAATTTTTGCTTTATAAAGATACGTTCTATGGCTTTGTAGGTCTTTTCAATTATCTATTACTGTTGTAATCTTTGCAAAGAGGAAATACATTTATTGATGGGCAACCACTAAATTGAACTTCCTAGGATTAGCATACCTAATAGACTGTGCTTTGTTTTTGTTTTCAGAATTTGGCTATTTCATCTAAATTTTTAGGATCTTAACATAAAATTGTTTGTGGGGGTCACTTATTGTACTTGTAATATCTGTAGGATCTCTAATGATAGCCCCTTTTTTCGTTTCTGATATTGATAATTCTGTCTTTGTCTCTTTCTCTTCCTCTCTCCTCTGTCTCTCTATTGCTGTCTGTGTATGTGTCTAAGTGTGTGTGTGTGTGTGTGTGTGTTCTGACATGCATGTCTGTCTCCTCTGACTAGTCTTGCTAGGGTTATATCAATTACATTAATTTTTCTAGAGACCAACTTGGACTTTCTTAATTTTCTCTGTTGTTAGGCATTTTCTATTTTATCTTTTTGCTTTTATCTTATTTACTTCATTTTCTGTATTTTACAATTAAGTTGCCCCTTTTTTCTATATTCTTAAGGCGAAACTGAGTTTGCTAATTTTAAACCTTTCTATTTTTCTAATATAAGCATTTTAGTCTATAAATTTTGTTCTACACATTGTTTTAGTCATATCCACCAATTTTAAATATTGTGTTGTTATTTTAGTGAGTTCAAAATATGTTTTAATTTTCTTATATTTCTTTTCTGACACACATGTTATTTAGAAGGGTAATACTAATATGACAGAATATGTAATTTTTCTGGGTTTCTTACCTTTTTAAAAGTTTTATTATGTTAGAATAAGAAAAGAAATTGTAAGACATTGAATTCTAAAAATTATTGAGACCAACTCAGTCATCATTATGTTACTTTCTTTGTGAAGGTTCCATGTGTATTTGAAAGGGATGTTGCTGTTCATATTCTTTTACAGATTTTATATATTCCTAATGTTTTTTATTTAATATTTGTATCAATTATTCAAAGAGGAGATTTAATATCAACAACAGTAAGTATAGACCTGTCTATGTCTCTCTTCTCTTTTGCTATTTTTGCTTTGGGCATTTAAAGTTTGCCTTTTTTTTTTTTTTTTTTTTTTTTTGGGGTTTTAAAATTTTTTCTTTTTTTTTTTTTTTTTTTTTTTTTTTTTTTTAAGAGAAAATTCTCACTCTGTCACCCAGGCTGGAGTTCAGTGGTACAATCATAACTCACTATAGACTCAAACTCCTGGGTTCAAGTGCTCCTTCCACTTCAACTTCCCAAAATGCTGGGATTACAGGTGTGAGCCACTGTACTCAGACTGAAGCTTGCCTCTTTTAACATTGTGTAGTATCTTTTTAAAGTCTGGAAGTGCTTCTTTTTTGAAGTTTATTTCATTTAATATTAATCTAGCCACTTGAATTTTATTATGCATACATTTTTATAGCACATCTTTTCCTCTCATATTTGAACTTTTCTGGCCTGTATCATTAAACCGTGTCTCCTGTTGAGAACAAGTTGTTGAAGGACTTTGCTTTTTTTGTATCTTATCTGAAAAATTCTATTTGCCTTTTTAGTACATTTACACTTAATGTAATTATATATATGTTTAGTCCAGGTCCATAATTTTGCTACTTGTTTGTTTAATACTTTTGTAGGTAAAACCTCTGTTCATGTGAAACCATTTGGCCCCTGCCACTCTGAGTTACCATCATCCTCATTGAATTCAGCAAGCCAAATTCAATAGCAACATCTCCCACTGTCATTTTTGGCCTAAGTAGTAGCCATGATAGACCCACAAAAATTAAACGAATGAACCCAACAGTACTCACCTCACTAATGTACTTTTAAAGGCTAGATGGAAAAAGTGTCCTCTACACCATTGTGTGAGACACAGAGAGTAAATAAGCAGGTCTAACATAGTACTGCAGTCTAGCATTTCAACTTCCTTTAAGTTGGATACTTGTCTGTACCATACTAAGCAAATTTTTGCATTTTCTCTTCAATAATTGTAGGCCACCTTTAAGTTCATGGATCAGTCAACTAACAAAGCACACTTTTAGAGCCAGTATCGATTTGTAGAATCAATTAAGAATCTCTGCTTACAGTACCCAAGTCAACAAATTCATCCCATGATAACTACATCTCTCCTACCTTTACTCTATGTCCTTAGAATTGTTTTCCAGACACCTTCTTTAGAGTTCTATAAATATAAATTAGATAAATTTTGCAAAACCCTGGGCAGAGGAAATTATGGCATGCACTTACGAGTCACACTTTGTACTTGACCCTCAGGATCTGTTTGGAATTAAACCTGTTTATAAATCTAAGACCAAGACTTCTGGTAGAAGTCTTTGGTGGAGATGTTAAGAAATATCAGTAGTTTCCTTTAAGACAACCTTAGAAGAGACCGTTTGCTTTCTTATCAAAGGAGTGTTGATGGGGTGAGGGGCTGCTGTTTCTATTGACAAAGACAGCTCAGCAATATTTGGTAGATCAAAGTTCTTAGAATAAAAACCTGTCCAGAGGCTGGGCAGTGGTTCACACCTGTAATCCCAGCACTTTGGAAGGCTGAGGCAGGAAGATTGCTTGAGCCCAGGAGTTTGAAATCAGCCTGGGTGACAAAGAGAGACCCTGATTCTACATAAAATAAAATTACCTGGAGGTGGAGGTACACATCTGTAGTTTCAGATATTTAGGAGGCTAAGGTGGGAGGATTGCTTACGACCAGGAAGTTGAGGCTGCAGTGAGCTGTGATTGCACACTGCACTCCAACCTGGGTGACAGAGCCCTAATACTTTATGATCAAAGCCCTAACTTTACCAAAAGAGACCTTCAAAGATTGTGAATTCATTTACATTGCAATCTGCCCATCCACAAGTTTAACCTTTATGTTAGCTTTTTAGAAACTCAATCCTGTGGCTAATAGAGATACAGCATTTTTTTCTCTGGTTTGTTGCCTAGAGCTTGAGTTAAAAAGTCTTGAGCTCAAAATTTTCTTTCTGCACATTTTTCAGTAATGTAGAGGCAAATGAATAATCCACAGTTCCAATATTCCATTTCCATAAAATGTCCTACGGTATTAAATATTTGGCCATTCAAAGCTTTATTGACACTTAATTCCTGGTGACCGCAGATGACAGTTTAAATAAGTGTTTGCCATAGCATGGTGCTGGCTGCCAATGCGTTTACTACCAGCATCAGCGTTATTAATGCCTCTAGATCTAGTCAGAAAAGAGAACCAATCCAGATTTGTATCTCTAAGATATTGATGAAAAAACTCAAACATTGTAAAACATTTCAAGAGGTTTTCTGAGCCAAATGTGAGGACCATGACCTGTGGCACAGCCTCAGGAGGTCCTAAGAGCATGTGCTCAAGATGGTTTGGTTACAGCTTGATTTTATACATTTTAGGGAGACTGAAGTTACAGGCAAAGGCACAAACCAATACATGTAAGGTATACATTGGTTCAGCCCAGAAAGACAGGATATCTCAAAATAGGAGCTTCCAGGTTACATGTGAATGCAAAAATTTCCTCACTGACAATTGGTTAAAAGAATTATGCTTTGCCAAAAGAGTTGAAGTCGCAGAAAGAAATGCTTGGGATTAAGATAAGGGGGGTTGTGGTAGCCAAGATTCTTGTTAGGCAGATGAAGCCTCCAGGGAGCAGGCTTCAGAGAGAATAGATTGTAAATGTCCCTTATCAGACCCTAAAAGGTGTCAGACTCTTAGTTAAATCTTTCCTGGATCAGGAAATGATCTGGAAAGAGAAAGGGCTTCTCTATAGAATTTAAATTTTCCCCACAAGGCATGGCTTTGCAAGATTAGTCTAAAATATGTTAAATAAATAAATTTTGGGGTAAAATACTTTGATTTCCTTTAGGGCCTGTTACCTGTCATGTGATGTTATTCCAGAGTTAGGTTGGAATTGGAATGTTATTGCTACAAAGAGTCTGTTCTATTAGTCTTAGGATCAATGTTAATGCTGGTCAGTTGCATCTAAAAAACAAAAGGGAGAGGGTATAATGAAACTTGTCTCAGACCGTCTTCCCATCATGGCCTGAACTGATTTTTCAGGTTTCTTTGGAATCCTGAAAGAAATCCCCTCTTTGACTGAGGGGGTGGGTTACATTCAGTCAGTTGGGGGGCTTAGAATTTTCTTTTTGGTTTACAAAGGTTCTGTCTGTCTCAAACTCCTTCTGCTACTAATAACTGAATTGACTAGAGATCAGAGAATCAAAGCCACTATAAGTGCTTTGGGATAAGAGAACTATCATGGGAATTAGATCTTACAAAATTTTGAGAGGAGGTGGGGAAATGATAGTCTAGAAGGCAGAGTTGAGGGATCAGAGGAATAAGACATGAATCAGTCCTCCTGAAGCATTGATGTGAGGAGGTAAGTTAGAGCTTGAGAGAATCAAAGAAGCCACATGTGACCAGCTGCCAGTGGGGGTTGATGAGGGGATGATGTGTAGGGATGTTGATGGGAAGTGAGTTCCTATGTAACTGTTGCCTGTATGCATCTGCAACTAAGCATCTGGTAATAGACTGGGACCGTCTGCTAGTGGGCCTTTGTGCCTGCTTGACTTATAGCTTATGGAGAAACTGAACCTGTGTGACCACTGAAGATAGATCATAAATTCAATACAGCTCCTGCCTGGCTCTCTCTTAGTACGCTTGCCCTTAGAATCCAGACATGAAGTCCAGACCATATGGAGACCAACTAAAGTCTCTGGCCCTCTGGCACAGCAGGGATCCCAGTCGATAGCCAGCACCAACTTACCAGTGTATGCATGAGCCATCCTGAAAGCAGATCCTCTAGCTTTCAGTCAAACCTTCCCCGCTGACATTAAGTGGAGAAGCAACGCACTTTCCCCATCAAGCCATACCCAAGTTGCCAATTTGTGAACAAAATAAATGTTCATTTTTATTTTAAGCCAAGGATTGACAAACTTTCCCTGCAAAGGCCAAATAGCAAATTTTCCAAGCTTTGCAGACCACATGCTGTCTCTGCTTTTTTTCTTTCCCCCCAAAAAAGTTCAAGAATAGTGAAAAAGCAACAGAATATTCCTAGCATATTGACACACCAAAACAGGATGTAGACTGATTTTGGCCCATGAGCAAGAGTTTACTATGTCCTGTTTCAGGCCACTAAGTTTTACAGTGATCTGTTACATAGCACTCAACTATCAGAGCAACCAGTTAAATAAATTGCACAAAGCTGAATTTGGAAAATTAGGAGAAAAATAAGAAGCAAGGAATCACATATGTCTGTGAGTGTGTGCATGTGTTTATTTGTATACATTCATATACAAAGTACATTTTATAAGAATTCTTGTAATAGCTTTATTGGCTTAAACATAGAAGATCAAATACCCAACATAAACAGAACAGCAATACATAAAAGCCCCCATTATATATATTTTATTAAAGGGAAAGGAACAAATACATATTAAAAACCTCCCATATTCCAGGATCTCTGTGGTACCATGGTATACATTATTTTATTTCTCTTCAAAACAATCTTATGAAGGAGGTATTGTTATCCCTGTTTTACTAATAATGAAACTCATTTGGACAAGTCAAATAATTTTCTCAAGGTCCCATAATTATTCCTTGATTAGTAATAAGCAGAGCTTGAATTCAAACTTAGTTCTATCTACCAAATTCTAAAGTATATGTCTTTAAGGATTAGCTGAAGTGGATCTTAAATAAAATCACTTCAGCTAAAGTATCTTTCTCACTTTGCCTGTTAGTTTTACAGAGGAAGGAAGTGAGACACTGAGAGTTCCTTAGAATCAGAGCATGATATAACTGGCATTAAGGTTTAATTCCTTCTGCACATAACTGTCTTATATCTCTATTTGGCTAATTTTCAGCTGCACTGTATTTAATAGGTACATTTATATGTAATACATTTTTATGTAATAAGGGATCTAAAAGTTTAGATACTATTAGATTTCATTCATGAGCCAATTTGTCTTCAGAATTTATTAACAAAATAAAAAAATTTCAGCAAATAAATAAGATATACGATAGTCTCCCTTGTTCATAGTTTTATTTTCCACAGTTTTGGTTACCGGTGGTCAACAAAGAATGGAAAATATTACATCACTCCTATCAAACTTTGGGGCCATTATTAGGTAAAATAAGTGTTACTTGAACACGAGCACTGTGATACTGCCACCATCGGTCTGATAACTGAGACAGTTACTAAGGGACTAACAGCAATCCAAGCAAGACAGAGAGGATAATATTTCATTATGCTACTCAGAAGGGTGCACAATTTAAAACCTATAAATTCTCTATTTCCAGAATTCTTTTATTTACATCATAATGCCTACATCATTCACCTCCCTTCATCTCATCACATAGGCATTCTATCATCTCACATCATTACAAGAAGAAGGATAAGTACTGTATAATAAGATAATTTCAGAGAGACACAGACCACATTCTCATAACTTTTATTATAACATATTGTTATAGTTGTTCCATTTTATTAACAGATATTGTTAATCTCTTACTGTGCCTAATTAATAAATTAAACTTTATCATAAGTATGTATGTATAGAAAAAAAGGGTAATATATATAGGGCTTGGTGCTATCTGTGATTTCAGGCATCAACTGGGGCTTTGGAACACATCCCCGAGGATCAGAGGACTTCTGTATGTGTGTGTATTCTTGTTGAGTGACAGAAAAAGAGAGTTGTTTCATATGCATTTACTTGGAGGCATAGAAGACACCCTGAAAGATAATGTTGTTTTGAGCTGGCATAGTCTGCAGGAATCAGTGTTCTTTTTGGGCTATGTTTTTGTGATACATCTAACTCATGCTAAGCACCATAAAGTTTATAGCCCAGAGACTGGCAGCCAATTCCTCTCGGGAATGTACATCCATCCACCCTCTATGGCTGATTCTTTCTGATCTCTAAGCCTGCACTGAGGCACTTACTTAGGAAAACTTTTATCAAGTGCTTGTAAAAATCTGAGACCGACCTCTTGCTGCAGATTAGAATATCATCAGAAGATTTCCGTAAGCCATGGAAGGCTTTTCTCTTCCTCAGCAGAGAGAAGATGAATGGTTTTACAAATCCCTGAGGAGACTCTGTGGAGCTATAGACAGAGATGGAAGATCTTCCCATTGAAGCCGCAGGGCTCCATCTTAGCTCTGGCATTACAACACAAAGTCTGGAGAGAACAAAGTCAAGAAGCATGCCTTTAGTCCAGTATCCCTTTATTTGGTAGGCCACTGTGCTGGAATTTTCATCAATACTCAATTATCTTCTCCTGGCCACATACCAGGATATAGGATGATAGAAACAAACAAAATGAAGCAAAGTCACATAAGTACTTCTGGCCAATGAAATGTGAGCCGAGGCATGTACTAACTGTTGTATTTTTATTCATTTTCCTTTTCTCTGCTGCAGGGATTGCAGACGTTTGTGTTTAGATGGAGACACTGCAAGATCAAAGCATCTTGAAATGTATGTACCACGGGAAAGACAGAAACTCTGGAATGCCTCTGAGACCTGCAGCAGAGTTGGAGTGCAAGGGAAGTAAGCTATTATTGCATCAAGCCACCCAAGTATGTGGTTTTGTTCCTGTGGCATAAACTAATCTGTCCTGATTAATATATGTAGCAATTTCATGGTGCGACATCTATCAACATTCTCCTGCTTCTGATGAATCTATCCAATGGATCTGCCTTTCACAGTTGGTACTTCAGAATAGTGAAGCAAAAATACATAATTTCATTGTAAACCCCATCAGCCTCACCATCTTGGTGGATCTTTGTAAATACAATTTGTTTACCAAATAGAGACCAATTATCAGCTAAAACTGAGGACCAACCTGGTCAATTTCCAAAGGTATAAGCAATATTGTTTGTTAAGTATCCCTTTATTAATCAATTTTGGAAAGGTTTACCTTATCATGTATCAAGAATTTTGGTTTGTTTCTTTATCAACTCCTAGTTTTCTACCACTGTTTTATACATTTCAGATTCAGTAACATCTGCCTCCTTCAATTGTCACTATTATTGATGAAATACCCTTCTTTATCTCTCATTACTTTTGTCTCAGATTCATTTTAGAATTATTTAATTCAAAACTGTATTTGGATTTAAGTTGCAGTTGTGCTAATTTTATAATGTAAATTAGAAATATTAAGCATTTATATAATATTTAGCTGAAATATTCAAGTATATGGTTTGTCTCCATCAATTCTGCCTCTTTATTTATCCTGATAAAATGTTATAGTTCCCTTTACAAAGATCTAGTGTACCTCATATTAGGTTTAGCCCTAATTATTTTAGATAATTTAGTTTTATTATAAATGGAATCTTCATTATTATTGTTGGTTTAATGGGAGGATTTTATCTTTGTTATATCTATTTTATTTTGGCTCCTTTATTAAAATCATAAACTTGAATGCAAATCAAACATTTTAATTAAGCTAAATCCCTACTAGATTGGTGGAATATAACCCCATGAAGTTACTATTACAAATGTTCATAGCAGCAGTACTATTTGTAATAGTACAAAACTGGAAATCATTCAAATGTAAATCAAAAGAGAAATAAATAATTAACTAGCATATTCATACAATGGAATATTGCATTTGACAAAGAGAAGTAACTAGTTATGACTCAACTACATGTTAAGTGAAGGATGCTGAATAATAAAAGATCCTTTATGAGTCTACTCACTTGAAAGTCAAAAGCAGCCAAAGCTAATCAAGGCCGATAGAAATCAAAATATTGGTTATCTGTAAAGAGGTGTTGACTGAAAAGGGACAAAAGGAGATTTCTGGGTTGATGGAAATGTTCTGTATCTTCAGTTGAATAATGTTTACATAGGTATATACATATGAGCTATACAGTTTTATCAATTTTGCTATATGAAAATTATACCTAATTAAAACACATATATAAACAGCCTGCAGAGCTAATCTAATGGCGATAAAATTAAAAAGAGGGTGGCATTTACTGGGAAGGGCATTTACTGAGAAGTTACTGGGAAGGCAACTTCTGGAGTGGTGCTCTGGCTGTTGGATGTTTGAGAGTCTTCATGGGTAAAACCTGGACATAGCAGTCTTGTATACTCACGTATTTTTTATGTCAATGAAAACATCTTTACGTTAACAAATTGTTTTCAATTAATCCTTTTGAATTTTCCTGGTGCACAATAAAAATACCCTGTTTTTTTAATTTTATTTATATCCTTAATTCTAATTACCAGAAAATTTAAAATACTGCCTTTTGTTTCATTTGTAAAGACACATATCTACCAATATCGACCATAAAATAACTTTTGCTTGTATAATTTGTTATATTAAACAATATTCCTCTTCAACAAAGGATATTGTAACAAACTTAAAAGGCAAATGAACAACTAGGATTACATATTTGTACCATTTAATATCATCAAAATAGTGAAGAGCTTAAATGTTTTGTAGAATTCCCAGGAACCCCATGTGAGCCTGGTGCACTCTGTGGCTGAAGGTTATTAATAGATATAGGCCTATTAGAATTGTTTATTTGTTTTTATCTGAGTTTTGGCAGATTGTATCTTGCAAGGAGCTCGTCCTTTTCATTTAGTTTATCTAATTGGTGAGCATATAATTGTATAAAATATTCCTTTATTATTATTTTAATGTCCATTGTGTCTGTAATAATGGCTCCTCTTTCATTTCTGATTATTTTAATTTGTCTTCCCTTTTTTTCTTAGTCTGGCTATAGGCTTATTGATTTTATTGGTTTCACTTTTTTCTGGACTTAAGAAGAGTTGATGATTTTCAGTTTTTAAATTTTTAAAAATTGATACATAATGGATGTACATATTTGGAGGGTACAAGTGATAATTTCATACATTCGTATAATTTGTAAGTCAGTGTAATTGAAATACCCATTGCCTTGAATATTTGTCTTTTTTATGCTAGAAACATTCAAATTATTCTCTTCTAGCTATTTCAAAATGTGAAATAGATTATAGTAAGCTATAGTCACCCTACTGATCTATTGAACACTGGATCTTATTACTTTTATCTAACTGCATGTTTATAATCAGCCTCTCTTCATGTGGCTCTTTCCCCATCCTTCCCAGCCTCGGGTAACCACTTTTGAACTCCTTACATACTGGACTGAAAACCAGAGGTTTACTATTTAACTTTTTTGCTTCCTCTTTATTCTCTCTTTATTTCTCCATCTTATTTTCTTGTTTTCTGCGGGTTACTGGAACTTTTTTAAAATTCCATTTTGATGTAATTATAACTTTTAGTAATTCAGTGGCTTTTATTACATATATTTGAGGTGCAAAAGTGATTTTTATATACCTAGGAATATGATTACCACAGTCATGCAAATTAACATATCCGTCATCTCACACAATTACCTGTGTGTGTGTGTTTCTGCATGCGTGTGTGTGTGTGTGTGTGTGGTGAAAACACCTTAAATGTACTCTTTTAGCAAATTTTCAGTGTACAATACAATATTATTAACTTTAGTCTTTATACTGTTCATTGACTCTCCAGACTTATTTGTCCCACATAACTGCAACTTTGTGCCCTTTGATATACATCTCCCCATTTCTCTTATTTTCCTACCCCTGGTAACCACCTTCTACTCTGTTTCTATGTTGGGCTTTCTGTTTTTTGTTTGTTTCAAATGTGTTTATGTTGCTCACTTAAGCAATTTTAGTACGGTTTCTTCAAAAAGCGTCACCAGATTATTCTTACAGTTGACATTGTTGACATCTCTGTATTTATTTTTTTCATTAAGTCTAAGATCTTGCTGATACTTAATATGATGAATGATACTAGATTGAAACCTGGACATTTTTGTTTTATGTTGTATGAGACTGTGAATCATATTTAGGATTTCTGTTTTAGCTGCATTTCCTTGATGTCAGTCCAACAGGAAAAGAAAGTAGGTCACTTCATTAATACCAAATGGAAGCTGAAGTCCAGGCACCCCACTCAGCCTCCAAGGGGACTTTTCCTTACTGCTAGATAGGGAGGGGAGTTCTAGCTCCACATGTGGTCTCTACTGACACTATAAGGGGTGGGAGCTTCTTACTGCTAGCTTCTTACTGCTAGCAATGATGAAAGTCCTGACTCTCCACCAGGACTCTTCTGAAAGCTCAATAACAGAAACAGGAAGGAGTATATTTCTGGTTGGGGTGAAAAGACAGACTCCTCATGTGGTTTCTACTACACCGTTAAGGGCACAGGGTGTATGCTTGTTACTGGCCAGTGAGGAAGAAGTAGGCATCTCTTCTAGCCTTTGTAGACTGGATTTGGCAAGGAAAGCACTTCATTGGTCAACTCATCCAGAAATTCTGGGTGGGCTGGCTGGTGGTTGCTGCTGGAGTCTTTGAGCAGGCTGGCCTGGTTCCTGGGTAAGCAGGTGGGTGGGCCTTGTGCCTGGGTCCACCGGGATAGGACTGGAGCCTGAGTCCAAAGTGGTGGGCCTGGGTCTTGGGTTGTTAAGGTCAGTCCTGGATCCTGGTTCTGCAGGGGCTTACCTTGTGCCAGGGTGGGTTTGGCACCTAGGTCTGGGGGACGGTCTTGAATTCTGGGTCTGCAAAGCCAGCTGGTGCTGGGATGGGCCAGAAACCTGAGTCCACAGGAACAGGCTTGTGTCCTGGGTTCGCAGGTGCTCGCCTAGATCCGTAGAGTGGTTCTGAAGCCTGATTCACAGGGACTGGCCCAGCACTGAGATATACTGAAATAGGCCTTTGCCTTGAATCTGTTGGAGTGGGCCTAAACTCTGGGACCACTGGACCCTGGGGCCACAGGGGCTGGCCTGATGCCTGGTTTCATGGGTGCTGATCTTGTGCCTGAAACCACAGCATCTGGCCTGGTGTTAAGGTGGGTGTGGAGCCTGGAGCTTGGGTCTGCACAGGCAAGCCTAGGTCCTGGGTCCACAGGGGCTATTCTGGCTTTGGTGTGCCTGGAGCCTGGGGATTTGAGGATCAACTTGCTACTGGGGCAGCCCGGCACTGGTGCAGGCCTGGGGTCTAAGTCTTCAGGGGCTGGCCTGGTGCTGGTGTGGGCCTGGAGGCTGAGTCCACAGATGATTGCCTGGAGCTTGGGACCACTGGGGCTGGCCTGGTACCAGGGTTCACTGGGGCAGTCTTGGAGCTGGGATCCCTGAAGAATTGTAATGCTTACTTCCCCCTTTTTCCCCTAAGCAGATTGTCTCTCTTCACACTGGGATTGGGAAGCTGATGATACAGGCCATATGAAACTGTCTTTCCTTTTCAATGAGTATTCTTATTCCTGTGCTCCACCCAGGTGCTTTAACCACTCACCTGGATTCCTTACCTTTTGCAAAGGTATTTTTGGGTGTGGACAGTTGTTCAAATTGATGTTTCTGCAAGGAGATAGACACGAGAAAGTCCTATTCCACATATTTTTGCCAGAGAACATCTTTAAAAGCTTTGTTTTCATTTTTGGTTTAACCTGTTATAATCTAGATGTGTGTTTTCTTAATATATGATGATTTTGCTATTAATTTTATTTTATTGCTTTATGACTTAGTGTGTGTTTAGTTTTGAAAATGTTTCATTTATTCTTGAAAAGAAAGTGCACTCACTGCTCTTTGAGTGGAAGGTTTAGAGAAATGACTCTAAGATTCCATATTTGCCTGTGCTAGGACCCTAAACGTTTGGCAAATGTGGGGACAATTTTTATGCCAATTTCTCCTCCTAACAGGATGCAAACTTGACTTATCTTCTTCTGGTAAACACACATATAGTGCATTGTTCATGTTCTAATATTTGCTGTGGGCAGGCTGCTTATTTTCCTGTTGAGTTCCCAAGTTGTGGGTGTTTTTATGTGTGTTGAGTTTGTTTGTTTGTTTGTTTGTTTCCTTTAGAAACAGAGCTTCTTACTCTGTCACCCAGGCTAGTGTGCAGTGGTGCCATCACAGCTCACTGCAGCCTCCCACTCCTGGGCTCAAGCAATTCTCCTGCTTCAGCCTCCAAAGTAGCTGGGACTATAGGCCCACACCAAAATATCCATCTAATATGTTTTTGTTGTGTTTTATAAAGATGGGGTCTCACTTCATTGCCCAGGCTGGTCTCAAACTCCTAGGCTCAAGCAATTCTTTTGCCTGAGGCCCCTAAAGAGCTTGGATTACAAGCGTGAGCCGCTGCATTCGCCCAGGGTAGGTTTTTTTGTGTCCCCCTTCAATAATCAAATGTCATATCCAGGTTCATACCTTTAAGAAGGGAACTTGGTTCCATCTCTGGCTTATACATGGTTGGTATTTATTAGGCATCAAAACCTCAGCTTCTAGGATATATTTGGTCCTCTTACTTCTGTGCACAGCTAAGTTCCACTTTCAGATCATTATTTTAGATTTGAGTTTCCATTTCATGTAGCATTGAGCATTTCCTTTTATTTATTTATTTTGCTTTTGTGCTCAGATACATTGTTTTAAGTAATTGTTTTCATTCTCTTTTATGTATTTAGAATGAAGTCAGATTTTTTTCATCTACTTAACCTCGTCATTGAGAAAAAGTGCTTTTGCTTTGAATTCCAGGTTGGGCTATCTGATGTTAAGATCTAGCCTATATTGAATGCCACATGTACCTTCAAGTCATGAAGTATAGTAAATAAAGTATCTAACGTTTCTTATGCTATTATTGAGGATTCTGAGTCTAAAGTTCTACCTCTGTGTCCTGTCATAGATGGTGTGGCATGGGGGATTGCAGAGTGCAGATTGGAGTGTGGATTCAGGAGCAAAACTGCATTATTTCAAATCCTAGTTCTGATATTAACCATATGACCTTGGGCAAATTACTTAGCCTCTTCTTTTCTCATCTGTATAATGGGGTAAAAATATTTACGAATTTCATGTGCTTTTGTGTAAAAGTCAGATTATACTAAAAGGTAATTGTAAGTAACAGTGTAACTTACATACTGTTATTGTTCCTTCACACATTGCCTAGCACAAAATAGACTCTTCCCCAAAAATGTGTTGAAAGATAACAGAATTATCAATATTTAAGTAAGGAAATAAAACTGAATGTAGGCAGGTAATTCAGCCTGTGTCACGTAGTATAGACCAGAGTTTTGATGGCTGTCTGTTTTACTGTTGATAACTAGGATTCATCAGCACATAGAAACCTCTCTCTGGCCAGCTGTATCACCATGAATAAGGAAGACTGTTCTGCTGTAAGCATCTACACTTTTCTTCACCACTTTTTCCTCTACTGTTTTTTTAAATATTCCTCTTCTCTGTGATGCAAAAGATATTCATTATCTTTTATTATCTTTCTTCTTTCTCTGGACTTCTAAAATTGCCTGCTCTCTTGTTTTATACCAGTGTTGTTGTTATTGTTGTTTTTTCTTTAATGTGACTTCATTGGGTGTTTTTATCTACTTCTCTCTTCTCTAGATCAATAGTCGCTGTCCCCCTCACCTGATAATTCTATTAGCCTTCATTTTCAAGTCTCTTAAAGCCTTAAGGGAGAAATCCATTTGAACCTCTTCCTTTTATAACATTTTGTCTTTCTCCAAAACAGAACAGTTTTCTTTACTGCGGTGGCAATTTTGTCCTTTCTGATGCCCTTTCTGCTGAAGTTTCTGTATCTGCAGGGGCTGCGACAACCCTTGGCCAATTGCTGGGATGTTAAGAAAATTTAAAGTTCATATTAGATGGTGAGCCTGGTGAGTTTCTAATGTGATCACTGCCGGCATCCTCTGAGGTTTCTATTACGGAATCCTGCATTTTATTGCAAGAAGAGGTTTGTCTTTCTCTGGGCCTCTTTTTCACTGTTTTGATTTACATGAAGGCTATACTAACCCCAGGATTCACTGATAGTGGAAAGGCGGGAGACCCATTTTCTTCATGATGTAGTGAGAGACCACCACACAGCCAATGCCACTTGTGATAAAGTCTAGACTAGTGGGTACCCCTGGAAAACCACAGCATGGGAAAAATGCAACTTACCCTGAATCATTTATCTTTATACTTCCTTAAACTTCTGTAAGATCAAATCACACACCCTAATGCTCTACCTCTCTTAGAGGAAGAAAAAAACTCTGACATCAGAGAAGGGAGAATCCTACAATCAGAAAGGAAAATCTACTGACCAATTTTTGTGTGCCTAATGTTATGAACTGGACTGTGTCTCCCCAAAATTCACAAGTTGAAGTCCTAACCCCCAGTATCTCAGAATGTGACTATATGAGGCCATTAAAATGGGGACTCTAACTGAACCTGATGGGTTTTCTTGTAAGAAAAGAAAATGCATACCCAGAAAGAGACACTAAGAATGGGCAGAAAGAAAAGCTCATATGAAAACACAGAGACAGGCGGCCATCTGCAAGCCAAGAAGAGAGGCCTCAGAAGAAACGAACTCTTCCAGCACCTTGATCCTGGACTTCTAGCCTCCAGAACTGTGAACGAATAAATGTCTGTTGCTGAAGCCATGCAGTCTGTGGTATTTTGTTATTACAGCTCTGCCAGACTAATACAAATTGTATTGTCAGTCTCAGTGCCTGTGAAAACAATCATCATTGAGGTTGCTTTGATGTCCCCATTCTACAGATAAAAAGTATGAACCTCACCAATGTTAAGTAATTTTTTGCAATACCGGGCTAGAATTCAAGTGCAGAAAAGGGTAGCCTTGTATTCACAGCATATTCTTACCCATTCTCACCCTGCTTCCTCTACAATTCACAGGTAGCCAGAACTCTCTTTATCAGAGAACCACCTCTCAGTCTTTGGACACCAGAGAAAATTAAGGAGTGCCCTTTGTTTGGGGACCCAGATTTGAAAAATCCTACACACAGGTATCAACACAGGCCTCTGCCTTTTCAATGCTTGAGGAAGACTTGCCCATTACATTAGGATCTGTTCTTTCCAAACCTGGAGACAGTCTCTGCTGTGTCTGAGAATAGGAACTGACCCACTAGAACCTCACCTCTAATTGTGGCCACATGACTTAGCCAGGAGCCTCAGCCCACCCCATCATTAGGTTTGTCCACTAGACATTCTTGGACCAGCAGAAAGGGAGCAGATGCGCTGACAACCATGTCACAGCAGAGGTTTCATGAGATGTTTTACGGTCCTGGTAATGTGTGCCTATTTCCTTCTCCCACAATGCGGGGCAGCCAACAAAATGTAACATTAGCAGGGAGTCCACGTTACATTTTGTAAGCCTCTGAGATTTGGGGTTGTTTTTACCTCTGCAGCAAAGCTAACTGAGCCATGATATTCCTACTGGCCCTCTCATTGGGTCAAATACACTGATGCACTGATGGTTTATGCTGCCTGGGGAACTCTCCCGTTTGATCCACACACGGTTTTACTTTTTGTTATTCAGATTTTTAGGCAACTACTCCTTTTTCATAGACTATTCTCCTCCATTATTTTCTACTAAGATTTAATGGCCACTGAAATTGTATTAGGTATGCATTTGTTAACTTGCTTATTGCTTATCTTCTCCAGACTATAGCTTCATAAGAATAAGTGCAGTGGTTAAGAACAGTCCAAGTGCCTCCTGCATTTTAATTCCGGCACCAACACTGGTCAGCTCTGTGACACTGGGAATGCTATTAAACTTACTGGACTTTGGTTGCCTTATTTATAAAGTTTAAATAAAAATAGAATAGAACTCACAGGGTTGCTTTAGGACTAAATGAGTTAGCAGGTACAAAGCACTCAGCACTGTGCCTGGCACGTAGTAAGCATTTGAGGAAGTCTGATATTATCATTAGTATCGGATGTCATGGCATCCAGATCTGATAACACCCCCAGGATAATGTAGGAGTTTAATAATTATCTAATCAATGGGTGGATAGATGGATGGATGGTTGGGTGATTGCCAAGAAGATTTAGGAAACGTTGCTGACAGAGAATAACATATCATAGGTGACAGTCTGACAGTCAGGTGGAAGTCTAATGTATACAAAATGTTTAGATTGATTCTTGACAATTAGTCGTTAAGATAATAATAATGATATTAACAATAACAACAGATATCAATACTACCCTATATTTACCATCTGCTTTTGTTACCTATATTATTACATGATTGTAAAAGGGCTATCATATTTTTAGGTAGGACACAGACTTGGAGAGAAGTTACCTGGGCTTACTCAAAATTTCATGGATTATTGAAGCTGGACTTCGAATGTATTCTTCTTTGACTAAGTAATGCTGCCACGTGCTTGTTAAGTGATTACTTCTTTCTTGTCTTCTTCTAGTCCTGCTTTACTAGGATGATTCAGGTTGTCAATCTTAGTCTGATAAAAAACATAATCAATTTCTTTGAATCAACCAATTTTCTGAATCATAGAACAGGTGAAATAAAGAATCCCATCCCAGCTTCATGGTAAGATCCATGATGGTCACAGAAAAGCTGGCAGTGATCTGCCGAATAGGTGTGGCTGTGCACCCATTCTGCCGCCTGCTTTCTGGTCACCCTCCATGCTAATACCGATGGAATGTCCACTCTTCGGTGGTCATTCTGCTGGGATAAGGGTTCCAGAAGAAACAACAGATAAATGAGATACGTCCCTGGCACTTGAGGAGTGAAATGGTTGAAATAACTGCTATTCCTGAAAGGAAAGTAGTTGGAATGTGCTCTTTCTTTTGCTTTATTTTCTAATAATTACACCAATCTTTGCTGTACAGATAAATGGGGGCACCAAGACGTTTTGAATGTACCCAAGGTTACAGAGCTGAGGAAGCCATGTGGCTAGGATTCAGATACTGGAAGGCTCTGTTCACTTTCTACTGTGTCTCTACTCTTAGGTATGAGTAACACCTCATTTTTTCCCAGTTAATAGTGAAACCAGGTCTAAAGGCAAAGCTGGTCAGAGATGTACACAGAAAGTAGCATAATGACAAATGCATCTGTAGCATGACCATTTCATAAGGGGTGTGGATTCCTGCATAGAACACATCTGCAGCAAATAAAGGATCAGTTAATGCTCTGGTCTTTTCAATTGCATGATTCTCAGTAGCCCTATGTTTGAAGTGTTTTCTCGCTGTACATTGCATTTGGGTAGCCCACATGTGGCCTGAAGCCTCTCCCTAATGCTATGCTTTCAATTGTCCTTACTAGATGTGCAGACCATGCATTCCAAGTGTAACAGTGGCCACATCCCCTTACTGAACACCAGCTTCTTTGACCTCTCCCTCCTTGCTGTTTCCAATATGCAGTTTTTCAGAAACACAGGATTGACTCTGGGCCATAAATCATGGCCAACTTGGTGGCATTCGCTTCCCTCCAAAGGTGGACACATGGCAGGCTACCCTCTGCTCTGCAGAGAAGCTGCCAAAGAGTCACGTTGCTTCAGCGTTATAAATCAGTAGCAGGCATGCGACAGCATTCTGACAGCAGGACAATTATTGTCCTAGAAATAAGAAATGCAAATTTCTCTTCCCTCATTGTGGAGGCAACCAGCAGACTTATTCTATGATGTTGATCAATGACTTTAATCTATACCCGCCTTCTTCCTTGCAGCTCAGCACTGAGGCGCTTTTTGATTTCTCTAGGTGTCATCTGAGTTATTTGGGCCACCTTGAAGGGGTGGCTATTAAAATGGTAAGTTGGAGAGAAATTTTAATTGTAACTATTTCACCTGAAAAACTGAATCCTGGAGGCTTCAACACTTAGGAGCTGTGTGACCTTGACAATTTAGTTGGCCTCTCTAAGTAAATTTCTTATATGACAAATGCAGACAAAAATATCTATAGCGGAATCTGGCTTTGTTCTGTACACTGGGAGAATTGCTCATTTTGTGTTTACTACTATGTATTTAGCATTATTTGGCCAGAGTGGTTAGGTAAGAAGTGATGAAAAAGTGAATCCATACTAATAAATCAATCAAAACACTGGAAAAGTAGGAATAGATTCTTTACCAAGAGAGTGTGCAACTTTATTTTTCATATTGTAATTGACAAGCAAGTCTAGCTGAAGAAAACATGGATGATAATACCAAAGAAAAAGGAGACCAGCATGAACTGCACACCTGCTGGGTTTCAGTCACTGTCTAGGACCATTACCACATGTAAATGACCCTCATTATCCTTCATTATCCTCAACCAAACATGAAACTTCTGGATTGTTTTAATCACATAAGTCACAAGATATTTACATAAGGTCACAAATTTGATGCAGAAATTCTGGGTGTTGGAAGAAAATGTATGGTAGGAAATCCATTTGAGATCATGCAATGTGGACCATAGATGCATCAAACAGGAGTAATTAGAGGGCTAGAGGCCATAAAATGTCCAAAGTATGCCAGGAAAAGAGATGAACACAGATCAGTCTCTCTGGCTGTGAGTAAAGCTGCGATGGTTGGCTCATAACTTTGTCTTGCCTAATAGCACCACAGTTGTCCATTAAGGGATGTGGTTATTGGAACCAGTTGCAGCAGCTCACACCTGTAATCCCAGCAATTCTCCTCCTTTACTCAGGAGTTCAAGGTCAGCCTGGGCAACACAGCAAGACCCTGTCTCTAAAAAGTTTTTAAAAAATTAGTTGGGCATGGTGGTGCCTGCCTATAGTCCCAGCTACTTGGGAGGCTGAGTCAGGAAGGTGGCTTGAGTCCAGGAGTTTGAGGCTGTAGTGAACTACGATCGCCACTGCACTCTAGCCTGGGTGACAGAGTAAGACCCTATCTCTAAAAATTAATTAACTACAAAATAACTTTAAAAAGAAATATGATTATTATGGTCATAGAAAGATGCTACACTGTGCCTCTTCTGGATACATTCTATTCTCTATCCAAGGACATCATAAAGTTTTGAGATAATAATTTTTGAGAAACAGAGTGGTTTATCTTCCTAACGTTATACCAGAAATTCAAGCAGGCATTCCAACAAAGGAGAGCCTTGTAGTATTTAAACTTCAGTTGCATCTTGTTGCAAGAAAGTTGATGTCTTTATGAAAGGCCTCACAAGGTCACTAAGACCAGAAATATTCTGCCTCTGCTGGATAGCTGATGGATCAGTTGATCACAAAGAAAACTAAGGATGCAGAGAGGCCTAATCAAAGCTTTGGATTCACTAAGAAAGAGTCTTGCAAATAAAGAAATTGTCTATGTATACTCTCCACTGCCAACTAGCTGGTCATGATGAATTATCAGGGCAATAAATTGTGAATATATATGGGAAGGGAGTGAGGATAATAATTAGAGACATTTTCTGAATTTTTGAGATCCATGAGAAAATAATGTGACTTATGAACTGAATGCTTGTGTTCCCCCCAAAATTCTTTTGTTGAAGCCTTAACTCCCAATATGATTGTATTTGGAGATGGAGTCTTTAGAAGGTAGTTAAAGTTAGATGAGGTCATGAGGGTGGGGTTCTTATGATGGGATTAGTATCCTTAGAAGAAGAAGAGACACCAGAGATTCTCTCTCTGCCCCCATGCACACATAGAGAAGAGGTCATGCGAGCACAGAGTGGGATGGCAGTCACCTACAAATCAAGAGATGAGGCATCAGATTGAAATCTACCCTCCCAGGACCTTGACCTTGGTCTTTTACCCTCCAGAATTCTGAGAAATAAATTTCTATTGTGGTATTTTGTTATGGCAGCCTGGGCAGACTAAGAAAGCGACCATTAGAACTATGTCTAAAATCTTCGTTCTAGGTTCTTGCCTCTGAAAAATTAATTTTAGTTTTTATCTGACAGTGGCATAAAGCTGTTGAATACAGAATGCAATGGACATTTAGCAAAATATTCTGATACGTTAAAAGATAAGCACCTTACTTCAAAGGTTTAATCAAAGAAACAGACAGTTGTCTCTGGAACTGTCTGTGGAGCTTGGAGAGGTGTGATGTGGTGGGAGTTGAGAATAGCCCTGATTGTTACAACCACCAGCTAGCTATCCTACTGCTTGCTCAGTGTCCCAGCCTTCTCATCCCTCAGCTCCTGCCTTTAATGACTTATCCTGGAAATCTCAGACATGTTACTTGGCAGCTAGATACATGAAAAGCATAAAGAGAGGATCAGCAGTGTCTGCTCATTCATCAACAAAAAGGCTTTCTAATTCTTTTTCTTGTCTCTCTTTTAGCTATCATCATCCAAAGGCTATGTCTCATCATTTCCTACTGTGAAAATATTTCAACATTTCCTGCCCACATGTCCATGACTCATGGTTTTTCCACAATACCAACAATGCATTTATTTCATGGATCTGATCGTTCTACAAAAACATTTGATGGCCACCTTACCATCTGATTATGCTCCAGTCCTGATTTGTTGCTCCAGCTTCATCTCTGGCCGACACCCTCTCTGACTCCCGGGCAAGCTCCATAATTATACTACCCACCATTGCTAAATGAATCTTTGGCATTCCCTCTCGCAGTAGTGGCCTTCCTAAACTTTCCTGTCTCCAATGCCTTTAAACCCCAGCCCCATTACTTATTGTGGTAGGTAGAATAATGACCGTCAAAGACGTCCACAACCTAATCTTTGGTGAGAGAGAATTAAGGTTGCAGAAGGAATTAAAGTTGCTCAGGAATACAGTTTCCCTTAATATTATCCTGGATTATCCAGAGGGCTTTATGTAATCACAAAAGTCCTTTAACATGGAAGAGGGAAGCAGAAGGTTAGTGATAAAATGTGAAAACTCACAATTGGTCGTTGTGGCTTTGAAGATGAAAGAGGCGCCGGGCGCGGTGGCTCAAGCCTGTAATCCCAGCACTTTACTTTGGGAGGCGAGACGGGCGGATCACGAGGTCAGGAGATCGGACTCCTGGCTAACACGGTGATGGAAACCTCGTCTTACAAATAAAAAAAGGAATACAAAAAACTAGCCTGGGCGAGGTTAGCGGGCGCCTGTAGTCCCAGCTACTCAGGGGGCTGAGGCAGGGAGAATGGCATAACCGGGAGGCGGGAGCTTGTAGTGAGAGCTGAGATCCGGCCACTGCACTCCAGCCTGGGGCGGCAGAGCAGGGACTCCGTCTCAAAAAAAAAAAAAAAAAAAAAAAAAAAGATGAAAGAGGCAAGCTGAAAAGGCGAGAAAATGGAGTCTTTCTTAGGGACTCCAGCAAGAATATAACCCCGCCAATGTCTTGGTTTTTAACCCTGTGTGATCCATTTTAGACTTCGGACTTCCAGAACTGTAAGATAAAAAGTTTGTATTGTATTAAGTTACTGTGTGATAATTATTAACAGCTATGAAAGAAACTAATACACTTATGTTCATTCATTATTTTATTCATATTGAGAATCATTTAAGCTCCTCAATTTGCTAAGCACTGTGGTAGAAACAGAAGAGGTAGAAGATACTATGCTGGCCCACAGGCAATTAAAATCCTCTTTGGAGAGATAATAACAACTAATGTTTACTGAACACTTGCTCTGATAGTCATGTGCTATAGACTGAATGATTGTGCCCCCTCCCAAAATTTGTATGTTGAGATTCTAACTCTCTATGTGATGGTATTAGGAGGTGAGGCCTTTGATAAGAGATTATGTCATGAGAGAGAGCCCTCATAAATAGGATTTTTATTTATTTATAAGGGCAGTTTTCGTAAGTGCCCAAACAAAAGATCTCAGAGAGCTCCCTCCTGCCTTCCACCATGTGAGATAGTAGCGAGAAGATGACCATCTATGAACCAGTTGGCCCTCACTGGACACTGCATCTGCCAGCACCTTGATCTTGATCTTCCCAGCTTCCAGAGCTATCAGAAATAAATTTCTGTTCTTTATAAGCCACCCACTTTATGGTATTTTGTTATAGTGGCCCGAGCTGACTAAGACAACATGGTTGTCACATGGTTCATATATTATCTCACTGCACCCTTCCAAATTCTTCCACTCTTTGAGTAAAGTAGGCTCAAAGAGGCTAGTAAATTGAATAAATTCACACAATGGAGGAATTGTCATTTGAACTGAAGTTTAAGTGACTTCTCCTAAAGTAACTTAGCAACTTTTAAAAAATTTTAAATTTTAATTTTGGGGATACATAGTAGGTGTTTATAATTATGGGGTATCTGAGATATTTTGATACAGGCATTCAATGTATAATAATCACATCAGGGTTAATGGGTTATCCATCACCTCAAGCATTTATCCTTTGTTACCTATTTTTTCTAAATAATAAAAGAATGGATAGTGCTTTGGTGTTTCAGAGGGAAAAAATACTTTTCACATTGGCAGAATCAATAATACTTTCTGGGAGTAACAAGATTTTGAACTGGATCTGGCTTAGAAGGAATACTATATATTAATTATCATATGCATAGCAAGGTGACTATTTAAGACCTCTTAAATAATCCAGAACTTAATTGTGTCTGTATGACTGCTGTTCTTATTTTCATGCTAACTATCCACCAGGGCCTGCTCTTGGCGCCTATAGGCTGCCCTAAGGCCCTTGCCATGTGGTACACTCTGTTCACAACAGGGTAATTACTTCATCCTTCATGCAAACATGGGAATTTCTTTCTGAGGCTTCGTCTTCTTTTAAAGGACTCACCTAATTCATCCTTAATAAATAATTAATTATGCTCATTCATTTTTTATTCATACTGCAAGCCATTTAGATTTATCAATTTGCTAAGTGCTATGGTAGATACAGAAGAAATGACTCACCTAATTAGGCCAGACCCACCCAGGATCATCTTTGTTTGTTGAACTTAAAGTCAACTGATAAGTTTGTAATGAGCTCATAAAAAGAAAATGCTGCATGCCAAATCAAATCAAATTCTGATATAGTGCTTGACACAAGGGATAGTCTTAGGTCAGGGATATTCTTAGAATAAGCTCTCAAAAGATATTTCTTTCTTGCTGTTGTTGTTGGATTTTTTCCCAACTTTTATTTTAAGTTCAGTGGTACAAGTGCAGAATGTGCAGGTTTGTTACATAGGTAAACTTGTGCCATGGTGGTTTGTTGCACAGATCATCCCATCACCATTAAGCCCAGCATCCATTAGCTATTCTTCCTGATGTTCTCCCTCCTCCGACCCCAGTGTGTGTTGTTCCTCTCCATCCATGCATCTGTATATTCTCATCATTCGGCTCCCATTTATAAGTGAAAACATGCAGTATTTGGTTTTCTGTTCTTGTTTTAGTTTGCTGAGGACAACAGATGCTGACGAGGTTGCAGAGAAAGAGGAACGCTTTTGCACTGTTGCTCGAGATACAAATTCAACCATTGTGGAAGACAGTGTGGTGATTCCTCAAGACCAAGAGGCAGAAATACCATTTGACTCAGCAATCCCATTGCTAAGTAGATACTGAAAGGAATATAAATCATTCTATTATAAAGATACATGCACGTGTGTGTTCACTGCAGCACTATTCACAATAGCAAAGACATGGAATCAACCTAAATGCCCATCAGTCATAGACTGGATAAATAAAATGTGGTACATATACACCATGGAATACTATGCTGCCATAGAAAGAAATGAGATCATGGTTTTTGCAGAGACATGCATTTCTTTGTTGTTAATTCCATCAAAAATAAAAAACAAAATTTTATTTAGAAATATCTATTTTTTTCACATTAATGTTTTAATGACATACATTAAATTTTTTGTTTTAAAGATCTATGGATTTTGACAAATGTGTATCATCATGTATATACCATTACAGTATTATACACAGTAGTTTTACTTTCCTAAAATCCTGTGTTCTACCTGTTCAACTTTTCCCTCATACCCCTGGCTATTTGCCATCTCTATAATTACACTTCTTCCAGAATGTCATACAAATTCAATCATATAGTACATAGCCTTTTCATACTGGTTTATTTCACTTAGGAATATGCTTTTTCATGTAATTGTTTTAGAGGAACGTGATCTCACTATGTTTTCCATGCTGGTCTCAACCTCTTGGCATCAAGAGATTCTCCTGCCTCAGACTCCCAAAATGCTGAGATTACAGGCAGAAGCCACCATGCCCAGCCAGCAACATGCATTTAAGATTCATCTATGTCTCTGTGTGGCTAGAAAACTTATTTCTATGTATCACTGAATCATATTACATTGTAGGCATGTGAAACTGTTTATCCATTCACCTAATGAAGGGCATCTTGGTTGTTTCCAGTTTTTAGGGCTACAAAAATTCAACAACTCCAAGAAGATTTTTTGGTAAGCTTGAGTGTTCAAATCAGTTGAGTATATCTAGATGTTGGATCATATTGCAAGAGTATGTTTAGCTTTGTAAAAGACTGGCAAACTCTATTTGCACTTGCACCAGCAATGAATGAAGGTCTCATCCACTGTTCCACGTTGTGACCCAAAATTGGCATTGTCAGTATTTTGGATTTCAGTCATTCTAATAGGTGTGAATAATCATCTTTGTTTTTAAAAGTCATCTTCCTGGTAATCCCAGCACTTTGGGATGCCAAGGCGGGTGAATCATGAGGTCAGGGAGGTCAGGAGATCGAGACCATCCTGGCTAACACAGTGCAACCCCATCTCTACTAAAAATACAAAAAATTAGCTGGACGTGGTGGCAGGCACCTGTAGTCCCAGGTCCCAGCTACTTGGAAGGCTGATGCAGGAGAATGGCATGAACCCGGGAGGGGGAGCTTGCAGTGAACCAAGATCATGCCACTGCACTCCAGCCTGGGCGACAGAGTGAAACTCCATCTCAAAAAAAACAAAACAAAACAAAAAAAAAACAAACAAAAAAAAACAGGCATCTTCACTGGGGATAGAATTCTATGTTCATTTAAGGATGTTTTGAAAGATGACATTTAAAAAGTGATGTTTTAAAAGACGATGCTAAAAGCATAATAAAGATAATTTAAAGATAATGTTACACAGTCTTCTTGCTTGCATTTTTTTTTCTGGCAAGAAATCTGCAGTAATCCTTATATCTGTTCCTCTGTGTACAAATGTCTTTTTTTTTTCTAGCTTATCTTAAGATTTTATCTTTATCACTGGTTTTAAGCACTTTAATTATTATGTTTCTGGGTACAGGTTAGTTCATATGTTCTATGTCTTGGGTTTGTTGATCTTTTTTAATAGGTGGTTGAAAAAATTTTTATCATATCTTCAACATTCAAAGTTCAAAAGTTCAAAAGGTTAAATTTTTGGTTTTGGCAACATTGTAAAACAAAATCCATTGGATTTATCCCAAATTAAAAGACTTTATAAATTATATATCACACTTACTTGGTCTATCATGACAGAAACACCAGGGGTCTCAACCAGTGGGCAATAAGAATTCATCAGACAACACAGCAGCATGAGCAGTAGCAGATGGTTCCTTCACTCTATGAAGAAAGGCAGCTGCCTAACCTTGAGAATTTTCCTAATGAAAGCTTTTTATGTAGTTTTCCCCTATTCCTAGTACACTAGGATAGCACTGTATTATGATGTGTCACTTCAGACACACAGCTTATGCTCTCAGGTCTGCCCTGTCCAGTTGCTGCACAACTCAAGGGGACATCATTCATATTGCAGAATATTAGGAAATAATTGTTTTTGTTACTAGGCACTTTTTGGAGCTGCACTTCTTAGGGTTTTTTTTTTTTTTTTTTTTTTTTTTTTTTTTTTTTTTTT
>NW_016807758.1:1308486-1318582 GCF_001698545.2 Rhinopithecus bieti
GCTCTGTCGCCCGGGCTGGAGTGCAGTGGCCGGATCTCAGCTCACTGCAAGCTCCGCCTCCCGGGTTTACGCCATTCTCCTGCCTCAGCCTCCCGAGTAGCTGGGACTACAGGCGCCCGCCACCTCACCCGGCTAGTTTTTTGTATTTTTTAGTAGAGACGGGGTTTCACCATGTTAGCCAGGATGGTCTCGATCTTCTGACCTCGTGATCCGCCCGTCTCGGCCTCCCAAAGCGCTGGGATTACAGGCTTGAGCCACCGCGCCCGGCCACTTCTTAGGGTTTTAATATGCATAGGTGGAAGGATTAGTATGAAGGTAATAAATGAGCACAGTATAACTTCAACAAATAGGAGCAACTTTGTGACTGGCTTCAATTCTAGATGGGATCTAGAATAAAAACAAGGAACCATGGGATGGTGTAAAATAAGCAGTCAGAATAAGCACAGTTAAAGTTAATATATTGTAAGGGTGATCGGTAGAATCTGGTGTCAACAGACGGACCTTGATTGAGGTTCTGGCTCTGTCGTATACTGAGTGTACTGGAGTTAAGGTGCTTCAGTAAAATGTTAGTACCTTGCTATTAGAGCCAGTAATGTTTAATTGCTATTATAATGTCTGAATGAAATGGTGTGGGTTTAAGTCCTCTCAGCAAATTGCCTGATATACATTGATCCCTCAAAAAGTGGTAGTTATTATTTATTAGACAATGAGGTTGAAGCTGCAATTGAAGGGACAGAACGCAAAAACTTTGCCAATAAGTTTCATGATTCTGATGCAGTGTAGATCATTTTTCTATCCAAGATTATATGGGATCCAGAAATCGGTGAGAAGAAAAATGGAGTCAGATCTGAAAAAAAAGCCAAGAAGCAAAGAAGACTGTGGATATTAACCAACCCAAAGAAAAGAAGAAAAGGTAATAGAGCTGAAATAGAATCAGGAGTCTAGGAACCATGGAGATAAAGAATAAAAGTGAACAGGAAGGGAGGAATAGATAAAGGTCTGAGGAAATTTTCAGGCACTTGTGATTGTAGGCAAGTTTCCTCATCTATAAATGGATAAATCTGATTAATAAAACACTGCTCCTGGGAATGACAGTAAGATTAAATAAGGAACCAACCACATGAACATTCACCACAATGTCAGACAGAGAGTAGACCTGGTCAAAGTCAGCTATTATTATATTATGATGATGGTGTTGGGTAGGTTATGAACACCTTCTGCACAGTTAACATTCAGCCATAACTGACACAGGCCTTAAGGCAATATAAATTACAAAAGAGTAAATGTGGATTTGAAGACACTAAGATAAGCACTGGAATGAAAAACTGGAAGTATAGAGAGAAAAGGAACATAATGCATAAACATTATGTTAGTGTTCACAGGGTCAGCCATGGCTGGATTGTTGATTCTGTATAAACCTTTTGGAAATGAGCATGTATTTTAAGTCTGTTTCCTTTGCTGATTTGGAGGTTTTGCTGATTTCTTACCCTCAGGAGAGGTTTTTGTGACCGTAAGAATTTTGAAAGACAAATCAAGCCATTAAAATTGTTACTCCCACTTGATAGATGAGGAGAGAGGTTTGGAGATATCTAGAGATTAGTTCATAGTCCCCCAGCTCATGAGTGATGACTAAGGTTTGAACCCAGTCATTTTCTCTAAATGAACTCCCATTCCATTCTGCCATGTGCTATATAAGGAGCATGTTAGATATTCAAACATGAAGGTGGTAACCCCCATAAAACTGAACAGCAGGACAGATGTTGTTTGCCGGAGGCTGAGCCAGATCTGTCTATGAGTGCCAAATTGCTGTCTCAGCGCTGCTGCTGATGCATAGTCTGCTCACCTGCCCCAGGCACTAGGAGCAACAGGGAGGACCTTCCATACGGCACAAAAGTCCCCAAAGCCCTAGGAGGCACAGCCATGTGACTCCACTGAAGTTGCTTTAACACTTAAGCCACACGCTGCTGGGCAAGGGTCTAGCTTTGGTCAGGATGAACTTAGGGGCTGCCTACATGGTCCACCTGATGTCTAGGTCCAGGCAGTACCTTCATGGCAAATGTGTTTTTCAGTTAAGCAAATTCTGGGTAATTACATAATTTACCGTTTTGATATTTTATTAATGAATGAGCTTGCATGAGATATTGAAGGCAATCCATGAGTATATGCATATTTATGTCATGAAAGCATTTTGGGTTTATTTGTCTCTCAGTACTGCAGAGGCACAGTTGGTATCTGGCGATTCAAAACAAGTAAAATGAAATCCTTTCCTTTTACAATTATATAAAGCTAAGTTATAAATCGGGAAGGTACCCTGCAAATCATCTCATCTACTATTTTTATAAATGAGATGACTGATATCTCAGGGGCACCAGTGGAACTTGGTTGTGGTCATAAAGCTGACGAGTACAGAAGCCTGGATCTGCCCCATGACGCCTGGACTTGGGCTTCCCCACTCTTGTGTCTGGTAAAAGTCAAATACATATAAAGTACCAATTCTCTATTTTTCTCTCCTTTCCTTTTGTTTTTGTTCCTCTTTCATTTCTTTATTATCCAATTCAATTCATAATTTAATAATTTTCTTTCTTGTTCTTTTCTGGTTTTTTGTTTGTTTGTTTGTTTTTGTTTTTGAGACAGAGTCTGGCTCTGTCACCCAGGCTGGAGTGCAGTGGTGTGACCATGTCTCACAGCAGCCTCAACCTTCCCAGTTCAACAAATCTTTCCACTTCAGCCTCCCAAGAAGCTGGGACTACATTCGCCCACATGTGGGCAGATTGTGGACTACAATCTATCCACCTCAGCGTCCTAAAATGTTGGGATTACAGGCTTGAGCTGCCTACCACGCCCAGCCCATTTTCTTTAAATATAGTTAACATTAGTGGACCATGACCTTCATATTATTGGTAGCATGACAGCACTGTTCTTTCTTCAACACCTACATAAACTCATAAACGTCTTTGGTACTTGCTTCTTCAAACTTCTAAAATTTTAAAAGAGGAGCTCAGAGGAGCTCACACAAATTTCACTGGTGGGATGTTATGGCAACTAGTTTCAACATTCACAAGGGAGAGATACTATTGTGATGCCTCATAAAATAATTACTATCCTAATTTTAAAAAGCATGAAAGTATATTTTCAACAACTACTGACACATGAATGAACAGACATCGCATCATTAGCACATCCTTCTCAATTTACATATTCTTTGAAAATCTCATTTACTGAGTTTCTTTATGTCTTCATTTACCAATCACTACCTTGATTAGCCTAGATTAATCAAAATTGCTTTAAGGAAATTGATCAGTTAAAAGTCTTTCTGATGTAATCTGTCAAGCATACCTGATTCAGTCCTACTGTGTGTACCGAACTTAGGCTTTCTTGGGCTCATCTTCTTCACAGATACCTCCATGAGGCTCCGAATATACCTGGGCAGACTGACGGTGTAGGTTAACAGATATTTTTATTTGCTTAAGGGTATAATGGATTTCATGAACACTTAATGGCTGAATGAGTTTAAGCCAATGGCTGAAAACAAAGGCCAAGACCATTGTACTAGACTGTCGTATTTAAGCCGCTTTCCTCATCACACCTGCTTCTAAGGAATCTACCGGTCCTTCAGCCCGTAGATGGCCTTTCTTTTACTATATAACCCATGTTCTTCACTTTTCACAGCTATTTGAACCAAAGATGAGCACTTCATACAAAAGAAGTAAAATAAAGCCTGAATGGTGATTTTTGACTTGACATGAAGAAGCAAATATGGTTAATCACAATTTTCTTCCAGAAATTTGAAGTAAAAAATTTTGAAAGAATTAGTTCACATGTAGGGAGATCAACAAACATATGAAAATACAAGACTGAAACCTTGCCCTCTTCCATATGAATAAGTATGTTTATTAATTAGTGTAATCATAAAAAATATAATTTGAATTCAGGAATAAATCTCAAAATACAAGAACACCCTACCTAATACTATTGTCCCAAATAAATAGTGTCTTGAGCCCCTTTCCCATACATTTCTGATTCCCTAATCAGAAATATAATACATAGCAATCCTTATAGATGTAATAATTATAATTATAAATCTCAACTTCCATTTTCTACCAGTGATCAGGCCATTTATAACTTTCTTCTTCATTAGAATCACAGTGTACTTTTTATTCTGAAAGCCAAGTTCATCTAATGGATGGACTCTTTCTATAGCAAATATTTCAAGTAAACATATTTTAATTTTTTTCATGCTCCAAATTTTTTTTGTTTACTTTTTTTAGTACAAAGATCATGAGTAAGGGCCCAAAAAATAAACAGAATTTCTGATTCTCAGATCAATTTTAGTTTTAGCTCACATGTTTCCTTAAAATCCACATCCTCTTTTGGGAAAAAAAATGCAGATGACTTGTTTCTCACAACCAAAGAATGAAACTAAAACATGCCTTAGTAAATTGAGAAATCCTGAATATCTTTAACATTGACAGGAGTGTATGGAATTCTCTTGTTTGTGTGAGACCCTCACCTGACCTGGCTGAGGATCAGAAGGGAGTGGATGATAAAGCGCTATGGCACAGGTGTACTTATGTGATCTTCCTACCAAATTGCTTACATATTCCTAAAAACATATAGCAGTGCATTCTAAACACTGGTTCATGGACCAGAGTCCACCTGTAATGATTTTCTAAAATGAAAAAAAAAATTCTGTAGTTACTTTTATATAAAATATTTATTACATTTAAAATATGTTCTTCACATAAATATCTCCTCCTTTCTATATTCTGGAGTATCTCACTGGAGAAAGGATATATTCAAATATCCTTTCTTCTGTCAAAAGATAATATTAAATCGTGTTTCTTTCTCAAGATCTCATCTTGGCCTGGTAAAATACTGGCCACCATATGTTAATCCAAACGTACATTTTAAATTTTACTAAAAAATTCAGCATAGAGACTACTGAAGTAGAATCAAGACCTGCTGGAAAAATAACCATGTGCTGAACCAGGAAGCCATACAGAAGCCACAGGTAAGGCCAAGAAAGAATGATCACAGACTCTACAATGAGCTTTGGTGTAGCCAAGGGTGTCATGGTTGCTTAGGAGCTCACAAACAGGAGGAGGAATCTGGGGGCCTGAGTTTCAGTGATTTTGCTAAAAGGGTATTTCTCAAACAATTCTGTTTATTACCATGACTACAGCCTTATTCCAAGTGAGTATCTCCTGGTCTGTGAAGCCCCAGAAAGGTGGATTTTTTTTTAAAGGCCAAAGAAATTGGACATTAGACTTAATGAGATACATGGAATCCTGTGAACATTCCCTCTTCTGTGCACTTGCATATATGGTTTCATTTTTCCACCTAGGCCTATGGTTTCTAATCCTGGGTGCATATTAGAAACACCTAGGAGTTTTATATAACCACCCAAAGAGCACTATGGGGAGTCTGGTGGCCTTGACCTTCTCCACGGTGTGCCCTTGTGTAAGCCACTTCATTCCAGCTTCTTATTACAAAATGAAGTCACTGGAATACATGATCTCAAAGCTTCCTTTTAGCTCAGATGTTCTGTAATTCTGTTCTCTTCCACATTTTTTCCCCAAGAAGGAAATGCCGTGTCTCGATTCCAAGATGGAAAAATGACTTTAATTTTTAATATATTTTCATTCATTAAATTTTGATTTTTTTAAAAAAATGAAACAACTCCAGTGCCTGGTTTTTATCTTAAAAGCAGAGATGGCAAAGAATTAGAGTACCTTGTTGCTTCTTTTGTTGGGGATGCACAGCCATAGTTCACTGAAGGACAGTGAGATCTCTTTGTTGACACACCCAAAGGACTTGCTGGAATTACAGAAGTTGCCAGAAAGCTGTTCACAGAGAAATGTCTCATCAGAACCACTTTGCTACAAAACCGCTTGAGGAGGTTGTTAGAGGAAGTTGCTGGCCACCAGGAGTTGTGACTGCTGTGCACTGCAGAACCTGGACACCGGAGAAAGTGCAGGCCCTGCTAGGGAAGTCCTGTGTGCGACAGGAGCTCGACCTAGAGAAGTTGCATAACTCAGCAGGAGTCTGCACAAGGAGCACTCTGGAAGCAGGAAGCAAAACTCTTTCCTTTCTTCTGAAATGTCTCTCAAGCACTCTCTACTATCAAAATTTAGCATTTTGTTTGCTAGTAGAGAAAAAATACTTAAAGACCTCAGATCCACTTTCAGAGAGCAAGCTAAAAGAGTGAATTAGAAGCTGAGATGCCATAAATAGATAACAGCTAAGCTCTTTGAGGGAGACAGCATGTCTGACTGTTCCTATGTTCTTCTGTCTGGGGAACAAAGGGATTGCAGAACGTTTGTGGAACCCACCGTTACTGTACACATCAATTGTTCTTTGTGTGTTGTCCCCAGAGTCCCCACTGTGGGAGGCTGGTCAAGCATCTGGGTTTTCCTCTGATTTCCAACCTGTACTCCAACTTCCCCTTGTGTTCCTGACTTACCACTGGAACTGGACTCCAGCTGTGGGTCTCTGACCTTGGAGCAGTTTTTTCCAGACACTTCCTTTGTATTCTTTGATTCCACAGACTCTAAAATGGGGAGAAATTCACTGAACCATGTTTACTTTAGGTAAACTGGAATTCATCATAATATCCAGTGTGGATGGACACTGAGCAGGTGCTGACTGGAGAAGTTAGGCAAAGTATTATAGTCTCCAGGCTGCAGTTCCAATGGGCCAATGTTATTTGCAAACATTGTGGGGCTCTGCAAGTCTGAGAAAGAATTAAGGTCCCAGACACCTGAGAAAGGGCCCCACAAAGCCAGTGAAGACAAATGTGCAAAGGGTTTAGATATTTTTTCATTAAATTCTTCTTTACGACTTTGATTTTTAAATAAACTCATTATCAAGATAAGGAGGAAGGATAAAAAATGACATGGACAGAGAATGGAAGGGGAAAAGCTGGAACATTGAGAAGTTAGTTTCAAAGTTAGAAACAATAGCTGACACCAAGCCGAACTGAAAATAACTGAGTGTATGTCCTCATTGCTTCTCATGAAAGATTTCCCGCTTTCTGTGTTAGTTGTTCAGTCACCTTCCTTAAACAGAAAAGCTGAGGCAGAGAAAAGTATCATCACTGCCACAGTCCCTTGTTTCACAAGGATGGGGAAAACGGTGCCTAGTATTTTAGCAATTTGACTTTAGAGGACAGAGAAGCACAGACACAGTAAATGGAAGCAGTGTATATTGAATGCTTTTTTTTCTTCCTCTGCTAGAACTCCATATTGTCACCTGCATATTGCAGATGATGTTCTGATTGGAGCTACCAAGGGCCCTAGAAGCAGGAAGTAACATCAGTCCCAAGCTTTGTTCTGCATAGGAACAGGTGTTATCAAGTGATGAATGGAGAAATCTCAGCTGCCCCACAGAGGGTCCCACGAGTGAAGAAAATCTTGAATGTGCCAAGTTCCAGAGTTAGCCTTCCTCTCTACATGTCTTGAAAATAAATCACATTGAAATCATATCAACCTGTCCAATATTGATAAGGATCTCAGGGATAACTAATTAAAATGCCAGTCAAGCCCCTTTCTGCTGCCTCTTTAAACTGAAACCAATCATGGGGCTGGTTTGCTAAGCATTTATCTATGTGTGTGTGTGCCCAATTTTATTAGAAATTTAGCATTTTGTTCTTTTTAAATATAACTTTTTTCTACAATTATAAAGATAGTGTATCATGATCATAAACATTTAAAGAAATACAGAACAACAAAAAGAGAAGATTAAAGTCCCACCTTGAACAGAATTTCATTTGAGAGGTCTCCAAGTACGGAAATTCACAATTTTGATGAGAAACAGGAAAAGGAGATGAGGGTCACTACATATCCCCATGTTTTTGTGTCATTTGATCTTTCTCACTTCTCTGTAATGCATTCAACTCTTCCCAAGTTTAAGCCAAAATTCAATAATTTTAAATCTCATCTCTTAATTTTTAACTTCTGTCTTAACATCTGAATCTCCATGTCTTTTCTGCATATATAAGGAATGAGTTGAATTTTTTTTAATGTGCTTGTTGGATGAAGATGTCTTTAGATATTCATTGCAGGACAAAGTAAGAGGCTTTGATTTCCTCCAGGGCGTTGAAGCAAAATGGCCATGAAGCGAGTTTTCCAGATGAGGTTCTTGATAAGGAAGCAGGCAGGCACAGACAAAAGGCTCAGTGAGGGAAGACTACACTGCAGAATAGAGGAATAGCAGTTAACGAAACAAAATGCCATCAGAAAAGTGTTCATGGTCTGGAGACCAAACTTTTATGGGGCAGACAATCTGTTACAGCTGGCACAAATTCGTGCTTCACCACTGATCAGCCTTGTACACCTGAGCAAGTTACCTAACAACTTGTTACCTTTATCTGTGCATAAGTGATGAGGTTTGTTAAGCATACCTTCCTCATGGATTATTTTCAGAACTACTACTCATTATTAAGAATCTAGGCAAACCCCTGGTGCTGAAACACAGGAGATACCTGATAAGCACTGTTCCCGTGTCTCTTCTCCCTTGTTGCTGATTTATAATCTAGTAGGGTCTGGCGTTGAAGAAAGATTACTTTTGAAATCATTTTTTTCCTTAGTTTTTTTTTTTTCTTTTTTTAAAATTCAATATGTGTCTGCCTCCCATTTCCTACCTGAGAGTTTGTAACCCCAGGTTAGCAATACCGAAGGTGTTGCTATGGCTACCGCTATACTGCGACTTTAGGTGGTGAGAAAGCTGCAGGAGGCAGAGTCCGTGCTTTCATGCAGATGTCCTCAAAACTGCAGAGAAAGAAGGGTGAGCCTTGTGAAGGTGCTTGGTATGAAATTCTAGATATGCAGTGAGCGAGAGTTGGAGTCACACCTGCGATATGAGGTTCTGGACATGTCAGACACAGACAACATCCTCCCTGCAACACCAGTCACCTGCGAATGAGCAAGTGCCTCATTCCAGACTCAAACACAAATTCACATTTCCCTGATTTTTTGTCTCTTTTGTCAATCTCTTTCCTATTTCCAACCAGATATCCTTTCTTCCTTCCTTTAAAACAGATTCTTCCTGATTTTACTGCCAGGCAAAAAAAAGAAAAAAAAAATGCCCTTTTTCCTTTAACTAAACTTGCTTATTGAATTGATTCAGTTTACAGAAAGCAACAACATCCAGGAACATTGCCTTTCTCCCACACCATCATGAGGTATTGATCCCTCCCTTTTTGTCCAGTTATCTTTGGCATTTTTTCTTTTTTTAGCTTTACTAAGGTATACTTGACAAATAAAAAGTGTGCATATTTGAGGTGATGTTTTAATGTGTATATATATATATACACATTGTGAAATGATTTCTACAATTGAGCTAATTAACGTATCTATCACCTCACATAGTTACCATTTTTTGCATGTGTGATGAGAATACTCAAGAGCTACTCTCTTAGTAAATTTCAAGTATACAAAACATTATTATTAGCTGTAGTCACCATGCTATACATTAGGTCTCCAGAATTTATCTTAGAACTAAAAGTTTGTACTCTTTAACCAACATCACTCCTCGACCCCTGAAAACCGCTGGTTTGCTGTTCCTATGAGTTCAGCTTTTTTACATTCCCCATATAAGTGATATCATGCAGTATTTGTCTCTCTGTGTCCAACTTATTTCACTTAACCTAATGTCTTCCGGGTTCGTCTATGCTGTCACAAATGGCTGTCACAAATACTTCCTTCTTTTTGAATATTGAATAGTATTCTATTGTGAATACACACATCAAAGTTGTTTTTTGTTTGTTTGTTTGTTTGCTTGTTTTTTTTTTTTTTTTTTTTTTTTTTTTTTTGAGATGGAGTCCTGCTCTGTCTCCCAAACTGGAGTGTAGTGGTCTGATCTGGGCTCACTGCAAGCTCCAACTCCTGGGTTCATGCCATTCTCCTGCCTCAGCCCCCCGAGTAGCTGGGAGTACAGGCACCCGCCACCACACCCAGCTAATTTTTTTTTTTTTTTTTTTTTTTTTTTTTTGCATTTTGAGTAGAGACGGGGTTTCACAGTGTTAGCCAGAATGATCTCGGTCTCCTGACCTCGTGATCCACCTGCCTTGGTCCCCAAAGTGCTGGGATTACAGGCA
>NW_016807758.1:1318590-1326016 GCF_001698545.2 Rhinopithecus bieti
TTTTTTTTTTTTTTTTTTTTTTTTTTGAGATGGAGTCCTGCTCTGTCTCCCAAACTGGAGTGTAGTGGTCTGATCTGGGCTCACTGCAAGCTCCAACTCCTGGGTTCATGCCATTCTCCTGCCTCAGCCCCCCGAGTAGCTGGGACTACAAGCACCTGCCACCACATCCAGCTAATTTTTTGCATTTTGAGTAGAGACGGGGTTTCACAGTGTTAGCCAGAATGATCTCGGTCTCCTGACCTCGTGATCCACCTGCCTTGGTCCCCCAAAGTGCTGGGATTACAGGCGTGAGCCACCTCGCCTGGCCTATACACACCAACGTTTATTTATCCATTTATCTGTCAGTGGACACTTAGGCTATTTTCAAATCTTGGCTGTTGTAAGTAATGCTGCAATGAACTTAGGAGTGCAGATGTCTCCTCAAGATACTGATTTCATTTCCCTTGGATACATGCCTAGAAGGCAAATGGCTGGATCATATGATAATTCTATTTTTAATTTTTTGAGGAACTTCTGTACCATTTTCCATAATGGCCATACCAATTTACATTCCCACCAACAACATATAAGGGTTCCTTTTCTCTGTATCTTTGGGGAAATGCAATTCAAAACTACATTGAGATACTACCTCGCACCTGTTAGCGTGGCCATTGCCATTGTCACTCTAACCTGAGACCACATCAGTCTACAGTTTGAAGAGAATGTATTTATCAGTCCAGTCAAAATCCTCAACATAAAAGGCAAAAATTATGCATAAATTACCTCTCCAAGTTCTGGACTTGTCATTTAACATACGCATCATTTCATCTTCCTAACTATTCTACGGAATGGCTGACATTTCCTCATTTTACAGAGATAAGTAGTTTGCCTGAGGTCACAGAGTAAGTAAGTATCTGAGTCACTATATACTGATACAGTGCCTGATACTATATAACTTCAAAGCCAGCCCTCATTCTTTCTGTTTAGTTGCCTTATAGTGACACAGACATATTACATTCAGCACAAAATATTGCATCTATGTAAAAGTATACACAGCATTAGAAGCTACCAGTTATAACTGGTAATGTTTCTGAAATTTTTTTAAGTCAGTACAGTATTCATCACTGTAACCTGTTTTCAGAATTGCTAGTCTTTGAAAATATATATCTAGGGAAGCAGAGGAAAGGAAAGAACTGATGTTGCCTATGGCATTTCATGTCTAATGCATAGTACTGTACCCCTCAGCTCCCAGAAAATGAATTCCTGTCTTTTTCTCACTTCTTAGAAGGTTTGGTCACTATTAACATAACTAAGAAAATGTACATGGTATCCTTTTCCAATCTATTGCTCTACTTTTCCATTATGAAATAAGGAAGCAAAGGCATGATAGAAAGAAAATGGCCTTTAGATCACGAATAATCAGGGTATGAATCCTAGATACTTTCAGCAACCTCATGCAATTATTTATCTTTATAAGAGGTGGCCATGGCTCTCTCCTTGCAAGGGTGGAAGTCACGCTTGTGATGTGATGTCTGTGCGTATCAGGACTGCCCTACGCGATATGTTCTCTGTAATATCAGGCTCATCCAAATAGGCAATAATTATGTTCTGGAGTCTCAAGCACAAAATCATTTTTTCTAGGATTTTTGTCTCTATTTTCAGTCTAATCCCTATTTCCAACCATATAACCCTATTACTATTTAAACAATTCAGTGAAAATGCATATTTAAAGTTCCTAGCAATTTATCTGGCACAGAGTGGATGCTCAACAGAATGAATTTCCTTGTCCTTGTCCTTTTCCATTTCAAAAAGGAGAACAACCCACTTCTCTGGTTTGGGTACAGGTTACTCTTGTTTTATGACAAATCCATTATCCACAGGCAACAGCTCTGTGAGAAGTTCAGGAAAATCAGCATTTACTCAACAAAATGGCACTCTGATATCATTTCCCTGTGGGGTTTAATTATTTAATAAGCTTACAAACACCCACCACATATGAAAGGGAGCAAATAGAGAGAACAAATCAGGGACTTGGACTTTGAAAAACTCACAGCCTGGCTGGGGAGAGAATGACCCAAGAAAGGGTGGTGAATGTGGTATAAGAAACGCTGCATCTAACTGGGGGACTCCAGATTAGAACCCCAGAGTCATAAGGAGTGTGGGAAGTCTCTTTAACCCCAGGTCAAGTGAAGAGATGATGATGGAATTGAACTCTCCACAAGAGTTAAAGACCAGTAGTTCTTCTAGGTTTCAAGATGATATAAACCCTCCACCCCTAAAGATAGGACCAAATCTTTACCAGGGAAGCCTGGCAGCAATCACCTTGCTCTCTAGAGGCTGCAACCAAAGACAACCATTTCCAGGAGTTAGCTGATTAAAAATATTAGTTCCTAGTGAATTGTATTTCAGTATTAGATGTGAGCATTAGGATCTCTGTGTAATACACGGGAGCAGAGAAGCTTCACCTATACTCAAGCTGCATTGACATGGTCCAGTTTAAGACAGAAATTAGACAAATCTCTGAGTCATTTGAGAAACCAAGCCAACTTTCAAGTATTGGGCTGAGCAGGCTGCCCCAACAGTCTACACCAACTGTCAGAGGAAAGGACGATTCACCTTCACTTCCAGAGCCTTCCTCAGAGTCTTCCAAGAAGGAAGACTCTCCATAAGGGAAGTTCTGTGCTACTAGACAGACCCGGGCAATGTCTTCCCTTAGGAATCCTGCTGAAAATATGAGGTATCTTGGCTAGTTCGTGTTTCCTCTCCACTGTCTGAAGTTTAGAGAAAACAGACATTGGAAAACAAAGCAAAAAGAAAGGAGTAAACGTTCCTTCAGCCCACATTTGGGGTCAGACACTGTTCTGTGTGCTTATCTCCAACTGTGCTAGACATCATTAACTCTACTGAGCAGCTGCAGAGATTAGAATCACAGAGTTGAAGTGACTTTCCCAAGGTTACTGAGCTGGTAAAGTGTGGAGATCAGATTCAAACTCATGACTCTGAAAAAAAACTTACAAGATTTTTTTATTCTACCACACTGCACCTCCTGAAACGACAAGATTAGTAGTTCCTCTCTGTTTCTCTTACCTTCCTTTTTTTATCTCCTTCTCTATCTTTCTTTGTTTTTCTCTCCCTCCTTTGTATTTCATTTCTTACCCTCACTCTTGATGATATTTGTGTGGCATAGAGGTCATGCTTGTTGACATTGGTTTATATTTCTCACTGCACATCATTTTCCAATAAAGTCAAATTCCTATCTAGGGGAAAGCTTTCACTGAAAAGTTAGAAACAAATATTGTATATGCCTAACCATCAAATTATAAGCATCATTAGCTTTCTTCTATTCTCTCTTTATCTTTTTAATATACTTTTAGAGTTATTTATTGCTTAAGACATCAGTTTGTTGAATGACACTTCCAGTCATTGCCTCCAAAATATATAGGATTGTTATGGGATCATACACTTCAGGCAGTATTAAATTGCCAAAGGAAGATTAACTCTTTCCCCACAGTTTATTCTATAGAAAATTTTCCTTATATTCATATGTGTTGTTTCTGTTCATGATTCATATGTGGTGGCTGGTAAGTATTAGGTCTGTCTTTCATTTGCCCCTAGTGTTCAGGAGAGTATTTTATTGTGATGCCATGAAATGCAAGGTTAATATTACTCAACAGGTCATATACACCATTTGCTGTCCACCATGAAGAAATACAATTAAGATTTTAAGCAAATAGACTGTCAGAAAGGAATGCATATTGCTCTTAAAGGCACAACTTCAGTGTCATTGAAGAATCCAAATGGCTGCAATCCCCGTTAACAACATTATTTATTTCAGAGACTGGCAGTTTTTTAAACAGCTGATGGAGCACAAATGTAGGTCAGTGTTGGGAAATTATGCTGAGAAATGCTCCACACCTCAGAATTGGGCCATGCCTTGAGGTCAGCACAAACATAATGACACCACTGTCTCACTGTTCACACCTTGCTCTTGGCCAAACCTGCCCAACTCACTTAAGCAGCCACATCCAACTTGATATATGCACTAAATACAGACAAAATGAAATCTACAAATTATTCTAACTTTGACATGCTCACCTTGTTAACAGGTGAAGACAGGGAGTCAGAGTGTAAGTTTAAATAGTCAAAAATAGGAGAGTGTTTTGGTTATCTAGTAGAGAGTAACAAACCATTCCCAAGCTTAATGGCTTAAAGTAACTGCCACATTCATTTTGCTCACTAATCTGCAGTTTGGAAGAGCTGGAAAGAAGCAGGCAGCCTATCTCTGGTTCACTTGGCATTTGCTTAACCACTCAAAATCATGATGGCATCTTATGAAACATACCTGCAGAACCTGAAACGAAGAATGAGTTATTAAGTGCTGTTTGGACATCCAACAACAGAAATGACTCTGGACTCTGCCCTGAGATAGAATGGCTGTAACCTTAAATTAGAGAGAGCCTCCACTTAATCCTTGAGAGGGTAGTGGTTCTTTTGACAGTCTCTGACCCCTTTTTCTGGAGGGGCAATTCTTTCTCTTATTTAAAGAATGATAAACGTGAAAAAACATGTGCAAACTATGGAGAACCACTAAATGATTTGATTTTGTGTTTAAAGCAGCTTTTTATCCTAATGAAATGTATACAGTTTAAAATTATCTAGTTCTAATCAATTCTGTTGACAGAGTCTCCACACAATAGGCAGAATAACCTTTGGGAAAATAGTATACACATATGTGTATCCGTATATATATGTCCATATAAATGTATACACATTTACATATTTAAATGCATATATATGTGTATAGTTTATATTCATAGTTATCTGGAAAAATATTTTTGTATACCAGGATTATGAACAATTTTTTACAGTAAACCATTTTCTAAAAAGTTTTTCTCTCTACATTGTGTGTGTGTATATATATGTGTTGGGGGGGGTGGGTGCATATATACAGATACTGACTGGGTTAATAAAATCTTTGAGGTTTTACCTACATTCCCTTGAGTAGTGTTATTGTGCCTTAGGTTGGGGGATAATAGGGAAGTCATTTATCCCATAATGTGCACCATGACATCTCTTATGATGTCTTTCATTGAAAAGCCAAGCAGATCCAGAAAAAGTTTACTACTGTTTTGATATCAAGTTTCCTTTAGTTCAGTAGCATTCTCTAGTAGTTTTTAATCCTATTGAGCATGTAAACATTCTAAAACTCCCATGCTACTTCTCAGCAATAAAGAACATATAGAGGCTTTCTAAGGTCTTAAATGCTTAGACACAGTAGTACAGACATTATCTCTTGGGAGGACTGTTTACTCCTCATACTTGTTTAACTTTGTCCCTTGCTCTATACCTCACCAGCTTTTCTGGGGATTTTGTTCCCTTTCTGTCCTGATTGGTTGTGAATGGAAGATTGGGATCGTTCGTGGTTGGGATTTACTGATACCTATAGTATAATCATTTCTTCTTTGATTACACTTGAAATAACCTGTTACACACTGAGGGAAATTTTATTCTCAATATATCCACCTAAATCTTTTGACTAAGTCATAAATACCTTCCTTTCTCCTCAGGAACTAGATGTCTAATTATCAAAAAATTATCAAATAAAAAATAGAATTAGGTGTCTCCTGTGTCCACTGTAACAGCCCATCTCTGAGGTAGTGGAAACAATGGACACGGCTCAAGATAATTTAAGATATTAAAATATTAGAAGGGAAGTTGGAGATGGCAGTTTTAGGGAACAAATTTTTAAAAAGACATTGGCTAATATTTCCAAATAACATCTTGTCATGATTAGTTTGTACCTCATATATATTTCTTGTTTATCCATGAACGATCTGCTCTACTAGGTTCTGTACACTTTACAAAATAAACTAAAAACTATGGTGATGACATCTTAATTTCATCACTTGATGCTTAGTTATCCTTATAAAATTATGAACTACTTTAGGATTTTGAGAATGTTTTGTCATCTGCAATACAAGCAACTTCACAAAATCTTCTAAAATAAAATAAATAATGAAAGTAAAACACAAAATACAGCACCTGATATTTAAAAATCTTGCTATTTATCATTTCTTTAGTGACATTCATTCCTCTGAATCATGATTCAGACAAGATCCTTCCTTTGTGTTTCCACAAGGACTCAGCTAAAACATTTGTGTTACACACTGGTCAGAATTGGAACCCAGATTCATTTGTTTAAGTACACGATTCCTCACTTCTACTTTTCCCAAGAGTGTCAGAGAAAAGCTATAAGCCTATTACACAAGAATGAGCAGAAGTCAACTATGCGTTTGATCAGAATTAAGTGATCATGTGACAAGAAGTTATCACTTGAAATTGCTTCTAGAGGGTCATCTGCAGTATATAGAATTATTTAATTGGTTTGTCCTGTAGTTGAAGTCTAGAAAGGTGGAGGCTAGAAAGTATGGACCAAAAGCACACCCAAAAGTGAATCCGAAACATTTTGAGAATGGGAAACACTTAAAATCAGTCAATTCAAAAGACACATGAAATTCAAAAGAGCAAAAATAAAACAGATGACTGACTCCTCAAAAGAAGTGATGGAAGGCAGAAGATATTGAAAAGGTATCTATAAAGAACTGAGTAAATATAATTGTCAAACTAGAATTCAATTCACGGTGGACTCATCCTTTGAAAGAGAAGATGAGAGCCTGCATGGTAGCTGTATGTAGTGGTGCGTTCCTGTAATCCCAGCTACCCGGGAAGCTGTGGCAAGAGAGTCACTTGAACCCAGGAAGGGGAGGTTGCAGTCAGCAGAGGTCACACCACTGCACTCAAGCCTGGGCAGCAAAAACAAAACTCCATCTCAAAAAGAAAAAAAAAAAAAGGAAGAAGAAGATGAGATAGAAATATTTGCTCCCCCGCCCCCGCCACACACACACATCCAGAGGGAAATAATGAAAATTTCTAGAAAACCATCATTTAAAAAAGAAAATAAAGTTATCAAAGAAGGAAAATAATCCCAGAATAACACAAATAAATACAGAAAGAAATAAAAAACAATTTAATGGGTTTGCATGTTAGTAACTCTCAATGAATACTAACATTTTAATATTATAAAACTATAATAATATCTGAAATGTTTTAAAATATGTAAAACTAAAATATATGACAAAATAGCAAAGAATATAGTGGCCTATAAATATAGAAAATGCTCTAATGTTTCCACTGTTTGGAAAGTGGTAAAAGTAATAATTTTAATTAGGCTCAAGTAAATTATTTAAAGAGACATTGTGCTCTCTCAGCTAACCACCAACGAGATAGTAAAAGCATGCTTAACAAAATAATGTCTAAAGGAAGGGAATATGCAATTTTTAAAAACTTGATTACTAAGAAAATACTAGAAAGGAATGCTAACAACAAGTACATCAGTTGTGACACACTGAAAGAACATATAATTTAATATATATATATATATATTTTT
>NW_016807758.1:1326338-1357047 GCF_001698545.2 Rhinopithecus bieti
AGCCAGGATAGTCTCGATCTCCTGACCTCATGATCTGCCCACCTCGGCCTCCCAAAGTGCTGGGATTACAGGCATGAGCCACCACATCCGGCCAAAAGAGATAAATCTTAAGTGTTAGAACAAAAATTTCTGAGAGCAATTGAATAGAAAAGGTGTACAATGCACAAGCTAACTAAAAAATATCAGGCATAACTACACTAATGTTATTTAAAAGTAGTTATTAAAACAGGAAGCTTTACAAGAGTTAAAGAGGAATGTTTCAAAATGACTAAAGGATAAAATCCACAAAGACGATTTCCCATTTCTAAATGTGTATGCCTAATAGTACATCCTCAAGATTATACAAAGCAAAAATTATAATGGAGCAATAAACAATATCCAATTATTGTGGAAGACAGTAACACATCTCCCTCAGAAACTGATAGAGCAAGAAGACAAAATATCAAAAAGGATCTAGATGGAATACCCTTTCAAACTTGACTTAATTGATATGTATACAATATTGCATAAAAACAGTACCAGAGTAAGCATCCTTTTTAATTATGAGTATTCAGTGATATGTATTAATACTATATCATAAAGAAATTCAAAAGAATTAAAATCTTATATATTCCCTGAGAACAGTAGAATTTAGCTAGAGAGTGATAACAAATGGACAGTGGAAATTTCATACATCTTAAAATTAACCATGAAGAACAAAGTTGGACAAAATGTTCTACTGAGTACCAAGATTTTTATAATGCTTAAGCTAGTGTTGTATACGTACCAAGCAGAAAAAATTGAAACAGAATGGGAAGCTCAGAAATAGATCCACATACAGGTGATTACTTGCTTTATAATAAAGGAGACTTCAGAGCAATGGAGAAAGGTTTTTTTTAAATCAACATGAGGCATTTAGATAGCTATGTAAAATTAATCTTTATCCTTAATTCACATAATATGCAAAAAATTCAGTGCAGGTGGGTTATAAATCAAAATGTGAAAGGCAAATAGTAAAGCTTTTACACAATAACATAGGAAAATATTTCCATAAACTTATGGTAGGAAAGATGTCTTTACAAAAATTAGCCAGTGGTGGCATGTGACTATAATCCCAGCTATGAGGTGGAGGTTGAAATGAACTGAGGTCATGCCACTGCACTTGAGACTCTGTCTCAAAAAAAAAAAAAAAAGACATATTAAAAACAATGCAAAAAATTAATGAATATAAATAGGTGATTAATAATTTGAACTATGTTAAATTAACACGTTCATCAAGAGACACCATCAAGCCAAGTTACAGTATGAAAGATACTTGCTGTATACATAGCTAACAAAATATTTTATTTAAGAAGGTCTCCCCCAAACAGTAAGAACCAAATAGAAAATGGTAAAATGCCTGAACTGGCATATCACAGTTAACATATCCAAAAGTCCAATAAACATTTGAAAAGGTGCTTGTCCCATCAATTATCAGACAGGCAAATAAAAACCAATATAAAATATAATTGTCAGATTTTTAAAAATAACAATAATATTTGTTGGGGAAGTGTGGAAGAATGGAAAGTTTCATAGTTTTCTGTTAGAAGTATATGTCTTATCCGTGCAATCACTTAGGTACATTGGCAGTATCTTAAAGTTCATTTCACATATATATTCCTGACACAGAAAGTCTACTCTTTAGTATGTTGTCAGTATAAATCTATGTACATTTTAGCAGCATTATTTGTAATACTAAGTTGTAATGGTAACAACACAAATGTCCATCAATGTTTGAATGAATAAATATATTGTGTCTTATTCATACTGTGATCCTATACAGAATTGCAAATCAATTAAACTTACATAACAAACATATGAACAACACAAATTGGCCCTGGATAATTCTGAGTAAAAAAAACCAGACCTAAGAGAGTAGATACCATACAAATTTCAGTTAACAGACAAAACTACCTAATAGTGTTTGAATAGTAATGACCTTTGGACAGGAAGCTACTGAGGGAGGCATCCGTGATTTTATTTATGAAAATTTAATTTAGCCATACATTCATGTTTTGTGTATTTTTTTCTGTATGTGTAATTTAAAAGTTTATAAAGGAAAAACACTTGGGCCAAAATGTAAGTGATTTGATAAAATTTTGTCAGTAACTTTTATGTATTTCTAAATTCTTTCTTCAAGTCATGTTCTGATAAATGACGGGAGATCTGGGGATTTGGGGACCACCTTAAACCCACCCTTCTCCCCACTCTTCCCTTTCCTCTTGGTTTTGCCCTGTTGAGTGCCAAGCTCCACATGCAAAACTGCAATGTCCTACTCTCCATGATTACTCTCCACCAGTCAGCTCTTGACCTCTTTCTGTAGGGAAACATTTTATAGGATTTCAGAGTGGAGCTACAGGGGTGAAGGAAATCTAGACGTTATCCTCCTCCTTCTGCAGTAACAGCTTGGGTAGTCAGACTTGAGGAGGGCTTCACTGGCCCAGGGGCACCTTTTACTTGGGCGATCTATTCGCTCTTTAATAATTAAAGGAAGCCTAAGATGAGCCCTGAGGAAAGGGAGTAAGGCTAGCTGCAGAGCGACTCTGCCCCTGGGATTTACTTCGATCATGAGATTGCTTGTGCTGTGTGCATCTCAGTTTCTTACGGCCGGAAAGTAGAGAGGTGCAGCCTCCCATAATCATAAACTCTTGATTCCCAAAGGGTTAAGTGTGACCACTTGGAAAGCAGCAAATCCAGGTGAGGAGGAGAGATTTCCACAGGAAGACTGCAAGAACTATAGAAAGAACACCTATAGAGATGTTGACCTGACCAGGTTGTAATTTTCTGTGTAGATGCCTTCAGGGATCTGAGTCACTTCTCCAGGTGGCCTGGAGACCTAAATATCAAAAACTGGAGACTCATTCCTGAGACTCATTTTTCTCATGCTAGAATAAAATGAACCACAGGTCAACCTAAAGTGTTGCAAGTATTAATAAATGCTCTTCTTGACCTTATCAATTTTGACTCATACATTGCTTGATTTAACCAAAAGATTGTATGAAAAATGCCCCTCCTTGAATGTCTTGGCTCTGCAGTGGAGTTATCATGGATAGCTATCATTGCATCTTCCCAGTGCAGAGTGTTACCACATTAGCTGTATCCTCCTTTCCTCCATTTCTAGGTCACAATAATGAATTACTGGCAGGCATTTTGTGCAATGTAACCATGCCCCAGTCCTGCCCCATCTGCTGTTAATTGGGCTTGTCAACTTAAAAAAAGAGAGATATATAAAGGTAGAAAAGGAAAGGAGGCTTTATTTCATATAAGGGGTTACAACCTGCAAATTGGCCATCTCCCAGGTCTGGAAGCACAGCCTCCAGCCAAGACCAGAGACAAGCACTTCAAAAGAGGAGGGGTTGGGTTCAAAAGATGAGGGCTTACAGCTTTATTCTGAATGGGTTGACTAAACATACATATTCAACAGGTAACAAGAGGAAATGTGAATAATCACGGAAGTAGTCCTGACACATGTGTATTGAACAAACATGCATATAACATAAAACTCATGTTCATTTGGGGGTGGAGATTAATATTTAAATATATTACAATTAGGCCCTCTACATCCAAAGGCATTTTCAGGACAAGAAGGCATGCAATGCACAACCTCTGTAAATTAGCCACAACCAGCCATGGTTAGTAGTCTTCTTACCTGGAGAAACTCATTAAAATCAGTTTCTTCTCCAATCAAAGCTGCAGCTATGGCTGGTGGGCCAGGGCATCAGTTAGTCAGAGTCTATGAGCTGGATGAGTTGTAATTTTTTTAATATTGCCTATCTCAAGGCCAATGCTTATTTAGCTGCTAGGGGGAAAAAAAAAAAGAAGAAGAAAGAAAAAAGAAAAAAATGTGTGGCAATTAGAACACAGTTTATCCTTTAAGTGTAGGCATGAGTGACTTAACCCCTGCCTGCCATGGCCTTAGATCCTGTTTCTAATTTTGGTGTCTTAATGCTACAATGAGTCCATTTTATCAGTCTTATGATCTCTAGTTTAACATTAATGCTGGTCAGTTTTTATGTCTAAACCATAAAGGGAGGGGGTATGATGAGCTGTGTCTGATCTCCCATCCTGTCATAGCTAGAAACTCAGTTTTTAGGTTTTTCTGGGGTCCCCTTGGCCACAGGGCATCCATTCAGTTGATGAAGGCTTAGGATTTTATTTTTAGTTTAGAGTCCTCATAACCAAGATAGGCTAATCAGAAGCTTATCTGTGAGTATTGAAATTTAAGACTGAGTGAGATGTCATGCCTCTATGTTTAGATAATACTGATATCTAAAACGCAGAAAGTGGGGGCCACTATTCTTTTTTTTTAATGATGTAGACTTGCAAGTGAAGAAACTTGGTCTGCAGAGAAGGAGATAAATAGGAAATATATATCCAGAAAAGCTGCAAACCTCAATTCTAGTACTATATTCCTGCCCTTGGGCTTCAAGAGACACCCATCTTTCATTATTAGAAGAAATTCTCTCATTTATGCTGATTGAGGTAGTGTGAGATATTTTTATTTATTATGAAAGAGAGCTAATAAATAGAAATATTATCACACTGAAAAACAAGTGGGTAGGTACTCTTAGCATGAGCATTACCTATGCTGATTCAAAGTATCTGCTCCTTTAAATCTATATAGCTTAAGTTCAAATAGAGATTTTTTCCCCGCCTCAAAGGCCTCTTTTCTTACATGAAAAGTTAAGACTAGTTTATCGTCTCTGTTTTGCAGTTTGCCTCTGGGACCAAAGGAGACAAAGGCAGTTATTTAGTTTTGTTTCATAATTGTCCTTCAAGATGCTGAAAATAGTTTTTGGCTTATTGACTTTTATCTTCTTGCAATTTGTTAATGTTTTCACTTGACTGCATCTTATGCTACAGATGGGGAGAGAAAGTAGCACCACGTCATTTTTCTAATATTGCCTGTGAAGATCTTCCAGTAATTCTTATTCCCAAAAGAGCAAGCATTCTGGGCCACCTTCCCTTGGCAGAAGGAAGCAGACGACTCTTCTGTGGGCATTCCAGACAGCAGTGGAGGAAGTGTGCACATTATGTGCAGACTTGCCTTCCAAACCATGCTGATGTGATGGAGATCGATCCGCCAGGCAGCAATTATACATTCACGGGGGAATTGATGCAGCTAAATTTACATTGACCTCAGCAGAATAGTTAGTAGTGGAGTAAATCCCTTCAGGCTCTTGTCCAGGGAAATGCAAATAGATACAGACATGTATGTTCCTCAGAAAATCTTTTTCGGGAAACACATGGTTGGCCAGAAGATTATAGATGGATCCTGGGCCACATGGCATCTGCAAGTGTTTTGAGACCTTCATTTTTGTAGTTAAGTTTAAGCAGGAAAAGAAGTGGAACCTGTCATAAATAATAGTAACCTTAATAAAAGTCAGTGTGCATTTTTTCACTTAATGTGTGCCACGCATGGTGCTATATTTATAATTAGCACAACTATAAGGAAAGGCATCATTATTATCACCTTACCTTATTGATGAGAAAACTGTAATTCAGGAAAGTTAAGTTGCAGAGTCCACGTCTCAGAACTAGGACCTAACACAGGCAGTCCGATTCCAGTGCTCAGAGTTTGAGAGCACACTGTGAACTCTTTTTTTTTTATCATTCTTCTGACTATGAGTCACCTGCCAAGTTTTCACCCCTGAGGTCTAGGCAAAGGCTATCAGAGAACCGCAGAACCAAGTGTAACCTGAGGAGCAGAAAGGAGACCTGGCATAACAGACAGCAAGTGGACAAACAAGGTCAGCAGGCAGGAACAACAAATAGAACAAATCAGTTCATGGTCGGCTGAGATCATGGAGAGCAAATGTGTCCAAGCCTCAACAATGAATGCATGGGCCAGGCATGGGCGCATAAGAACATCTGCAGTGCTAGCTCTGTGCAGGAAAGGTACTCAGGTACCAGGGCTCTCCCAGACAGCAGGAGGAGTGAAGCATCCTCACATCAGTGCATCTGCTCTAGAGGGAGCACTGGCTTGTGTCAGAGCCCATGGTGCCCATCCTCTGTGCCACTCTGTGTCCCTGTCCAGGCCTCATGACTTTCTGAGCTTCTTTTCTATGTGAGAGGAGAAATCTGTATTTTGACTGCATTCATATCCATGAATGAACCCAAGGAGAAGGGGCAGAACTAACACTGGTTTGGGTTCCAAATCTCAGAATCTTTTGACCACACTTCCCAGCATCATCCCGTCACAGATGATTTAGCATCTGCCAAATCTTTGCAAACTGTCTGTTTTGGAGAATTTCTTGGACAGGGGAGAGTGACCACTTCATAGGCCATGCTTATATTCTCGCCACCCCAAAGGCTGCCCCTGCCCAATCCTTAGCTGTGGGATGATAAATATACCTGAGTGGCTTTGCTTCTGTCATGCATCCTTCAGCCGAAATTCTCTCCTAGGGCAGAATGTTCCTATGGTTCATTCTCCATTTCTTCTCTCTTCCCTCGCCTCAGCCTTTCCCTCATCTCTTAATTTTGGTTTGGTTTTCGGAAGAGCATCACTCCTCAGCTAGTTTATCTCAGCCCAGGTTCCCTAGAATACCTACTAAGGTTTCTCAAAGCATTGGGTGCCTAAATACATGCCTTTTACAACTCACCTTGATCATTAGATAGTTCTAATAGTTACTGGTTTTTCCCAATACCTGCCCATGATGTTTTAATCCCCTAATAAAACAACTAGAAATCCCTAGATTTTATTTTTCATGTGCAGGTGGCTTGGGGAGACTTGGGATCTCCTGAAATTAAGACTCCTCTGATTCAACAATTATCTGAGAATCAAGAAAGAAGAATGTGAAAAAAAATGAGAATAATGAAACAGTTTAACATTTCTGAGGAATAGACTGGAGGTAATATGACATCTTTAAATTGGAACTGGAAATCATCATTTGTTTGCCTGGCAAATTCAGTCCTGATTAATTGTGAAAAATGCCAGTTTGGAACCAGTTACTTGACTGAGTTGTTTAAATCACCCTTATTGAAGAGTTGTTCGAGGACTGCCTAACCAGTCTATCATTAGAAGTATTTGCAAGATCTAGAGCAACAGTAGAGAGGTTGATCCAACTCCTATTTTGGAAGAAAGGTTTTGTTGTGGGTGGAAGGCTGGTTTTGGTTTTAATTTTGTTTTGGCTTTCTAAAGAGCATCCTAGGATTGAAGGGCAATAACAGAGTTGACTCAATGGAGGCATGCCATGTGATTTGAGATGAAGGCCCTCATTAGAAACTTCCTGATTTTCTGCTCTGTGTAAATGTTATCCAGTGAATAAACTTCCATGTCTGAGCCCTAGAAAGAGAATCTCTGGGGAAGAAGAAGTGAGGGATGATCTCTGTCCATCCTTATGGTTCTTATCTTCTGCTTGTGAGGAGGGGTCTCTTACTACAAAGTAAGGCTCCCCACCACCCTTTGCTTCCTGAATACGCGCTTTGTCTCCAGAGCTCTGACTCAGGGACTCGGGAATTCCTTAGCATAGATGAGATGATCTGTTGTTTTCACAAGGCTTTCTTGAATTCTGGAAGTGATCAATAATGGAGAAAGGACAAGGTGCTCCAACCCTCTGGTTCATCAGAGAGAGCTCCTCAGTGCTGTCTTATCTTGCTCCTACCTGAGGCTCACAGTCATAGATGATTTTGTTCTGTCTTCTAAAACATAAACCTCGACCCCCGGAATCACCTGTACTTCCTGTGTTCTTTCCCTCTGGCTTCCAGCCTAACTTGCATGAGCAGACAACCAGCTAACACATAAGATGGTTTTCCTAGCATTCTGATTTCCCTCATAGCCAAAAGAACATTCCAACCCTGATGTCCAATTCACCCTTAGAGTCTCGCCCTCAAATCCCACTTCTGGTTGTAAGGACATGCCTTTTCGCTATGAACCACATTCCTTGAATGAGCTCTCTCTGCAGGCATGACTTGCTCTTCACCCAGGGACATAGACTTTCCCTTGTAAAGCCGATCTGAGATATAAGCATCGTTTCTGTATGCACTTTACAAATCAATACACTGAGGAATAAATAGATCAAAAGATTTTTTCAAAGTCACCTGTCTCACAAAGGATAGAGTTGGGATTTGAATCCAGATAAATTTGAGCACTAAGCCACAATTATTCTTTGCTGTTTTCAACAGCCTCAAGATTGTAATGCACATCTTATAATTCATGAAAACAAACAATCTCTCATAACTAACTCCAGTCCTGCACTAATATATTTTGAAGCAGGCAACTTTTATTTATTAAGATCTCCAGATAAACCTGTTTAGGTTTGCTATTTATTACTGTACTTCTTGCTCTGAAATGGGACTGGCTGGTAACTTGAAAAATGAATGGAAAATTGTGTCATTGTGCTCTGACTGGTTAAAATCCCTCCTTCCAGGCTGAAATGCTAGTGTACACTCTCAGTTCTTGGTTCTTGCAGGTATTTATTCTGGAATTACTGTGCAGACCATTAAGCTTGGGGGTTTTCTCAGTCTTTGCAATTTCATAAGCTGTGGAGGCTCCATTGACCACAGAAGGCTGAGTAGTAAATGGATATGTATTGTGAATGGAAGGTTTTTTTTTTTTTTTTTTTTTTTTTTTTTTTTTTTTTTTTTTTGAGACAGAGTCTCGCTCTGCCCCAGGCTGGAGTGAATTGGCCGGATCTCAGCTCACTGCAAGCTCCGCCTCCCGGTTTCACACCATTCTCCTGCCTCAGCCTCCCCAGTAGCTGGGACTACAGGGGCCCGCCACCTCGCCCGGCTAATTTTTTTGTATTTTTTTTTTTTTAGTAGAGACTGGGTTTCACCGTGTTAGTCAGGATGGTTTCGATCTCCTGACCTCGTGATTCGCCCGTCTCGGCCTCCAAAAGTGCTGGGATTACAGGCTTGAGCCACCACGCCCGGCCGAATGCTTTTTCTAAGAGAATCCCTGTAGAGAAAAGCAAAAAAAGGAGAATGTCAAACTTGATTCAGACCAACTAGGATCTTGTGAGCCCTCTGTTCAATTTTACAATATCTGGTAATGTCCCTTCTCTTCCAGAGTAGCTGTCAACTATATCTTAAGATCACCCTTGGCCGGGCGCGGTGGCTCAAGCCTGTAATCCCAGCACTTTGGGAGGCCGAGACGAGCGGATCACGAGGTCAGGAGATCGAGACCATCCTGGCTAACAAGGTGAAACCCCATCTCTACTAAAAAAATACAAAAAACTAGCTGGGCGAGGTGGCGGGTACCTGTAGTCCCAGCTACTCGGGAGGCTGAGGCAGGAGAATGGCGTAAACCCAGGAGGCGGAGCTTGCAGTGAGCCGAGATCCGGCCACTGCACTCTAGCCTGGGTGGCAGAGCGAGACTCCGTCTCAAAAACAAAAAAAAGATCACCCTGAGAAATGCTTGGTTCCCCTAAGACATGCCTGGGGAGTGTCTAGGTCCTTTACACCTTACCTAGGTCCTTCCTAAGACCTCGGCTCCTCAGGTCTACATAGCTACCTATTCCATGCTGACTCCTTGCTGCCTGTTTTTCTCTCTAACACCTTCTGACTGGGCCTTTAAGTTACCATTTCTTTCGTTCTATGGCTGGACCTTCTAGCATTATTTTATGACAAGCTCACTACAGGCAGGAGACTGGCCCTTTACTTCCCATCCCTCAGCTCCCTCTTTTCTATGCTGTTCTCCTTGGATTTCTCCCCCACTACTTGTGTTTGGGCATAATCGATTGCCAACCTTTGGTAAGAAGCACTGACTTCCCTGAAGCAACCTCGCTAAAAGGACCCCTATGGTGTGTCCAGTCATAGAAACAAGGGTTCCTGAACTTTATGGCTCTCTTCAAGGCAGTCATTCTACCAGTGTGTTCATGTGTATGTGTATATGTATGCAAGCATGTGAATATGTATGTGTATGTAAAATGGATGCATACTTGCATGTGTGTGTGTGCATGTATAAGTGTACATGTGTGTCTGAGTGCATACATGTGTGCACACATACATAAGAGTGTGTTTGTGTGCCCCTGTGCAGAGGTAGGGAAGACAGAGAGAGTAGGTGAATCCTTGACCAACTTTTCATCAGCATTACTTGGTCAATCTCGGAGAAGCTCCTTGGGAAGCTTGTGGCACCAACACCTAAAATGCAGGAAGCTGGTGAGACTAGAGAAGGAGGGCCAGGGCTGGGGGCCTGACAGCCAGCTATGGATATTACTGATCAGAAAGTACTTGTCGTACAGAAAGAAACATATCAGAAGCAATTACTGGTGATTCAAGAGATGGTGGGAGATTAGAAATTTACCAGCACCCTGGCATTTGCAGGAGTCACCAAGGGACAGCAAGTGAAAAACAAATATTTTTCAAGTTGTTTAGCAGCACTTTATCCCACTCCCTGGTGGATGTGGGGATAAAGGGAAAGCAACCTCTCAGACACGCTTCTGTCCTCTCTGTGCCTCAGCAGGACTCATTTCAATTCTTTCTGGACACACGTTTGGAGTCACTTAAGGGGCAGTGGATGCAGTAACTGTAGTTCACTTCCCTAGTTCAAATTTTAGAGAGACCTTGAAGACATATCCTGATTTTCTTTGTTAATCATGAATGTTAAAATTAAAAAGCTACGGACATTTCCAGGAAAAGTCAGCTGAAATATCAAATCAGTTGAAAATTCACGAATCTGGAAAACAAGAAATTGTCTCTATTTAAATGTATAAATACTTTTTTTTAAAATAAAACGGAATGAGAAAACATAAAATGTCTGATCACAGACAATTATAAATGTAAGCTTATCCACAACTGCTCTCTGAGACGCATCCTTGCATGTCCCTGCCTCTTTCTCCTCCTTGCCTCCACCCCACACACCCACAGGCACACACTTATCACTGCTCTGGGCCACACTGGTCTTTTTTTTTTTACTCCATAAATATGTCCTGCACCCTCCTTTCTCAGGGACCTTGCTGACACTCTTCCATCTGCCTGGAATGATCTCCTCTCTCTCCTTTCTTAGCTGACTATTGACCTCTGCACATTTCTTTAGCACACATCCTCCTGTCGAGAACTCATTCATTTGTGGTGTGATGATATCAGAATTTCTGGACTGATATTCAGATCTGTACAGCTTCTTTATGTGTGTGAGCTTATTTATTTTTTTGTGCTGAAGATCTCACTCCAGCTGATTGAAGGTGGAGTTTAAAATGTGACTAAAATTGTCTTGGTTCCTTTAAGTTTTGAACATTCTCTTTCTAATAAACTCAAAGTCACGTGATCTGAAAGACCAAAATAGATAACCCTTTATCAACTAAGATGGACCCTAAGGTTGAGAAAACAAGATTACCTATAGGTTGAGGGTTCAGGGCCCAGCTGGCAAGGCAAATTTCTACATTCTTAGGGCTTTAAATTCCCTAACAATAGGAGTTATCAAACTCCTCCTAACTCTGACTTACGACCCAGGTCACTACAACTCTTATTGGACAGAGGACCAGCCTTACAAACATTCTTTTCTGATAAGCAATTGTAGACTTTAAACCAGTTTCACCAGCATATAGAGGCTGTGCACAAATGGTCTTTGTGCCGCAAAGAATTCCACCCTATTTTAATGCTAAAACCCTGCTCCAAAGTGAATATGGGATGTATGTTACATGCATGTTTACCCACTGTGCATGTGCTCTGCTCCCCTCATAAATATGTACAGCTTTTCCCCCAAATCAACTGAATACATATAATACCAACTCATGAGCCATGAAACCCAAACTGTCCTTCCCTTCTTTGAAGAGAGAATACCTTTGATGCACAATGGAAACTGTCCCTTCCCAGCCTACAAACTGATATCATCAATTAAGCTCTTTTCTACTATTTACCCATCCCGCTCTTCTTTTGGATGACTTTCAAATTATGTATGTCTTTATTAGGTCTTTTCTTCTCTCCTAAATTTATTCCCTCCTCCCCGACCTCTATCTAATAAGGTGTTTAGAGGTAGAAGAAGCTTTTACATGTCCCCAAGGAACAAAGAAAAACCCGAAGTATGTTATCAGGTTAAAAGAAATTATTTAGGCAGCATAATGAGTGGAAGAAAGTCCCTTGGAAGGTTTCCTTAATGAGAATAGCCCGCAAAATTATTATTATTTCTTTTTTTTTTTTTTTTTTTCTTGAGAACAGATTTCGCTCTTTTACCCAGCTGAGTTCAATGCATGATCTCAGCTCACTGGCAACCTCTGCCTACCTAGGTTCAACGATTCTCCTCCTCAGGCCTCCCGAGTAGCTGAATACAGGCATGTGCCACCAATGCCCAGCTAATTTTGTATTTTAGTAGAGACGGGGTTTAAGAGCAGCCTTAAAAATCAAGCTGCAGACATAGATAATCAAGTTGAAAGCTTGTATGGGTTAAAACCGGCAGCTATGCCCATACAAGGCTACCTGGGGGCCAGCATGTTCAACATGACGGCTCCATCTTCCGTTTTCTTTGTCAACCACATGTACAGTAAGGAACAGACAACATGGTCCTGGAAAGGTAGAGATCTCATCTGCATAATAAAAGATTACGGTGGGATGGCCAGCTTCTTCGCATGCTATGCAAATGTCTCAACTAGTCCAACCAATCTCTCAGGCCCTATATTAATCAGACATTACTTCCTCAAGCTTGTCTGTAAAACCCCATGCATTTCACTATGAAACCAGAAGACCCACTTGGGAGCTCCTCTCTCTCTGCAGGAGAGAGAGCTATTCTTTGTTCTCTTTCTTTCGCCTATTAAGCCTCCGCTTTTAAAATAACTACCTGTGCATACACGTCATTGATTCCCTTGGTGTGAGACAACAATCCTCCAGTATTTACCCCAGAAAATGACGCCATTTCAGTGACTTGTCCCCAGCTGCCCTCAAGGTCCTCACTGGCCTCTCAGTCTCTTGTTCTGCCTGATGACCAGGCTTTCTGTACTTGTATATACTCAGGTCAATCTGTGTTTTTCCAAGCTGTTGAATGTCATGCTACGTGCACTTCTGATGACCACAGATATTGCCATTGTCTTCAGCCATGATGCTCTGATACTCTGTGGTCTCCTTACCCATCCCAAGCCTCTCCTGGCCAGTGGCACTAAAGTACCATAGTGACAGTAAAGTACCATAGCATTGGGCATTGGAGCCAATTTGGGGATGAATCAATCAGTTGAGGAATTCTCCAGCTAGAAGTCAGCACAGGGATCTGTATTCTAACTATAAGAAAAAGAATCACCAAACCTGGTTCTTTGAGCATGGCACGTGATTCACAGCATTTCCCAACTCCGGTGGTAGGTGCATGATCACAAGCATTTCTTTGGACAGCCCAGTGCAGCAGTGACAATAGTCTCTTGGATTTGCTGGCAGGAACAGCTGCACATTGGCACACTTCTGCACCCCTCTTTATCTAGAAGATGTGGTCAGATTTGCCAGTATCCAGAGGGCACTTTTGAAGGTTGACTTACACAGCACTGTGAGAACAATGAGGACTGGCCACCTGCAGTCTGGGGCTTATAATAGAAATAAGAATCTGAGGATCAAAGAAAGACATTCTCAGCATAGTGTAAGAGATTAAAATATCCCCCCCCAAACCTGCCACTTTTGCATAAGGATTATTTTGAACTAAAATATTTAAGATTCAATAGATGTAGTAAAAACCTTCCTAGGGCTTCTCTTTTCTGATTGAAAACAGAAACTTTTGAAATATGAAGGCAGCCACCAATCCTCTCTCCTGGGGAAGTGTTATGACCATAAAGAAGATGAAAGTCAGCCTTGAGATGAACCTTTGCAAACAAGTCTTACTCCATTTGTCCCCCCATATATGTCCCTTCCCACAGTTTGCCACCTTTGGAATCCCAAAATCTTTTTTTTTTTTTTGGTCTTATTATTTCCCTGCAAATGTATTGTTTTTAGTTAAGATGCTATTAATACATTAGTCCAGGTTCTGACCACCCTTCTGAGTGACTCATCACGGAGTTTCTGCTGTGTAGGTGTGCTGCACGTGTTAATGTTCTGTTTTTCCTGTTAATCTGTCTTTTGTGAGTCTGATTTGCAAATTCATAGCTGGAAAACTTAGAAAAGTAGAAAAAAAAGTGGGTTTTTTCCCCTTCTCTGCAATAGCTGTCATTTAATTCTAAATAATATTTACTACATATTCTTTCAGAAAACACTTGTTTTGACAGATTCTTGACATAGTTTCAAAACCAAACCCTGCCATTGAGGAGTTCACAGTGCAATTGGGGAGATAGAAAGCAACTAAGATGTGATGTATGTATTGACTGAGTGCCATGGAAAAACTAGTTCTAGGGGATGAGAGAAGTCTACATAGACTTTCCAGAGTTTTAATTCCTATGCAGTGTTGTGTATGATATCTTGATTCAGACAAGCATATGGTTAAATCACTGTTCTATCACTTACATAGAATAAAACAAATCAGGTCGTAAGTAAGGAAGGATTTTATTTAAAGGATTGTTGAATTGGGGGAGACATATTATTGCAACTGGGGGAGAGCAACTACTGCAGTAGGGAGAAGGCTCCCACCGTGAGATCTGCAAGTGCCTCAAAGGTTAGGCAGAAAAGGGCTTTTCCTGTATACAGAGGAATAAACAAAGATAGAAAGAAACAAGATGAATGGATGGAGGTGGCAGCTGTCATGATCTGACAGGTGATCAGAGAGGTTTTACCTAGAGTAGCATAATCTCAGGAGGGCCCAGGAGGAGGGGCTGTGTGCTGGCTCAGATTAAGGGTAAATCAAAGTTCAGGGATGTTGAGAAAGAAACAAAGATTGAATAAAGTTTGTTCAAGTCATAGTAACAGGTATTTTAGTCTACACTTGTCAGTTGGTACAGTTTAGCTAGTCATTTATGAGGCAAAGAATAGAAATTTGGAGAGCCCGTGCCTGGCATTTTCATAGGTAAACAAAGTCGGGCATCTGAGTCTGGCCTAAGTCATATCAGGAAGGATGGTCCTTCACAATAAGGCTGAAACACAAAGTGTGGGAGATTTCTTAGTTTTTGCTGTTTTCCAGGAGCACAGTCTCAGATAAAATTCGATATTGTCATTGAGCTTCAATTTCTTCATAGGAAAATTGGAATTAAAATGATTCCTTTGCCAGAATGGTTGTAAAGATCATAGATGCAACTTGTATAAAGAAAGATAGCATGGTACCAGGCACATTTTAAGAGTCTAATAATAGCAGTCAACATTATTATTCTGATTCATTTTTGTTGTTGTTATTACTGCATTCTGGGCTTTGCTTTAATTAAAGCAATTTTTATTATCTATTTTACAACTAAATACAACTAACCAGAGTCTATAGCAAAGCATTTAGCAGAAAATTAAGTGTGTAATTAATCTTAATGTGACCTCATTACTATGCAGGAGAGAGCCAGTGGCATTGGAAGCATTTGACCAAACAAAGGACATACCAGTCAAATCTTAAACTAACTTTCGAACATGAGTTCATTCAATGCATTCCCAGGAACCCATGCAAAGTGATTTGCAATCTAAATGAGAACAGGCCACTGGAGTATAGAGGCTAGAGAATCCTTTGTGGAACTAAAGAGATGCCAACTCTCTGAGGGTTGTGCTTCTGGGTCTCCATGGGTACTCAGACTCCTGCTAATGTGACCTCAGTGGCTCTTTCTGCGAGCACTCAAATCCTCCCAGACCTTTCTCTCTCACACTGGGGATGGTGTTTCTCCTAACATCTTCTTATTAGTTCATAAAGGATTCTTTTGAGAATTTGTAAGGAGCCTTACATATTTCATGGGCTCATCTGCCTGTTTAATTATGTCTCCATGCAAAAAAGGCTTCTTGGCTAGGCATACATTTTACAATACGGTTACCTAAATATTTAAACAGCTGGGCTTCTCTGTATCATCAAGAACTGTGCCAGTCTTTCCTGAAGAGGAAAGGCTCAAAAGGAAGAAGCTGTGGAAATGCGTGTATATTATAAGTAGACCTCCATGTGTAAATGAGGTGACTGATTTTTATTTTTAAAGCTAATTAAAACAAAACAAAACAAAAAACTGCCCTTTGCCTGGTCTGTTTGGGGAGCTAGTTTGATATGCTGTAGTTGAGCTTTGGAGCAAAAGAGGTACAAATTAAAATCCTGATTTTATCATTTACCAACTGGACAAAACTATGCAAATCGTTTAGCCTCTGTGAGCCTTATTTTCCTCTTTTTAAGAAATGAGAGTAATGATGGTGCAATTCCTAACTCCTGGAAATCACTAATCTGTTCTCCATTCCCTTAATTTTTTCATTTCAAGAATGTTATATGGATGAAATCATATAGTATGTAATCTTTGGATATTTATGCTTTTTCACCACTTTATTGAGGTATGATTGACATACAAATAGCTGCATATATAATATATATACAACTTGATGAGTTAGGAGGTAAGTATACAATGATGAAAGCACCACCAGAATCTTTGTCATAAACATATTCATCACCTTTAAAAGTTTCCTCCCATTGTATTTATTTATCATTATTATTTTTATGTGTGATAATACTTAATATAAAATATATTCTTTTAGAAAATTTTTAAGTATATAACACACTATTGCTAACTATAGAAATTATGCCATGCAATAGATCTCTAAGTCTTATTTGTGTCACATAATTGAAAGTTTTTACCCTTTAACTAATATTTCCACCATTGCCCCTTCCCTCAATCCCTGGAAACCACTATTATCTCTGCTTCTCTGAGTTTGACTATTTTACGTTCCTCATACGAGTGGGATCACGTAGTATTTGTTCTTCTGTGTTTGGCTTATTTCACTTAGCATAATGTCTTCTAGGTTCATCCATGTTGTTACAATTAGCAAAATTTTCTTGTTTTGTAAAGCTGTGTGATATATGCAGACAATGGAATATATATGTGATAGGTATTCCACATGCATATATGGTATATATATCCATGATATGTAAATAAAACTATTTTTAAAGCTAATTAAACGAAAAAGAATGTCTGCCCTTTGCAGACATTTATCCATTCATCTGCGGATGAACACTTAGGTTAATTCCATATCTTGTCTATTGTGACTAGTGCTGCAATGAATGTGAGAGTGCGGCTATCTCTTGGAGATCCTCATTTCAATTCCTTTGGATGTATACCCAAAAGTTAGTTTGCTGAATTACATAGTAGTTCTGTTTTTAGTTTTAACCTAAAATAATCCCCTGAAGATTCATCCATGTTGGTAATTATATTTTTTAAAATAAACGCATAGCTGATTATTAAATCAACTTGATCCATCCAAGTCTTCGTAAAGAGTTAATTCCCTCCAGATGGTTCATACAAAGGGACTTTGATGAAGAGATTAGTGCTAGAGGTGAGAGTAGCAGTAAAGAAGCCAATAAAGGTTGTGACACACGTGGGGGCAAGCAATGTGGGAGCCATGGACATCCCTAAAGCTGAAGCACAAGGGGAAAATAACACCTGACCAGAGCCCAGAGAGTGGCACAGCTGGAAAATGCCTTTGAGTAGGGGAGAGGTGATGGGATCTAAATAAGCTCAAGAGATGTGTTGGCCTTAAATAGGGACATGGGCAGTGCAGCCGTAATACCAGCCTGAGAGGCAAAATCAATGGGAACAAATAAGTGTAGGATTGCAGATGCAGTGGATGGAACATACAGACGTTCTGTTCTATTGGTTTATTTTCTTAGTGAAAATGAAGCAAGCTGAGAGGAAGGATAATTTAAAAGGAGTTGGAGGTTTTAGGAAAGAAAAGATGTGAAAAAGTATCTAGGAGAGTTGAAGTGTAAATGGACTAAGTCGTAGGAGTCTTTTAAAAATTCTTCCCCAGGCTGTATCCCAGACCAATTAAATCACAATCACAGTGAAACACAGGCTTGAGCAATTTTTGAAGCTCCATAGTTGACATCAATGTGCAGACAAGTTTGGCAATCACTGGACTATGGAAAAGAAGCGTGACAGTTTGGCAACACTGAGGTAAGAGGTCATGACTTTAAGGTGAGACCGGTCAACATGGTCATTTTTTCTCACCAGTTTTGATGGCATGTGTATAGGTAGAGTGGACTGTGGCTTATATGTAACCATGTTTGAGTTTAACTAGATAAAGATGATGGACACAGAGGAAGACAAGAGAGCTTAGGTGTATGGTAAAAAGTTGATGAATATGATGAAATATGGGATGTTGGCTGGAAAAGAAAGGACTTGCCTGTGACAGTGACACATCAGCAGGATGATAAGTCTGTAGGCTCCTATGAGGTCAAATTTCTGGAGTTGTTGTACTAGAAGGAGTGAGCTGGAAAAGTAGAAGATAATGATCAGATTTTAGTGTGCATGGAACTGAGATTGTAGAGTGGGTACAATTCCTGGTAATGCTAAATTTCAGAGCATGAGCACAAGAGTTGGTGGCTGATATGGACTAAAAGACAGAATATTAAGGAGAGCAGGTTAAAGAACTCAAAGTTGAATACATTATAGAGGTCCTATGGGTAGATGCTGAAATCCTCAAGAAATATGTCATGACTAGTATTAGACAGAGAGGCATGAAGCCAGATGCAAAAAAAAAAAAAAAAAAAAAAAGTTGTATTTAAATGTAATGTGTGTTGGAGCAAATCTGAAATAAACTTTCCATTGTCTATATGGAACTATAGAGCAATGATTAGAAACAGATTTTTGGGGCCCATCTGACTTGATACTGGTTATACCACTTAAGTTTTGTGCTGATGATTTACTCTTTTTGAGACTCAATTTATTCATGAATCAATATAGATGATAATATCCTTCTAATCAGCTTTTTATGAGAAGTTAACTGATGTGGAGCCTGGAAAGTGCTCAGCACCTTGCCTGGCATAACTACTTGGGTTGTTATTCACACTTCTTAATTATCCCTGATTGTTCTCAGTCTGCAGTGACACCTGGCTTACACGAAGAGCAAAGTTCTCAAACTTGAATGTGCATCACAATGATCCTGAGGGCTTGTAAAACATATTGGCCAGCCTCAATCCCAGCCTTCTTGATATACGGTGGAGCCCAAGAATTTGCATTCCTAAAGTGTTCCCAGGTGAGGCTGATTCTGCTGGGCTGGGGGACCACATTTTGAGAACAACTGCTAGGGGTGGACCCTAGAAGCTGTGCTCTAACAAGCCTCCATGTGACTTTCATTACAAGCTCAAGTTTGAGAACTGCTCTAAGAATTAGTAAAGCTAATACACTTACTCCTTGTTGCCTAGTTCATCTCAGTATGTCTCTAAATGTTTCGATCATGGTGGCATCAAAACTCTCCTTTTCCCTGCCCCCAGGAAAAATTGATTTATCTGTTTCTCCTCAGGCCCTTTCTTGCTTAGTTGCCTAAATAATTTTCCACATGGCTTGGTAAAAATTGGAGAAGAATGTTTCTCACCAAGTGGATTTAAGTGATTTTTCAGGCTTTTAAAGGAAGTGTGCTTTTCACTTCCATCCATTTCTAATGCTAGAAATGGTAAGATTTAATCATCAAAGCCTTTACCATGGGCTGTCCATTATCTGGGAGACAAAAGAAAAATCAGAAACTTGAAAATAAAAGTGCTGGTGTCATATCCTTTCAATATCTTATAGAAGTGAAGATCATTCAAAGATTGTACAGGAGAATATAGTTAGTTCATTTCATAGTTTAATAGTCGTTCAAAATTACAGATTTAATGAAGTTATTTGCGAACATGTATTTTTGTCCAGGAGGGATGCAAATAATTTTCATCCAAAGGAATAGATTATCCCCAAAATTTACAGTCTACTGGACAGTAAACAGTTTATTTAAGAGTAACAATTTTTAACACTTCTTTGTTAAGTTGCCTATAAACACTTCTAGTTTTTAAATGTTCTTTGAACTAGCCACATCTTGCCGGTTTCCTCATTAGTTAATAAATTTTAAAGTCTTTGACATGTGCTCATTTTATATTTGCCTGAGAGTCATGATTTTGCATATCTGAAAATTATACTTTAACACCATTCACTGAATAACCCATTTGAAATTGTCTTGAGAGGACCAGGCTTAAGACTTGGTGCACATGATGACTCTGTGGCATAAATGTGTCACCACTAGTTAAATTTTACTGTAATCAGTTCAAAAATCCAATGTAGCAAAGGACAACAAAATCCATCAGGACAGGAAAGCAAAGAACCATGGTTTCCCAGGTTGCCCCAGTTTCCTCACAGGAGAGGTACTCAGATAGTGGCTATTTAGGTGTCCTGCCTTTCCAGGACAAAGTCCTGCCAGAATGCAAGAACCCCAGGGTGAGTGATCCTATCACCTGCAACTCTTTTGCTAAGCCATCTCCCTGGACTAGGATGAAGTTCTAGTAGCTTCTGACTGTGTAGCTTCTGGTATCCTCTTGCTGTATTGTCTTCAGGTTCTTTTTAGTAACCACTCATCACACATGTCTGGTCACATTGTAACCATGCAGCAATGACCAACCAGGGACGTCCACTAGAATCTCCTGCATTATAAGGAGCATGGCAGGCTCAGCCACACTATTTCTATCCACTCATCTCTTAATCAAATTCAGATTCTCAGATGAAGTAAATACTTTTTAAACAAACATACAAAATTCCACAATGGAGAATGCTCATTAAAACCTTATTGTCTGAAATACAAATTAGCTATGATTTCAGAAAATGAGAATATCAATCCAAAGAACATTTGAGAGAAGGAAATTATTTATGGAAATTCAGAAAAAAATACAGAGCTAAAAGATAGTAAAAGTAATGAATAATCCAAAATATGGTTGCTTATGAAGTCAAAATTTTAAAAATATATAATTAAGTTTAATTAAAATAAGACATCGCCATTACATAGGGTATATCATACATCATAATGGATAAAATGATTAAATTATAATGGATTTCTCTCACAGTTTTGTGATCAAGTTAGGAATAGCAATGAAAGGTATCATGTTGCATAAAACAGACCAACAAGTACTACAATAACAGCAAAACTAACATCAAAATTAACATAGTAAGAGGTAAAAAACCTGAACAGAGCAACTGAGAAAATAGAGTTGTTAAAGATTATCCACAGCAATGAAGGTGAACAATGTGAGAGGGATTTTTCACATTATTCTTTAGCAATTTCAGTGTCAATTACTCATTCCAAGTCATGGATCAAAAAGATAATTACCCATCATAACTACGAGGCAATGGCCAACTCAATCCCCAGAGCTGCTGAAGTTTTTACAAAAGTAGAAGTGAATTGATCGTAGTTAGCTATAGATATGACAATTTAAATAAACTACTCTAAATTAAGCAATATAATAGGAAAGTAATAAATCAAATTGGGAATGCAATCCCGATGCAATATTTAACAATTCATAAATATTACACAATAAATTAGTAATTTAAAGAAAACAAATTATATCATTTTTATAGGTATGTAAAAGAAATTTGGGTAATTCTTAACTCATGCCAATAAATAAATATTTTTTTAAAGATAGCATTCTTCTTTAAGCTTTTAAACTTTTTTTAAATTAGAGATATCTTTGTTTTCTGAATAAAAACATATAAACATTGTTTATAGAGCTGTGCTGTCATAGATGCAGGTGGAGTTGACCCACAGCCTCTAGGTCTTCCAGTTGATGCCTGAGTTTCTATAAGCAAGATAGTTATTCATCAGCAATTTATATCAAGTGGTTCCAGTACCAGAGGAAGACTGTGCAGATAGACGCAGCAGTCCATTGAGGCATCTGTAGAACTGAGAAAAGTCCAGAGGGATAACCAAATATTGACAGGAGAAAGATGAGCACTTTTCCTGGTGATACTATTTTGCCCTGGCAAGGCCAACTCCAAGTTACCCAAGCTACTAGTAAACTTCTTTCTGAGGAAAATATCATCACCACTGTCTCCACTGAAGGTGAAAACTAGACTAGTTTGATTCCAAAATGTATGTATATTCCAGGCAGGATCATCTGTGGTATTATTCTATTTACATATGTTTAGACATTAACCAAACCAGCTTCCAGATCATTAAACTAAAACAGACTAATGGAAGGTGCTATAACAGCATCCTCTATTCTGTCACCATCTCCTCAAGCTCATTGTAATGGGGAAAAATATGGCCTCTGAGGAATAGTGCAGGTAATAACTAAGCTTATGACTTGGTTATGTGTCAATGGATTCCTTATCACCTTTGCTTGCATTTCCTTACACAGCATCTTTAGAATACGGTTATAGTCTTACCTGGGCATGTAAAAATGTTTATTGTGACAAGATTACTAATCCCCCATTAAAAACAGGTAAGCAGGGTTTTCTTCTTCCTAATTTTCATCTATGTAATAATCAATTTTATGTTTTCTTCTTTCTTCATATTTTGCAAATATCTACCTGGTAATATTCACAATAATGATGGCCTAAACAAACAAATTGAAATAGACCAGAAAGCAGAAGTTGTTCCACAGTTTGTGAGCTCCTAGGATCTATGAAATATCTAGAGTTAAGAGAAACATGACTAGCAAGAGCAATGAACAAACTCAGGTTGCATTAGATGCAAAAGAACTTAGGGTCTTTATTAACAAATAACTAATATCCAGAAGGAAACTGTGTGGAGATCTAACAGCTGGTGGTCAAGGTCAGATCTGGCTGGTTATCAATTATGGCTCCATGCCCCAGTAATGCTGAAGAAGTTGTAAGAATGACATTAATTTTCAAGTTGAAAGAACATTTAAACAGGACTGTACACATTTTGTCCATAGAGACACAATTACATGCTACTTTTAAATCTTACATCTAAGAAAAATACCAAAATTGCTCTGATTATTGGGATACAATTTAAAAGACGTTTCACGTTGCTGACAAACTAGCTGAGATTGAGAAACTGTATGCTGTGATTGAAGAGTGCAGAAAACTAGACAAAATTGAAATTTTTCAATTCATGAGCACGAGTCTATGTAAAGGACTGTGAAAGGCTAATTGAAAAATGTTTTTCCTACAGGGGAAGAAGACAATCAGAATGACATGCCCACAATTGTTAACCTTTGCATTTTGTAGCAAAGGCAAAATGTCTCATTTGGTATAAAATTTTCAATTAATATATAATTAGCAGGGAAAAGAAGAAAAGAAGGAAGGAGGCAGGAAAATAGCTCATAAGAAAATATTACAATATAAAAGTATCAAAGCAGAAACTCAAAGTATGTCACAACTTTACCTCACCTCTATCTCCAAAGAACAATTGTGTAATAATTGGATATTAATATGTTTAACTTGCATAGTATAAATTTACATTTTATACAGTATAACTGATATGTGTTGCATTTATAATATGCTATATGCTATTTTTTTCTGTTTTGCATTACACAAAGAAAGGCTTACAACAAAAATTCCCTATTGTGTTTTTTTTATTTTAAAATGTATCATGGACTTGTGCTCGTGGGAAGAAAAAGTAAATATACTTTTCCCTATTCACCCATTATATACAACTAAAAACCCTGGATATTATATATATAACACAACCTAAGAAGACTCTGAAAGATGGAAAGAAGAATGCAGACAGGCTGGGCGTGGTGGCTTACACCTGTAATCCTAGCACTTTGGGAAGCCAAGGTAGGCAGATCACTTGAGGTCAGGAGTTCGAGATCAGCCTGGCCAACATGTTGAAACCCCGTCTCTACTAAAAATACAAAAATTGGCTAGGTGTGGTGGCAAGTGCCTATAATCTCAGTTACTTGGGAGTCTGAGGCAGGAGAATTGCTTGAACCTGGGAGTCGAAGCTTGTAGTGAGCCAAGAACCTGCCGTTGCACCCCAGCCTGGGCAGCAGAGCAAGACTCCATCTGAAAAAAAAAAAAAGAGTGCAGACTTTGGGACCTCAGGACCCAAAGACCAACATGGTGGTTTTCTCTGTATGTTTTGTTTTCTTTTGTCTCCTGTAGACTACACTTGGAGCCCAGAAACACCAACAAGCAATGAGAAAAAAAAGAAAACCTACTTTCTCTACCTACAGCACCAGGAAAGGAACAGCACAAAAAGGCAGAAACCTTTTCAACAATAATTGTTCTACCTCAAAAATCTCCACAGAAAAATCTGCGGCCATGTCCCCACCTTTGCCAGCAAAGACTAAGTAGGGAGCCTAGACTTTCACTCTTGCAAGGTTGCAATGAAGCACCCCAAAACAACCTCTGCACATTTTACTTTGACAACTTAGAAAACTGAACAAATTCCGTAAAAAATGCAAGCTAATACAACTCACCTAATATAAAATAGATAATCTGATAACCTACAGCAATTATAAAAACTGAATTTGTAACTAAAAATCTCCCCCCAAAAAAATCTCCAAGATCAGATAGTTTCATTGGAGAATTCAACCAAATGTTTAAAGACAAATAAACACCAACTCTTTACAAACTTTGCCAAAAAATAGAGAGAAGAGAAGACTTTCCAATTGATTTTATGAAGCTATCGTTATTCTAATATCACAACCAGACAAGAACAATATAAATAAATACATACATACATACATGCAAAACTACAGACCAATAACTCTCACGAATGTAGAAGTAAATATCTTTAACAAAGCAGAATTCAGTGAAATATATATAAAGACTAAGTGGGATTTATTTCAAGGATGCAAAGATGGTTCAATATGCCAATATCAATTAATTGAATCCACCATATTAACAGACTAAAGAAGAAAAAAAAATCAATCAATGCAAAAAAAGGCATATGACAAAGTTTAACACCCATTCATGATAAAATCTCTCAAAAATAAATAGGGATACAGGGGAACCACCTTAATTTCATAAAGGAGATCTACACAAAAGCTGTCCTATCATTATACTTAATGGTGAGAGACTGAATATTTCCTCCCTAAGCCCGGGAAAAAGTTGAAGATACCTGCTTTCACCACTGTTATTCAACCCACTGCTTGAATTTCTAGCCAGTGCAATAGTAAAATAAAAAGAAATAAAAGAGGTACAAGTTAGAAAGGAAGAAATGAAACTATTTCTGTTAGCAGATGACATTAATACATACATACAAAATCTCAAGGATTCTACCAAAAAAAAAAAAAAAAGAAATAATAAGTGAGTTCACTAAGGTCATGGGATACAAGATAAGCATACAAAATCAGTTGTATTTTTATATATCATCAGCAAACATGTCATCATTGGAATTACAAATATGATACCATTTACAATGTCTTAAAAATATGAAATAGATGTAAATCTAGCAAGACATCCTCAGGACTAACATTCTTAAAACTACAAAGCACTGATTTGAAAACAAAGTCACCAAATGTCTAAATAAATAAAGAGACATACTGGGTCCATATATTGGAACACCACGCAGTACAGATGTCAGTTCTTCCTCAAATTGATAAGTAGGTTTGATGAACTCCCTATCGAACTTACAGCATGATTTTTCTATATACACACAAAATTATTCTAAAATTTAAATAGAAAGGATCAGGAACTACAACAGTTAAAACAATTGTGAAAAGAATAATAAATTAAAGGCAATTAGCCTGTCCAATTTCAAGACTTATTATATAACTACGGCAGTCAAGACTATATGAAACTGGCAGAGGCATGGTTACATAGATCAATAGAAAAGGATAGAAAACTCACAAACACACACACACATATATGCCTGTTATTGAAAAAAGTGCAAAAGCAATTGTATTGCTTTGTCCATTGGTGTTGGACAAAATGGATCAGCATAGGCAAAACAAAGCTTGACTTAAATCTCACACCAAAAAAAAAAAAAAATTAGCTCAAAATTAATCACAGATTTAAATTTAAAACCTAAAACTATAAAGCTTTTAGAAAGAGAAAATTTTGGAGATCTAGGTCTACCTAAAGCGTTCTTCAACTTGAAATCAAAAGCGTGATTTATAAAACTAAAACTGCACTTTTTTAAACCGATAAACTTTATTAAATTAATAAACTGCACTTTATTAAATTTTTAAAAAATTTGTTTTATGAAACTATATTAAGATGATTATAAAGTAAGCTACAGAGTGGGGAGAAATATTTTCACACCACATAACTGACAAAGACTCACATCTGGAGTATATAAATAACTCTCAAAACTCAACAGTAAAAAAATGCAATTAGAACATGAGCAAAAAATATTGAGATATTTCACTGAAAAAGATACACAGATGCAAAAAAAGTACATAAAGAAATGTTCAATATCATTAATCATTAAGGAAATGAAAATAAAAACCAAACAAATATTACTACATACATCTCAAAATGACTGAAATAAAAAATAATGGCTGGGTGTGGTGGCTCACTCCTGTAATCCCAGCATTTTGGGAGACCGAGATGGGCGGATTGTCTGAGGTCAGGAGTTTGAAACCATCCTGGCCAACATGGTGAAACCCTGTCTCTACAAAAAATACGAAAATTAGCTGGGTGTGGTGGTGGGCGCCTGTAATACCGCTACTCGGGAGGCTAAGACAGGAGAATTGCTTGAACCCAGGAGGCAGAGATTGCAGTGAGCTGAGATCGTGCCAGGGCACTCCAGTCGGGGTGATGAGAAACTTCATTTCAAAAATAATAGTAATAATAATAATGACAACACCATATGCCAGCAAGGATGTGGAGAAACAATCACTCATACATTTATGGTGGGAATACAAAATGGTGTAGTCACTCTAGGAAAACAAAATCTTGGCGGTCTTATAAAATTAAGCATGCAACTACCATGCAACCCAGTAAATGCACTGTTAGGCATTTATACTAGAAAAATGAAAACCTATGTTCACACAAATACTTGTATGTGAATGTTTATCACAGCTTTCTTTGTAATAACTCAAAACTATAAGCATCATACCTGATGTTCTTCAACAGATGACTGGTTAAATAAACTGTGAGATATCCATACTATGAAATACTACTCACCAATAAAAAGGAACAAGCTACTAAAACATGCAACAAACTGGAGAATTGCCAGAAAATTGAATTATGCTGAATGAAAAAAAGCCAATCCCAAATGTTTACGTACTACAGTAAATTTTGTGTGTATGTGTATATATATATACATACATATACAAAATCATACTATTTTGTATATGAAATACCTAACAAAATTATAAAATGGAGAACAATGGTCATGATGGGTTAAGTAGAGGTGAAGGTAAGAGGAAAGTGGGGATGACCATAGAAGGGTAACATGAGGGATCCTTTTAATGATGGAGTGTTCTGAATATTGACTGTATCAATGCCAATATCCTGGCCATGAAATTGGACAGTAGTTTTGCAAGATGTTATTGTTGGTAGAAACTGGGTAAAGGGTACAAAAGATCATCTGTATTATTTTTCATAACTATATGAACCTAATATTATCTCAAAATAAAAGTTTAATTTTTATTAAGCTTTTAAAAAACCTTAATTAGCAGAAAGTAATAATCAAGAGATTAATTGCAATATTAAATTTTTCCATATCTCTCTGAGATGAGACCCAGGAATGGAACTATCTCTCATATACACTTCCTCTCTCTTGCAGAGAGGCATTCAGATATGTATCATATAAGATTTGCAATCATATGCTGTGTTCCAGATTTTCTTAATTTCTAATTTTTTCCTTTTGTACTCATAACACCTTTGTATAACATTAAAATTTTTCTTTCCATTTTTCCTGGTAACCTAGTGCTTACCGAAGAAATGTGGGCTCTCTCTCTTAGTTCACAGACACCAATATTTCCTGTGAACTGTATCCACAAGTCCCTATACTCTTCTTTTTCATGTATTACTGTATCTATAATGATACTCGAGTCTTCAGGAACCCAAAGAGAAGTATTATAATCTTTTCCAAGTACTGTTCCCTATAAGCCTGCATTCCTCCGTTTTTTAATTCTCTAGGCCTTAACATTTATGACCTTAATGAAAGTATAAAAATGTTGTTTTCTATGCTTTATTTTCTTGACAAAGTAGGGCTTAACTGGTAAGGATTTATGATGAGTGTTGGTACCCAAATCCATCCCTCATGTCTCCTTCTCTTCAGAAGCCTTGGGGAAGCTACCCACAAACAGTAATGGCCAGTGAAAAAAAAAGTGCTACTTTTTTCAGCATTGGAAAAGCACTTCACACCATAGTCGGTGCTCTGCTATAAAAGCCCCTCAGTGAAACATGGTAGAGACCAAAAGACCTCACTCATGCCTCTGGCTTCTCCCATGTAGGCCCTTCAGAAAGAGCATGATCTTATAAATACATCTACCAGAGACGGATAAGCCATAACCAAGATGCTAGGATGGTAGTGCTCACCTTGAAGAGGCAACGAAACTGGTTTAATATGAAAACTTAACCAAAATTGCAGCTAAAAAGGTCATTAACTTGTTCTCTTAGGTGTTTAATTTTTTAATACTAAACTATCTTTTTATTATCATTATCTGAGATTGATTAAGTAAACAAATCAGAACTATTAATGTATTTTTCCCAAAGAAAGTTGTTGGAGGAAATGACTGTCAGCACTTTATTTGGCTTACTCAATTTACTTTTAGCAATAATAAAGCATTTGGAAATTTTCAAACAGAAGTCATTATAGGCAATAGAGAATTTATCCAAGTAAAACTCTATTTAAAAATATTCGCCTTAGGGAATATTTTCAGCATCATGCAAGACAAAGAGGTCTGCTTTCACCATTACTCTAGAATGGCATTATACTGGAAATCCTAGCCAATGTAATAAGTCAAGTAAAAGGAATAAGATGGATCAGAATGAGAAGAGAATATTTTCAATATTTTCACATTGTATTCTATTTAATTCTGAGTAACAAAAGCAATCACCATGGTTCAAAATTCAAGTAGAAAGAAGTACATAGTAAAACATCTTTCTCCCATCCCTATCTCCAGTCTCAATTTCCTTCCCTGGAAAAACTATATTATTAGATTTTTTCTTATCTTTCTATATATAGTTTATATACACGTGTTCAGGAAAGGTTTCTCTTTTTTTGAGACAGGGTCTCACTCTGCCACCCAGGCTGAAGTTCAGTGGCACAATCTCTGCTCACTGCAGTTTTAACTTCCTGGGCTCAGGTGATTCTCCTAGCTTAGCCTCCTGAGTAGCTAGGACTACAGTTGTGTATGCCACCATGCCTGGCTAATTTTTGTATTGAAAGATTATTTCTAATGATACACTTCATATTTGAGCAGCAATAAGTTTTCTCCCTGTGGCTGATTCCTATTCAAATGGTGGCTGGCGCTTAGAGTTGCTCTAAGGTGAACACTCCAAATAATGCCAAGTCTGAACTGAGAGAAATGATTTACGTGGTTAGCAACGTCTCCTATGGGCAAGATAGCCAGTGTGTCAACTTGCAGCATATTTTATATTCCTGAATTGTCATTCATTAGTTATAAGGGAACTAAGCAAAACACAGCATCTCCAAGAGACCAACACACACCATACAATAGTTAAGACAAACTAAAAAGCATAATATAATCCAAGAAAGCTAGATAAGCATCCATAACTGTGATTGTCACCTGAATGACTTCAATTCCCCCTTCCATAACAGAAGCCAGGAGAAGGATGAAAAAGGGAAATGATTGTGGAGAGGAAGTTGTCTCCTGTCTATAGAAAGAGACAAAAGAATGATAACAGACTCAGAAGCATTCCCTGCCATAGACACTCCAGGATTTATAGATAATAAGAGGAATGGCAGCGATCTGCCCAGTTCCAGGGACTTCTGTCTTTGTGTAACTGTCCCCGTCCCATAACTATCAGGACCCCTTGTATCTTCCTCGACCCGTGAGTTGTGCAGTTCAGATGCTGTCTTTAAAAATCTCTAAAACAAATTTAGAGCCAAAAATTAAGTAAGTTTACTCCAAGGACCTATGTATCCCAGAACAATAATTCATATTTTTTCTATTTTACAGCTAAAATTATACCTAGATTTATTGTACAAGTGAGTTTATCAACAGGCGTCACAGTGAATACCTCATAGGAGCATGGCACAATTCAATAGAAGGCATTTAAATTAGTCCAGAAAGATAGATAATATTCAATATGCTAATTATCAGGTTTTCAGCAAAATAAAAATCCAAAGTTAAACACATTTTCTTATAAATTGGCAAAATTTATAAGAATTTGTTATAGTGAGTTAGATCTCAGAATTTGCTACAATGAGTTAGATACTTGAACAACTCTAAATCACTCCAATCTCACATCTCTTATGAGTCTCACTTTTTTAATGTATCAACAAGATAGATAAGATTATCCCGTAGAGAACACAAAACTATGGGCCTAGAACCAAGACATTTAGTACAGCTCCAGGTTTGTTAAGTGACAGGATATTTCCAGTCATATCCAGTCATATATCACAAGACTTTGTAATGGTGGGAAAGATGGAACAAAGAGAACAAAATAAATGCTTGTTTTTACCACTTCTATTCAATGTAGTACTGCCAGGGCAATTAGGCAAGGGAAAGAAATAAAAAGCATCAAATTTGGAAAGATTAAATAGTTTTCTTTGTTCATACCCACACAACTGTTAAAACTAAATAAAATAATTCTACAGAGTTACTCACAAAAATTATTTGTTTTCATACACTAACAATAAAAACTCCAAAAAAGAAATTAAGAAATCAATTTGACTTACAATGGCATCATAAAGAACAAAATACTTAAAAAATACTTAAGCATAAACTTAACCAAAGAAGTGATGAAAAACTTACACATTGAAAACTACGGGGGGGGGCGGAGCAAGATGGCCGAATAGGAACAGCTCCAGTCTCCAACTCCCAGCGCGAGCGACACAGAAGACCGGTGATTTCTGCATTTTCAACTGAGGTACTGGGGTCATCTCACTAGGGAGTGCCGGACAA
>NW_016807758.1:1363130-1373575 GCF_001698545.2 Rhinopithecus bieti
TTTTTTTTTTTTTTTTTTTTGAGACAGAGTCTTGCTCTGTCACCCAGGCTGGAGTGTGGTGGTGCAATCTTGGTTCACTGCAGCCTCCACTTCCGCAGTTCCAGTATTTCTCCTACCTCAGCCTTCCGGGTAGCTGGGATTACAGGCACGTACCACCATGCCCACAGCTAATTTCTGTATTTTTAGTAGAGACAGGATTTCACCATGTTGGCCAAGCCAGTCTTGAACTCCTGACCTCAGGTGATCCTCCTACTTCAGTCTCCCAAAGTGCTAGGATTACAGGCATGAGCCATCATGCCTGGCCTTAAACATGGACAAAAATCTTAAATAGACATTTGTTCAAAGAAGATATGCAAATGATTATTAAGCACATGAAAAGATCCTCAATATTAATAATCATTACAGAAATGAAAATCAAAACCATTATTAGAATGACTATTATAAAAAAAAAACAAGTGTTGGTGAGATTGTGGAGAAATCGAAGGCCTGCGTAATATTGGTAGAAATGTAAAATGGATCAGCTTCTGTGGAAAATAGTGTGGAAGCTATTCCCAAAATTAAGTGTAAAATTACCATATGATCTTGCAATCCCATACCTGAATGTAACCCAAAAGAATTGTAAGAATGGCCTGGAACAGATATTTATACACTCATATTCATAGCAGCATTATTCATAGTAGCCCAAAGGTAGAATTAACCTTAGTGTCTATCACTAAGGTTGAATGATGGATGAATTGATAAATGAAATGTGGCATATACATATACAGGAATATTACTCATCCTTAAAAAGAAAGGAAATCCATGGATAGACCTTGAAGACATTATGCTTGATAAAATAAAGCAGACTCAAAAGGACACATATGATTCCAATTATATCATGTCTTTAGAAGAGTCAAATTTATAGAAACAAAATACAGAATGGAATTTTTCAGGAGCAAGGGGAAGAGGATGATGGAGAATTGTTTAATGGGTACAGAGTTTCAATTAAAAAGATAAGTTCTGGAGATGGCTAGTGGAAAGGGTTGCTCAACAATGGGAATGTATTTAATGCCACTGAATTGTACACTTAAAAACAGTTAAAATGGAACATTTTATGTTGTATATATATCATCTATATTCATGTACATATATAAACAATTGTATACATGTAGTCTTTATGTAAAAGAGAATGTGAGCAAAGGATGAAAGCAACTTCCTTCCAGGCTTGCCAGGAGGCCCACCGCTGTCAGTATCTCAGATTCTAAACTTTTGAACTTAGTGCTAGGAGGGAGAAAGCTTCCCCCATGGGGTAGCTTTGTGTGGCAGGTAGGCTTTTAAAGCCCAGGACCTAAGACCCTATCGATACTTCTGTAGGTACTCCCTGAGCCTGCACCTTCAGAGACCCAAAATGTGATGCAAAGACTTACAGTTGACCTTCTTCAAACCTCACAACGTTTTGGTTTTCATGCTTAGCCAAAAAACGGTGAAGAAAAGCAAGAAATCCTACTTAATTTACATCTACCATGCCCATTGCCCTGTTCATTAATTTACTGATTTTACTAACATTTTTCAAATGTGCACAGCATGCTCAAAAAGATAAAAATTATAACCCACAAGTAGCTTACATTTTAGAGGAGAGACAACTAATATTAAAATTAGACTCAGGACTTACTATATAATCTACAGGGCCTAGTGTCAATGGAAAATTTAGGACCTGTTGTTCAAAGTTATTAAGAATTTCAAGTTGGTGATAACAAAGTATAAAACCAAGTATGAGTCCATGAAGCTGGTCCTGAATAAACTGATATGGAATGTTAGTTTTTATATAATAAGTGTATAAAAGAAAAAGATAAAGCATGGAAAAGTGCTAAATAACAAAGAGTTTTCCATTTGTAGGGAGAGTGAAGAGGGAAGATGTCTGGAAAAAAAAGGGTTTCAATTAATAAGCTAAAATAAGGAAGGAAAGGAGCCATGGAGCCATCTGGAGAAACGCCTTCTTGGCAATATACAAAAACCCCAATTGGAAACATGCCTATGTCCAGCTTACTAAAGAAACAACAGCTAGAGTAGAGAAATGGAGGAAAACAGTAGGAAAATTTGAGGCTAGAGACTTAAAGGAGTAAGGAAAAAGGAGATACAGGTAAGATGTCTTAGGTTATATTAAGGACTTTGACTTTTACTATGGATGAGATCACAGAAATCCCTTCATGCCAGGTTAGGCTTATACCTTTGTATAGTACATAAAAGTTTAAAAACTTACAATCAAGATCTACTAATTTATCTTCTCCCTTGACCTTAAAAGAGGAGACGAAGAAGAGATATTTATTGAGCTCCTCTTAGAAACCTGAAATCGAACAATAAAGTGGATTCATCAAAGTCTCTCAGATACTGTCATTTGGGCTATACTACAGCTGTCACGTGGGATGCCTTAGAGCTCAAACATTTATTTTTGTCCTAGAACCATGGTCTAAATCATTCTCTTCTCCCCTCCCCTATCCAGTCCCCGTTACATTCATTTAGGCCCCAGTATACTTAATGACAAATTCAGTGGTTACATTGGTTTAAAATCCATAATATCTAAATAATAAGTATTTGCAAAAACAACATTCTCTTGGAAATGTATCCTTAAAATAAATTAGGAGAACATAGAGAGCTATTTGTAGAATTTCACCAGCAAATTAAAACGTGCAACCTCTGAAAACATTTTAAATTGTCACATTAACAATTTTATATGTATATTCTGAATATTTATTGAGTAAATATTTCTACCAATTGCAAGCCAGTATATAAACTTTTCTTTGAAAAAAGAATGATGGAAAGATACTGTGCTTATGTGCAAGGAGCTTCCACTGTAATACACGAGAGTGGAGAGGTGCTCACATTGCTAGAAGGAGGGAGGCAGGAAAAAATCAGATGACAAAGTGCCAGAAAAAATTAGGAAAATAAATTACTCCTGGCTGCAGAGCCAGGTGAGCCTTCATAGAAAAGCAGCAGTGTTTGACAGTCATGGAAAGGCATAGTTTCTGTCCCTTATTCAATTGGTAAAGGGAAGAGAACATAGGAAATAAAGAGAAATAGATATAGGATGAGGTAATGAGAGGATAGAAACTATGGGGAAAAACGATTGGGAAAAAGAAGAAAAAGAGGTTTCAGAAAACATGAAGAAACATAGTAGTTGCTGAGATATATAGACGGAAAATAAAAGGGGAAAAATAGAAGAGGAATTAGAAAAGGGAGGAAGAAAAAAATGTGAAAAGATTGAGGTAAGCAGAGTTAGAGGACAAGGCAGTGAGACATTTACTATCAACTCCAGAGAGTGTGCCAAAAGCCTATGGGTTTCTGTCCAGGAGACCCCCAAAATACAACCTTAGGTCTGATATCTTAATCTCCACACAGCTCTAGATCCACTCAGATACACATTCCCTTCTATTCTGCTTTTGTCTAACTAACATAGCAATACTCACTCATTTTGCTTAGGAAACGCCTAGGGTTCAATCTCAAAATCCCAACCCAAGAAGCGCCATAGGTTTTTGTGTAGTGGTTGTTGCTTGTGTGTTTGAAAGCCACAGAACTTCTATGTTTTACCCTTGCAAACATAACTAGGAATAGAGAACACTGTCACATGCCCTGAGGCTACCCAGTGGGTCCAGAAGTAAAAGTAAAACTTTCCCAACCACTTTTTCATATACAAATAGTGTTAAATTTGAAACCAGCAGCTGTGCACTTTAACCACTTTCTCTTGTGTGATTTATTCCAATCGCACTTCTTAAATAAAACTTCCATTTTAGCTATGGAAATAGATTTCCTTCCTGAACAACTTGTTCTTCTAGAAATAAGTGTTGAGTCAGATATGTGACAATGATTCTGCCAAAAGAAATATGCACCATAAACAGCGTCTTCCTATTTGTAGTTGTCTCATGTTCCTCTGTGATGGGAAAGCTTCTTTAGCCACATTTTGGCCATGAAGAGGAAGTGTCTCATGGAAACGGACTAAAACAAATTTCTGAGAAATGAGAATTACCTGTGGGGCAATTTAAAATGTCTCAGAGAGCAGGAAAATGTGGTTTAAAGTATTGATAAGTACTCAAACAGTACCTACCAAACAGTACAGTCAGTTTTATCCACTACTTCTCAAGGACTTAGAAGTAAAAGCCTATTTTAAAGTTAGTCTGGAAAGAGCAATTTCACTCTAGAATTTGCCCTACTTTCGATTTCCTAGGGAAAAATACTTGCTTTTGGTATTTGATAATAAATAAAAGCCAATCTTAGTGAACATGTTTCCTATAGCTTACATTATGATGAGTGCTTATGTAAGTCGTCTCATTTTATTGATAAAACAGCCATAAGAGGAAGACATGCTGATCTCCATCAAACAGACCAGGCAACTGAAGATTCCTAGCCCATATGCCAGTAAGTCAGAAATTGGATTGGGACCAAGCTTAGATTACTCAAACAGTAGGTGCTTAATCAGTATCGTATGCGGCCTCTAATTGAAGTTTCTTTATTAAAAGACAAAGTGCAGTATTCTGGAGTCTCAGCTGGTGGGCTAGGACAGAGAGTTGGGCTTCTGTGGCTGAACATGGGAAGGGTTTGTTATGTGAGACAGGAGAAAAGTTAAGAAAAAAAAGTTCCAACAAAGCCATTTAAATGAAGTCAGAGATAGCAGTTGTGTAGACCAGATGAGGAAATAGATGTACTATGATCAAAAGCCAAGTTTCAAAACTATATATGAACTTGATATAAATGGAAACAGGTCAGAAATAGTGGAGATGGTCTGGGAGAATTGGCTTAATGTATCGAGGTGCCCAGAGCTGGTCCTTGGGTTTGTGAAAAATGAGTGAATTGTGCTAGCTTAAAGGATATCATACTTTACCATATGAAAATTAACTCAGTAAGATAGCGATGTGTCTGCCAGGTATCAGAGTATGCTGTTTCTGGAAGCAGCAAATAGGCAAGAAGTTCTATAAACTGTAGTGCTTTTATCATAATTATCACCATCATTAACTATGAGAAGCAATACATAAAGTCAGAAATATGCTGCATATTAAGAGGCAATGTTGGAAACCAATATCAGACTCACAATGCACTTCAGCTTTTATGTATAATACCTTTTTTCTTCTATTTCCTTCAAGATTTTTAAGTTATACAAAGTATTATTATACCAAATTTATAAACATACTTTTTTGTAAAAATACTACATACTGATAGTTTAAAGAACAATAAAGAAGATTAACATTCTAATACTCATAAATAGCCATTAACATTCGGTACCAGCCCAGCCATCATAGGGAGACCCTATCTCTACAAGTAATTTTAAAAGTTAGCTGAATGTGGTGGTGTGCCTGTGGTCCCAGCTACTTGGAAGGCTGAAGCAGGAGGATTTCCTGAGCCCAGGAGGTGAAGCTGCAGTGAGTCACAATCATGCCACTGCACTCCAGCATGGGTGACAGAGTAAGACCCTGTGTCAAAAAAACAACAAGAACAATAACAAACATTTGGTAAATATTATTTATGAAAAACTATATAATTCTGCTCTTGTTAACTAACTTAGTTAACTTGGAATTCAATGAATTTAAGTGAAACCAAAAAAAAAAGTGCTAATGTAAAACAAATGGAGTTACTGAGCTTCAGAGAGTGAGTATTCTTACTTTGGAACAGGCTTCTAGTTCTGAACAGATCTGATTTTTCTGTCCTGTGCTCAGAGCAGATTTGTACTGCACTATGCTCCTTTGCTGATCGATAGGACCATGTGATCTGGCCACTCAGTTAGGGGATAAGTATGTGTACTCTCTAAATCTCACGTTGAATCGTATTGTTGGAAGAGTTTGGGTTATGGAGGTAGATCTCTTAGAGCTTGGTTCTATCCTTGTAGTAGTGAATGAGTTCTCTTGTGAGATCTGGTTATTTAAAAGTGTGTGCCACCTCCCCACAACCTTACTCTTGCTCTTGCTCTTGCTCTGGCCATGTGATGTGTCTGCACCGTCTTTGCTCTTACCATGAAAAAAGCTGCCTGAGGCTTCCCCAGAAGCCAGGCAGATGCCGGTGCCATGCTTGTACAGCCCACAGAACCGTAAGCCAATTAAACCTCTTTTCTTTATAAATTATCCAGCCTCAGGTATTCCCTTATAGCAATGCAAGAACAGAGTAACACAGGGATTGGGAGTGATAATGTGACTTCCAGACTGAAGAATCCAACTGTCATATATGCTTCCCTAACAATCTTTTTCCCTACCTTATTGATCAGGGAGGCTACATAATCTGGACAATGCTGCTGCATGATGAAATTTAATGGATGCAGATGCTGAGACCTATAGCTGACTTTGCAAGAGGAAAACATAGCCTTGTTACAGTCAGACACTGAGATTGTGAAGTTGTGTATTACTACAAGTTATCCCCACCAATCCCGAATATTATCTTACAAGAGCAATATTTAGTTCCCAAATATGTCTCTAAAGTTTAGAAAAATGATACTAAAAATTAACAGGTTGAACTACAATGGTGAATAGAATGGCAGATCACAAGGTTGGGAGTTTGAGACCAGCCTTGCCAACATAGTGAAACCTTGTCTCTACTAAAAATGCAAAAATTAGCCAGGGATGGTGGCACATGCCTGTAGTCCCACCAACTAGGGAGGCTGAGGCAGGAGAATCTCTAGAACCCGGGAGGCAGAGGTTGTGGATCGTGCCACTGCACTCCAGCTTGGGTGACAGAGTAAGACTCTGTCTCAAAAAAAAAAAAAAAAAAAAAAAAAAAAAAAAAAAAAAGAAAAGAAAAGAAAAAAGAATGCACAGCACCAAGAATAAACTGTAATGTAAACTATGGACTTCGGATGATAATGCATTAATGTAGACTCATCGGTTTTTTGGGGTTTTCTGTTTTTGTTTTTGGAAACAGAGCCTCTCTCTGTTGCCAAGGCTGCAATGCAGTGGCACGGTCTTGGCTCACTGCCGCCTCCACCTCCTGAGTTCAAGCGACTCTCCTGCCTCAGCCTCCTGAGTAGCTGGGACTACAGGCGCATGCCACCATGCCCGGCTAATTTTTGTATTTTTAGTAGAGACGAGGTTTCACCAGGTTGGCCAGGATTGTCTCGATCTCCTGACCTCATGATCCGCCTGACTCAGCTTCCCTAAGTGCCCGGGATTACAAGTGTGAGCCACCACCTCACACCAACTCCTCTGTTTTAACAATGTACCATTTGGGGATGTGGGGGATGTCAATGGTGGGGAAGGTTATGCATATGTGGGGCTGAGGAGCATATTGGAACTTTCTGTACTTTATGCTCAATTTTTCTGTCAGTCTAAATCTGCTCTAGAAAAAATAGGTCTGTTTTAAAATTATCAGGTTGAGATATTGTACTTTTTAAACCACACATTTCAATATTGGCATCTATCGCCTATTTCTATTCTATATGTGAGAAAATTGGCATTTCTTTCAGTGTTTCTTCAAATTCTTAAAATTAATGTTACCTATATTATTTTTACTTTTTTATACTTATATCAAATTTCCTTCTGTTTTATAAACGTAATTTTTATAGTTGTTATGTCTTACATGTCTAACTAAATGGATTAGATGTCCACCCCAAATGCTTTCAACGTGATTTCTATATCTTGAGTTCTGTGTTGTTTCTCTTCCTTTTTGCATGGATTTTCTTATTCGTTAGAATTTTGTTTGCTAGCATCATTTCGTTTATTTTGGTAATAGGAGATTAGATGCTTCAGTCTTAAACTTCTTGAATATCCATAGATGTTCTTTGTTACCTTTATACTAAAATTGACAACAGGGCTACAGATCTAAGTATCAGGTCACACTTTTCTACAAAAGTATTTTCTTTCTACTGGGATGAGTGGTAATGTGGAAATATAATTTGCTTTGTCTGCTTCAATGACTACTCACATAAGCCTTCTGTTTTCTTTCTAAATTAAGTAGTGTTATCAAGATATAAATTGGTGTTTACTTTTTCCGTATCAAAATCATCTGGGGATGGATATGTGCTTTCACTCCGAAGATAGCAATGTTGTTTGTTTCCAAAGAACTTTGAGTTTATATTACATTTTCTATTGTATGTAGTCTTTTTCAAGGACATAAATTATGTATGTATTATATCTCCTCCCTTATCCTTGACTACAATCTTTTCTGTAATAAATGTTTTTAACATTTTATTCTAATTTGTATTGTTTCTAATACGATATTCATCTCTCAGATAGATTTTATTTTCTCTCATTTATTTTCTGAGAGTTCACAGTTCATTTTTCATTTTCTTTTCCATCTTTGTAGCACCTTTTTGAGATACGTTGTAAAAGAGAACATGTTGTCTACAGCATCCTGGAACTTGTCCAGAATTGTCAGCCTGACCTCTTCAGGTGGAAATTTGGGTAATTTCTGTCTGCTGTATTTGTTGCCTTTTAAAAGGTTATCAGTTGCATTTTCCTTAAATACACATTTTCTCTTTATCTATCTATTTAGCAAAGAATAAACAAACATTCAAAACTCAAATATACAAAAATATAACCTCTGTTATATTTTATATATTTTATACATTGACATATTAAATTATGTGTATTTATCATTTACAATATGATGTTTTGAAGTATATATACATTTTGAAGTGACTAAATCTAGCTAATCAACTTATGCATTAGCTAATATAGTTATAATATTTGCAGTAAGAATACTTTACATCCACTCTCTTAGCATTTTTCAAGAATATAATATGTTATTAACCATCATCATGTTGTAAAATAGATTTTTTGAATATATTGCTCCTGTCTAACTGAAATTTGTATTCTTTGACCAACATGTCTACAACACTCCTCCAATTATCCTAGCCCCTGGTAACTACCATTCTACTCTACTGCTAGAAAATTGACTTTTATAGATTCCACACATGAAGAAAATATGTGGTATTTGTCTTCCTGTGCCTGATGTATTTCACTTAACATAACATCTTTTAGACTTATCCACATTGTCACAAATGACAAGATTTCTTTCTTCTTATGGTTGAATAATACTCCTTGTGTATATATACCACTTCTTTTTTTATCTGTTTGTCCATGATGAACACTTAGGTTGATTCCATGTCTTGGCTATTGTGAATAGTGCTTCTATAAACATGGAAGTGTAGACATCTCTTTGAGATAGTGATTTCATTCTTTTGTATGTATACCTGGTAGTGGGATCGCTGGATTATATATTAGTTCCACTTTTATTTTTCTAAGAAACTCCCATACTGTTTATCTTAATGGCTGTTTTAATTTACATTCCCAACAGTGTCCAAAGGTTATTTTTTCTCCACATCCATACCAATATTTATCTTTTGTCTTTTTGATAACAGCCATCTTAACAAGTGTGAGGTGATATCTCATAGCGTTGATATGTCATTTGTGTTTCCCTCATGATTAGTGATGTTGAGCATTTTTTCATATATCTGTTGGCCATTTTATGTCTTTCTTTGAGACATGTATATTTTTTGAGTTATTTGTTTCATTTCTATTAATTGAGTTGAGTTTCTTATATATTTTGGAAATTAGCATTCTATCAAATATATAGTTTACAAATATGTTCTCCCAATTTATAGGTTATCTCATCACTCTAATTGATTGTTTCCTTTGCCATGTAGAAAATTTTCAGTTTGGAAGATGGCCGAATAGGAACAGCTCCAGCCTCCAACTCCCAGCATGAGTGACACAGAAGACGGGTGATTTCTGCATTTTCAACTGAGGTACTGCTTTCATCTCACTGGGGCATGTCAGACAGTCGATGCTGGTCTGCAGGTGCAGCCCGAACAGCAAGAGCTGAAGCAGAGCAAGGCATCGCCTCACCTGGGAAGCACAAGGGGGAAGGGAATTCCTTTTCCTAGCCAAGGGAAATTGAGACACACAACACCTGGAAAGTCAGGTAACTCCCACCCTAATACTGCACTTTACCAAGGGTCTTAGCAAATGACACACCAGGAGATTATATCCCACACCAGGCCCAGAGGGTCCCATGCCCACAGAGCCTCCCTCATTGCTAGCACAGCAGTCTGAGATCTAACTGCAATGCAGCAGCGAGGCTCGGGGAGGGGCACCCGCAATTGCTGAGACTTAAGTAGGTAAACAAAGCTGCTGGGAAGCTCAAATTGGGTGGAGTCTAACACAGCTCAAGGAGGTCTGCCTGCCTCTGTAGACTCTACCTCTGGGGACAGGGCATAGCTAAACAAAAAGCAGCAGAAACTTCTGCAGATGTAAATGTCCCTGTCTGACAGCTTTGAAGAGAGCAGTGGTTCTCCCAGCCTGGAAGTTGAGATGTGAGAACGGACAGACTGCCTGCTCAAGTGGGTCCCTGACCCCTGAGTAGCCTAACTGGGAGATATCCCCCACTAGGTGCAGATGGACACCTCACACCTCACACGGCTGGGTACACCCCTGAGATGAAGCTTCCAGAGCAAGAATCAGACAGCAACACTCGCTGTTCAGCAATATTCTATC
>NW_016807758.1:1377721-1395399 GCF_001698545.2 Rhinopithecus bieti
TATTGTGGGGAGGGGGGTAGGGGGAGGGATAGCATTAGGAGATATGCCTAATGTAAATGACGAGTTAATGGGTGCAGCACACCAACATGGCACACATATGCATATGTAACAAACCTGCACGTTGTGCACATGTACCCTAGAACTTAAAGTATAATTTAAAAAAAAAGAAAATTTTCAGTTTGTTGTCATCTCATTTGTCTATTTTTGCTTTTGTTTCCTGTGTTTTGGAGTCATACTTAAAAAATCATTGTCCAAACCAATGTCATGGAGGTTTTCCCCTGTGTTTCTTCTAGTAGTTTCATAGTTTCAGGTATTATATTTAGGTATTTAATCCACTTTGAGTTGATTTTACATATAGTGTGATATGAGAGTCTAATTTTTTTCTTCTGTATGTGTATATCCAATTTTCCCAACATAAATTATTGAAGAGGCTCTCCTTATCACATTGTGACTTCTTGCCTTCTTTGTTGAAAATCAGTTGACTGTAAATGCATGAATTTATTTCTGGGTTCTCTATTAGGTTCCATTGGTCTATGTGTCTGTTTTTATGGGAATACCATGTTGTTTTGTTTACTATGGATTTGTAGTGTATTTTGAAATTAGGTAATGTGATGCCTCCAGTATTGCTCTTTTTGCCAACAATGGCTCTGGCATTCAGGGTCTCATGTGGTTTCAAAAAATTTTTCAAATATTTCTGTAAAGAATGTCACCAATATCTTAATAAGGATTGCATTGGATCTATAGGTTATTTGTGTAGTGTATATATTTTATTAATTCTTCCAACCCATGGAAATGTGATATCTTATCATTTATTTGTCTCCTTATTTTTCCCTTCAATTATTTATAGTTTTTGGTGAACAGATCTTTCACCTCCTTGATTAAATTTACTCCTAAGTATCTGAAGATATATTATAAAAGAATTTTTTTATTTCCTTTACAGATAGTTCACTGTGAGTATATAGAGACTACTGCAACTTTGCTGAATTCATTTCTTAGTTATAACATTCCTGAGTGACATCTTTAGGGTTTTCTTTACATAAGATTATATCATCTGCAAGTAAGGACCACTTAACTTCTTCTTTCCAAATTTGGATGCCTTTTATTTCTTTCTCTTATCTAATTGCTCTGACTAGAACTTCCAATATCATATTGAATAGAAATGACAAGAGTATCCTTGATTTGTTCCAGTTCTCAGGGAAAAAGCTGTCAACTTCTCTCCATTGAATACGATTTTAGCTACAGGTTTTGTTGTACATGCCCATTATTGTGTTGCAGGCCATTTCCTCTATAACTAATTTGTTGAGAGTTTTTATCATGAAATAATATTGAATTTTGTCAAATGTTTCTTCTGCACCTATTAAAATGACCATATAATTTTTGTCCTTCATTCTGCTAAGGTGACGTATTACATTTAATTTATATATGTTAGGCCATCTTTGCATCCCTAAGATGAATCCCATTTGATCATGGTGAATAATTTTTTTAAATGTTGCTGAATTCACTTAGTCAGTGTTTTCTCAACGATTTTTATGTCTATTTTCATCCAGAATATTGACCTGTAGTTTTCTTTTTTTGCAGTTTCTTCGCCTGGCTTTGGTATCACGGTTAAGCTGACTTTATAAAATGCTTGGAAATATACCCTCTTTTTCAATATTTTGAAATAGGTTGAGATGAATTGGTATTAGTTCTACTTAAATGTTTGATAGAATTCAACAATGAAGCCATAAGTTCCCGGACTTTTATTTGATGACAGGCTTTTATTACTGATATAATTTTCTTATTCATTATGGATCGATTAATATTTTATATTTTTTTAAATTAAGTTTTGATAGTTTTCATGCATCATCTCTTTTTATACTTTATTACTATCTATTTTGTCTGATGTAAATATAGCTGCTTTTGCTCTCTTATGGTTTTCATTAGCAAAAAATATGCATTTACATTTGAGGTAATTATTGATAGGTAAGGACTACTACTGTCATTTTATTAATTGTTTTGTAAGTCATTTGTTCCTTTCTTCCTCTTTTGCTATCTTTCTTTGTAGTTAAGTGATTTTCTCTAGTGGTATGTTTACTTTTCTTTATCCTTTGTGTGTGTGTGTGTGTGTGTGTATCTACTATAGTTTTTGCTTCATGATTACCAGGAGGCATACAAAAAACATCTATAGTTATAACAGGTTATTTTAAGCTGATGATACCCTTCATGACAAAAATTCAGANTTTTTATTACTGATATAATTTTCTTATTCATTATGGATCGATTAATATTTTATATTTTTTTAAATTAAGTTTTGATAGTTTTCATGCATCATCTCTTTTATACTTTATTACTATCTATTTTGTCTGATGTAAATATAGCTGCTTTTGCTCTCTTATGGTTTTCATTAGCAAAAAATATGCATTTACATTTGAGGTAATTATTGATAGGTAAGGACTACTACTGTCATTTTATTAATTGTTTTGTAAGTCATTTGTTCCTTTCTTCCTCTTTTGCTATCTTTCTTTGTAGTTAAGTGATTTTCTCTAGTGGTATGTTTACTTTTCTTTATCCTTTGTGTGTGTGTGTGTGTGTGTATCTACTATAGTTTTTGCTTCATGATTACCAGGAGGCATACAAAAAACATCTATAGTTATAACAGGTTATTTTAAGCTGATGATACCCTTCATGACAAAATTCAGAACTTTATATTTTACTCCAAACTCTTCCCACATTTTGAATTTTAATCCCACACTTTACATCATTTTATATGACATATCTGTTAAAAATTATTGTAGCTATTATTATTTTTAATAGTTTTGTGTTTCAACCTTCACACTAAAAAATATATAAGGACTTTACATTTGACTATTACAATATTAGAGTATTCTGAATTTGACTGTCTACCTTTACCAGTGAATTTTTTACTTTTGGATGTTATTTGTATTGTTAGCGTTCTTTTCTTTCAGCTTGAAGAACTCTCTTCAGCGTTTTTTCAATAAGATAGATATGATGGTGAGAAACTTCCTCAGCTTTGCCTGTCTGGAAAAATCTATCTTGCATTCATTTATGAAGAACAACTTTGCTTGGGTCAGTGTACTTGATTGACAGTATTTTTTTCCCTTAGGACTTTGAATATTTTATCTATCTCCTAAGATCTCTGCTGAGAAATCTTCTGCCAGTCATACTGAAACTCTCATATATTATTTGCTTTTTCTTGCTGATTTCAAAAAATCCTCTTTTTGTCTTTGAATTTTGACAGTTTGATTATAATGATTTAGGTAGTTTTATTTGGATTGAAACTGATTAGAGACTTTTGTCCTTCATTTATCTGGATATTTACATCTTTCTTTGGGTTTGAAAATTTTTCTACAATTTTTTTATTAAGCTTTCTGTCTTTTTATCATTCTCTTCTCCTCCTTTAACTCCTGTGATTCAAAATTTGTTCATTTGATCCTGTCCCATAAAGTCCATAACTTTCTTCATTCTTTTATTCTTATTTTACTGTATGTTTTTAAATAACCTGGTCTTGAGTTCACAAATTTTCCCTTCTGCCTGATAAATTCTGCTGTTGATGTTCTTTATTGCACTTTTTATTTTGTTCATTATACTTTTCAGCTTCAAAATGTCTGTGTGTTTTTTTACTACTTCTATTTCTTTATTGAATTTCTCATTCTGGTCACATATTTTTCCTTATTTAGTTGAAATATTTCTCTATATTTTCCTGAAGTTTGCTGAGCTTCCTAAAACAGTTATGTTAAACTCTTTGTCAGGCAGTTTAAACATCTCCATTTCTTCAAGGTCAGACAGTCCCTGACATCTTATTTCTTTGGTGATATTATGTCTCCATCATTGTTCTTGATTGTTGTGGTTGTGCATCAGTGGTTGCATAATTAAAGAGGTAGATACTTATTTCAGCCTTCACAGACCAGTTTATTCTGGAAAATCCCTGTAATAGGCACACTGCTGGGGTACACCAGAAGCCCAGGGAAGTTATGACTGTCACAGTGCTGCCAGAAGCACAGCATCAAGCAAATGCTGGGGTAAATCTGATTCCCAGTTTCACTGAGGCCTGCTGCTTAGAAGTTTTTAGAGCCCAGGGTCTCCTCTGACCACCAAGATCACCCCCTGATGCCCATTGAGGAAGCTACAGCTACACACAGAAGGAAGCTCGAAAGCTACATTAAGCCCCACTACAGAAGGAAATTGAAGATGCCAAGATGTGGTGTGAAGTTCCAATTTTGAGATCTTTTAATGTGAAAAGGAAGATGGTAACATGGAGGAAGGAATTACAGTCTGAATTTGAAGGAATTAAGTCTTTCTTGGAAAAAGAACAAGCTGCAATCCATGATAGGCTACTTACTGAAGAGAAGGAGGCTGAAGAAAAACTCACTGAAAACCAAAGACAAATTTCAAAGTATTTATTTGTACTATAAAATCTGTTAAACGAAATAACAAAGAAGTGTTTTCAGGCAGACCTGGATGAGCTGATAGGTATTGAGAATATTTACAACACATATGAAATCCTGAAAACCCCTACAATCTTCTCACATGAATCAAGGAAGGAGAGTTGGAGTCTCCCTCCACATTATTTTGGCCTGCAAAGAATGATGAGCACATTTCAGGAAGACTTGATGCCAGATCCAAAAGTAGCCCACCTTAGTCTTATTATCTCAAGAGATAGAAAACATGTGATATTAAGGATGATGAGGCCAAACTTTGTTGATAATTTTCAGTCATTTAGTTTTTACCTGGTTGCCGGGAGCTTTGAAAGATTTGATGCTGGGAGACACTTTTGGCAAGCAGAAGTGAGAGGCACAAGTGCGTTGTTCCTTGGTGCGTGTAAGGAAACATTTCCCAGAGATAGTCTTACATCACCAACTCCACAGATGGGGTGCTGGCAAATTCGGTCATTCTGTAGTTCACGCACTACAAGGAATACAGAAGTCCTGCAAGTTGCCATTTTTCTGGACTATGAGTTGGGGGAGGCTTCATTTTATAATTTAAAAAACAGATCACATGTGTATACCTTCACTGATAAGTTTACAGAAAAGCTTATGCCTTATTTCTCCATTGAACCTTCTTCACAAGCTGTTACAATCAGTATTGTCATAGACCAATAAAGGGCTTCTTAGAGAGCCCTTTGCATGTGGCTATCTTTTCTTCCTGTGTTCTTGGAAGACATTTGTAATATAGATTCTGGTTCAAAAAAAAAAAAAAAAAAAAAAAAAAGAAGTTTTAGAGCCCAGGGCCACTGATGTTGATCTAGAAATGGTACAGGCCAGAGATTGAGTTCGCCAAACAAGTATGAAGTCTAGAACTTTGTGTTACTGGTTGGTGCCACAGTGAATCTAAAATTTCTGTCTGTGGGTACTGAATTGGAATATAGGATTGTGGGTTTCTGCCAAGTGCCACATTTTACTGTGGCAGGCCAGTATTCTGTCCAAGACAAGTCCTGTGCTCACTTTTCTCTTTCCCCAGAGCAGATGTTATTGCTCTTCTTACTGGATTGCCTGGGGTTAAAAGAACAGTGACATGAATAATGTAAAACCATTCTTCCTACCATCTTCAATGCATCTTCTTTATTTATGTTCTATAACTAGGCACTGCAATCTCTCACCTGATTTAATTAGCTCTTGTGAAGGTATTTTTAAATGTGTGATTAGTTTCTTGAATTTATGCTTCTATGGAAAGATCTTTGCTGGAGAATACTACTCTGGTATCTTGCACTGTCCTTCTCTGGATTAGACTTTTTTTATTTTATACAGGTGACTTCATAGTGGCCCTAAAGTCTCTCAGTCTTCTTAGCATAGACAACTTATTGTATATGACATGCTTACATATATATCTTCAATTATTGATTTTGAAAACTCATAACTGATTTTATGTTTAAATTATTAGATATTTATTGCTCAAAAATTCACTATGGAATAGAAAACATCATAAAGCATTAATAAAGAATACATATTTTTTTAATTATCACATTGACAAAAGTTCTCTCTTTAATCAGTCAGGCTCAGTTGAGCTCTGTTCTCGACTTGGCTTCAACTTTAGCCTATAAAGAATGCAGACTTTCAGCCTAAACAATTTCAGCTACCCCATGCTCTGAGAGACATTAACATACTCTAGCATGCCTCCTTACAGCCCAAGGATGTGTGAAAGAAAAATAAAAACTTGGGATCCCAATTTACTATGCCAAAAGAAAAAAAATAAGCTAAGTCATGCAAGAAGCTGCCTTTCCTATTGTTCCTAAACAGACATCTACAGATAAAAGATTAAATGTCTCCACAGGTAGCTACTTTACATTCACCTTATCTAATGTAAAGTGCCAAGTTACTGAGTGCAAGATGAATATACAGTTGACTGTTCCCCTACCTGCTCCTTTTCTCATGCAATGTGTGAATTACTATATGCTTCCCCGTCCACTCTAGCCCAGTTTTCCCCTTTAAATACTGAAGCCCTGAAAGTTGACTTTGGAGAAAGGGACAGACCATAGACTTTCTGTGGTTCCATGTTTATTTTTGCCAGGCATGTCCTTAACTTTGGCAAAATAAACTTCTAAGTTAATTAAAACCTGTCTCTCAGGTTTACAGATGTGTTCTTGGGATGACCCAACCACTCCTCTCAAATTACTACCTGAGAAAGCTAAAGGCTGCCCAAGGAATGTATTATTTGTTCTAACCAACACCTGAGAAGGGAGACCCTGTCTCCCAATCACTGTGAGATAGTAGCAGTGTATCTACGAAAAGCACCAGTTAGCAAACCCAGATGGCCTAATCATGTTGACCAATCACACTTCCTGCTTTTCAGTTCTCTGACTCTGCTCGAACCCCACTTTTTCCTCTTTCCTACTCTGTCATTATCCCTTTATAATGCCAGTCACCTCTACTGAATACGTCAGACTTTCTTCCCTTTTTCAGTAGTTACTGAGTAAAATCTGCTTACAGTCTTTAACAAGTGTGTGGCTTTATTTATCTTTGACAAAATACATCAAGGTATAGCATGTATGTGAACTAGAAGATGCAGTATTATAGTGATGTCAATTCCGCCCAGCTTATTCCCTAAATTCAGTGCAATCTCAATTAACATCTGAAAAGTCTGCTTGTATAACATAACAACCAGATTCTAATTAACATAGAAAATGAAAAGTCCTAGAATAGCCATTATTATTTAAAATAGTATAGCGGAACTCTGCAATAAGAAAGAGATTCCCGTGTAGACTAATCTTAACTTTGATTCAAATAGAGGTAAATGGGCATTCTAAAGGGAGAATGAAGGAGTAGAGAAAAGGGGGCAAGTGAGGTTTGAGCAGCATCAGAGAACTGGAAAACCAGTAGGGTGACTGGTCAATGTGATTAGGATATCTGGGTTTGCTAACTGGTGTTTTACAAAATATCAGCTTTATATAAAATTACTATGATTAAGATGATGTGGTACCCGCACAGAGGTATATGGTGAGACCAATGGAAGGGAAGGAAACCAATATCAAACACATTCCTATAAATAAACTTGACTTATAATTGGGATAATATTACCAATCACTGGGGAAATAATGGACTATTTAATATATTATTCTGAGACAATTGGTTATCTACTTGAGAAAAAATTTGAACTAGATTTTGATCTCCCTTAATTTATAAAAATAGAACATATAAAAGTTTTAAAATACCATAATAATACATATTATTGTTTATTATCCAAATATAGTATATAATTATGGCATAAAAAATGCATGGAGTTGGGCCTATACAATTTTAATTAAACATTTTGAAATAAATAATGCAAGGAAATGATGTACAAATAAGGATAGGATTTACTTTGGAGAATAGTGAGTGAATGGTATTAGAGATGAGACACAGGAAGTTTTAATTTTGCTTTTATAATTTATTTTTTTAAAATAAGCTGATGTAAATTTGACAAGCCATTACAATATTTTAAGTTACCTTTTATTTCTGTAACTCTCAGCACATTGGAATTATTCTTAATAAACTGGGAAAAAAAAGAATTAACATTCATTGAGTTCTTACTCTGTGCCAATTGTGATACTAAAAGCCTTCATTTACAATTTTATATATTCCTCACAAATACTCTATAAAGTAGTCATCATTTAGGGTCAATTTATTTAAAAAGAAATTGAATTTCTAAAAGGTTAATTTCCAAAAGGTTTAAAATTACAGTCATGTCTGATTCCAAAAGTACAGAAGCATTTTGCTGAACCATAAATTTTTTAAACGTGTCTGTGAAGCAAAGCATGATAAACCCAAAGCTCCTATTAGGGTTTACTTTGTTTCCATAGTTCCCTTAAGCACTAATATAGCATGAAAATATCTAGTGTTTTCAATTGCCATGGCTTCTTAGTATAAATTTCAATAGAATTATAAAAATATTTGCTAATATAATAAGAATTATATTCTGTGTTTGCCAAATGATATGAATGTTGTGACCCAGAGAATGGAAGTTATTTCTGAATCATATTCTGAAGTTTTTTTTGCTATTTCTTTTCAATGTAGTTAACACTAAACTTGCTATATTTGTTCATTCTCACCCTGCTATGAAGATATACCCAAGACTGGGTAATTTATAAGAAAGAGGTTTAATTGACTCACAGTTCAGCATGGCTGGGGAGGACTCAGGAAACTTACAGTCACAGCAAAAGGAGAAGCAAACATATTCTTCTTCACATGACAACAGGAAGGAGAAGAATGAGCAATTATGGGGGTGAGGAAGCCCCTTATAAAACCATCAGAACTTGTGAGAACTCACTATCATTAGAAGAGCATGCAGGTAACCACTGCCATGATTCAATTACCTCCCATTGGGTCACTCCCACGACACATGGGGAATATGGAAACTACAGTTCAAAATGAGATTTGGATGGGGACACAGCCAAACCATATGATTTCACCATTGGCCCCTCCAAAATTTGATGTCCTCTATTTCAAAAGACAATCATGCCTTCCCATTCCATTCCAGCATTAACTCTTAAGTGCAAGTTCAAAATCTTATCTGAGACAGGGCACATCCCTTCCACCTATAAACATGGAACATCAAAAGTGAATTGGTTACTTCTTAGATACAACGGGGATACAGGCACTGGGTAAACACGACCATTCCAAGGGGGAGAAATTGACAGATACAAGGGGTCTACAGGCCCCATGCAAGTCTAAAATCCAATAGGGCAGTCACTAACTTTAATGTTCCAAAATGATTCCCTTTGACTTCATGTCTCACATCCCGATCATGCTGATCCAAAAGGTGGGCTGCCATGGACTTGGGTAGCTCCCCGCCTGTGGTTTGCAGGGTACATTCCCCCTCTCAACTGCTTTCACAGGCAGTTGCTGAGTGTCTGTGGCTTTTCCAGGCATATGGTACAAGCTGTCGGTGAATCTACCATTATGCTGTTTGGAGGACAGTGGCCCTCTTCTCACATCTCTACTAGGCAGTGTCCTAGTGGAGACTCTATGTGGGGGACTATGACCCCACATTTCCTTTTCTCAATGCCCTAGCAAATGTTCTTCATGAGAACTGCACTCATGCAGCAAACTTCTGCCTGGACATTCAGGCTTTTCCATAAATCCTCTGAAATCTAGGTAGAAGTTCCTAAACCTCGATTTTTGACTTCTGTATACCCACAGGACCAACACCATGTGAAAGCTGCCAAGGCTTGGGGCTTTCACCCTCTGAAGCCACAACCCAAGTTATACCTTGGCTCCTTTTAGTCATGGCTAGAGTGGCTGTGATGCAGGGTACCAAGTCCCAGGGCTGCAGAGAGGATGGGGGGACCCTGAGGCTGGTCCAGGAAACCATTTTTTACTGCAAGGCCTCTGGCCCTGTGATGGGTGGGGTTGCTGTGAAGGTCTCTGACATACCCTGGACACATTTTCACCATTATCTTAGTGATTAACATTTGAATCCTCCTTACTTATGCAAATTTCTTCAGTGGGCTTGGATTTCTAACCAGAAAATGAATTTTTCTTTTCTATGGCACTGTTAGGCTACAAATTTTCCAAACTTCAATACTCTGCTTTCTCTTGAATGCTTTGCCATTTAGAAATTTTTTCCACCAGATACCCTAAATCATCTCTTTCCATTTCAAAGCTCCACAGATCTCTAGAGCAGGAGAAAAAATGCCACCAGTCTCTTTCCATAGCAAGAACGATCTTTACTCCAGTCCCCAAGAAGTTTCTGATCTCCATCTGAGACCACCTCAGCCTGGACTTCACTGTCCATATCACTATCAGCACTTTGATCAAAGCCATTCAACAAGTGTCTAGGAAGTTTCAAACTTTCCCACATCTTCCTTCCTTCTGAACTCACTAAGTCTCTAGGAAGTTCCAAACTTTCCCACATTTTCCTGCCCTCCTCTGAATCCTCCAAACTGTTCCAACCTCTTCCTGTTACCCAGTTCCAATGTTGCTTCCACATATTCAGTATCCTTATAGCAGCACCCCACTCTGCAGTACCAATTTACTGTATTAGTCTATTCTCACACTGCTATGAAAACATACCCAAAACTAATAATTTATAAAGCAAAGAGGTTTAATTGACTCACAGTTCACTATGGCTGGAAAGGTCTCAGGAAAATTACAATCATGGTGAAAGGGGAAGCAAGCATGTCCTTCATGTCTTCACTTGTCAGGAAGAAAGAGAAGAATAACTAAAAGGGAAGAAAAGTCCCTTAAAAAGCCATCAGATCTCATGAGAATTCACTCACTATTATGAGAACAGCATGCAAGTAACTGCCCACATGATTCAATTACCTCACACTGAATCCCCCCTATGAGATGTGAGGATAATGGGAATTACAGTTTAACATGAGATTTGGATAGGGACACAGCCAAACCATATCACTTGCCTAAATGAAAATTTGCCTGTGACACTTGCTGTTTCAATCACTCTGCTTCTGGCTTGCCTATCCAGACATTTAAATGTAGAATAGGGGCTTCAGATTGACAAAAAAGTAAAAAAATTGAAATACTTTCTTTGAGTTAGTGAGTAAAATTAGCTAGTAAAGATGAACATTGAAAATAGGGAAATTTATTACGTTTTAACCAATTTCTTTCTCTTCCTGATACATAGTTTCTGAATGACACATACTTTGTCGTGAAATTTCTGCTGTATCTAGAGAATACAGATATTTAATATCATTACATATTTAAAAAATAGTGCCAAGAGTGATTATACTATTTGTTTCTGCAAAAACAGTATATTAATTTCCCCACATTGCTACAATGTAAGTAACATATAGTACTGTCAGAACTTTTGGTTTCTGATAGTGTAAAATACTATTGTTACTTTAATTCATACCTCTTGATTCCTGGAGAGGTGGGGAATTTTATTTTAATTATAATTTAAGTTATAGGGTACATGTGCAAGAAGTGCAGGTTTGTTACATATGTATACATGTGCCATGTTGGTGTGCTGTACCCATAAACTCATCATTTACATTAGGTATATCTCCTAATGCTATCCCTCCCTACTACCCTCACTCCATGACAGGCCCCGGTGTGTGATGTTCCCCACCCTGTGTCTAAGTGTTCTCATTGTTCAATTCCCACCTATGAGTGAGAACATGCGGTGTTTGGTTTTCTTTCCTTGTGATGGTTTGCTCAGAATGATGGTTTCCAGCTTCATCCATGTCCCTACAAAGGACATGAACTCATCTTTTTTATGGCTGCATAGTATTCCACGGTATATATGTGCCACATTTTCATAATCCAGTCTATTATTGATGGACATTTGGGTTGGTTCCAAGTCTCTGCTATTGTGAATAGTGCCTCAATAAACATATATGTGCATGTGTCTTTATAGCAGCATGACTTATAATCCTTTGGGTATATACCCAGTAATGGGGTGGCTGGGTCAAATGGTATTCCTAGTTCTAGATCCTTGAGGAATCGCCACACTGTCTTCCACAATGGCTGAACTAGTTTACAGTCCCACCAACAGTGTAAAAGTGTTCCTATCTCTCCACATGCTCTCCAGCACCTGTTGTTTCCTGACATTTTAATGATCGCCATTCTAACCAATGTTAGATGGTATCTCACTGCTGTTTCAATTTGCATTTCTCTGACAGCCAGTGTTGATGAGCATTTTTTCACATGTCTGTTGGCTGCATAAATGTCTTCTTTTGAGAAGTGGCTGTTCATATCCTTTGCCCACTTTTTGATGGGGTTGTATGATTTTTTTCTTATAAATTTGTTTAAGTTCTTTGTAGATTCTGGATATTAGCCCTTTGTCACATGAGTAGATTTTAAAAATTTTCTCCCATTCTGTAGTTTACCTGTTCACTCTGATGGTAGTTTCTTTTGCTGTGCAGAAGCTCTTTAGTTTAATTAGATCCCATTTGTCAATTTTGGCTTTTGTTGCCATTTCTTTTGGTATTTTGGTCATGAAGTCCTTGCCCATGCCTATGTTCTGAATGGTATTGACTAGGTTTCCTTCTAGGGTTTTTATGGTTTTAGGTCTAACATTTAAGTCTTTAATCCATCTTGAATTCTTTTTGTATAAGGTGTAGAGAAGGGATCCAGTGTCAGCTTTCTACATATGGCTAACCAGTTTTCCCAGCACCATTTATTAAATAGGGAATCCTTTCCCCATTTCTTGTTTTTGTCAGCTTTATCAAAGATCAGATGGTTGTAGATGTGTGGTATTATTTGTGAGGGCGCTAGTCTGTTCCATTGGTCTGTATCTCTGTTTTGGTACCAGTACCATGCTGTTTTGGTTACTGTAGCCTTGTAGTATAGTTTGAAGTCAGGTAGCATGATGCCTCCAGCTTTGTTCTTTTTGCTTAGGATTGTCTTGGCAATGCGGGTTCTTTTTTGGTTCCATATGAACTTTAGTTTTTTCCTGTTCTGTGAAGAAAGACATGGGTAGCTTGATGGGGTTGGCATTGAATCTATAAATTACCTTGGGTGGTATGACCATTTTCACGATATTGATTCTTCCATGAAGCATGGAACGTTCTTCTATTTGTTTGTGTCCTCTTTTGTTTCCTTGGGCAGTGGTTTGTAGTTCTCCTTGAAGAGGTTCTTCACATCCCTTGTAAGTTGGATACCTAGGTATTTTGTTCTCTTTGAAGCTATTGTGAATGGGAGTTCACTCATGATTTGGCTCTCTGTTTGTCTGTTGATTGTGCATAGGAATGCTTGTGATTTTGGCACATTGATTTTGTATCCTGAGACTTTGCTGAAGTTACTTACCAGCCTAAGGAGATTTTGGGCTGAGATGATGGGGTTTTCTAAATATACAACCATGTCATCTGCAAACAGGGACAGTTTGACTTCCTCTTTTCCTAATTGAATATCCTTTATTTCTTTCTCCTGCCTGATTGGCCTGGCCAGAACTTCCAACACTATGTTGAATAGGAGTGGTGAGAGAAGGCATCCCTGTCTTGTGCCAGTTTTCAAAGGGAATGCTTCCAGCTTTTGTCCATTCGGTATGATATTGGCTGTGGTTTTGTCATAAATACCTCTTATTATTTTGAGATATGTTCCATCAATACCTAGTGTATTGAGAATTTTTAGAATGAAGGGCTGTTGAATTTTGTCAAAGGCCTTTTCTGCTTCTATTGAGATAATCATGTGGTTTTTGTCTTTGGTCCTGTTTATATGATGGATTACATTTATTGATTTGCATATGTTGAACCAGCCTTGCATCCCAGGGATGAAGCCCACTTGATCATAGTGGATAAGCTTTTTGATGTGCTTCAGGATTTGGTTTGCCAGTATTTTATTGAGGATTTTTGCATCGATGTTCATCAGGGATATTGGTCTAAAATTCTCTTTTTTTTTGTTGTGTCTCTGCCAGGCTTTGGTATCAGGATGATGTTGGCCTCATAAAATGAGTTAGGGAGGATTCCCTCTTTTTCTATTGATNCATAGTGGATAAGCTTTTTGATGTGCTTCAGGATTTGGTTTGCCAGTATTTTATTGAGAATTTTTGCATCGATGTTCATCAGGGATATTGATCTAAAATTCTGTTTTTTTTTGTTGTGTCTCTGCCAGGCTTTGGTATCAGGATGAAGCTGGCCTCATAAAATAGTTATGGAGTATTCCCTCTTTGATTTCAGAATCAGTATTCTGAAACTGATTGGAATAGTTTCAGAAGGAATGGTACTAGCTCCTCTTTGTACCTCTGGTAGAATTTGGCTCTGAAATCGTCTAGTCCTGGACCTTTTTTGATTGGTAGGCTATTAATTATTGCCTCAATTTTAGAGCCTGTTATTGGTCTATTCAGGGATTCAACTTCTTCCAAGTTCAGTCTTGGGACGGTGTATGTGTCCAGGAATTTATCCATTTCTTCTAGATTTTCTACTTCATTTGTATAGAGGTGTTTATAGTATTCTCTGATGGTAGTTTGTATTTCTGTGGGATTGGTGGTGCTATCCCCTTTATCATTTTTTATTGCGTCTATTTGATTCTTCTCTCTTTTCTTCTGTATTAGTCTTGCTAGCAGTCTATCAATTTTGTTGATCTTTTCAGAAAACCAGCTCCTGGATTCATTGATTTTTTTGAAGAGTTTTTTGTGTCTCTATATCCTTCAGTGCTGCTCTGATCTCAGTTATTTCTTGCCTTCTGCTAGCTTTTGAATGTGTTTGTTTCTCTAGTTCTTTTAATTGTAATGTTAGGGTGTCAATTTTAGATCTTTCCTGCTTTTCCTTGTGGGCATTTAGTGCTATAAATTCCCCTCTACACACTGCTTTAAATGTGTCCCAGAGATTCTGGTATGTTGTCTCTTTTTTCTCATTGATTTCAAAGAACATCTTTATTTCTTCCTTCATTTCATTATGTACCTAGTAGTCATTCAGGAGCAGGTTGTTCAGTTTCCATGTAGTTGAGCAACTTTCAGTGAGTTTCTGAATCCTAAATTCTAGTTTGATTGCACTGTGGTCTTAGAGACAGTTTGCTATAATTTCTGTTCTTTTACATTTGCTGAGGAGTGCTTTAGTTCCAACTATGTGGTCAATTTTGGAATAAGCTGAGAAGAATGTACACTCTGTTGAATTGGGGTGGAAAGTTTTGTAGATGTCTGCTAGGTCTGTTTGGTGCAGAGCTGAGTTCAATTCCTGGATATCCTTGTTAAATTTCTGTCTTGTTGATCTGTCTAATATTGACAGCGGGGTGTTAAAGTCCTCCATTATTATTGTGTGGGAGTCTAAGTCTCTTTGTAGGTCTCTAAGGACGTGACTTGCTTTATGAATCTTGGTGCTCCTGTATTGGGTCCATATATATTTATGACAGTTAGCTCTTCTTTTTGAATTGATCCCTTTACCATTATGTAACGGCCTTCTTTGTCTCTTTTGATCTTTGTTGGTTTATAGTCTGTTTTATCAGAGGCTAGGATTGCAATCTCTGCTTTTTTCTGTTTTCCATTTGCTTGATAGATTTTCCTCCATCCCGTTATTTTGAGCCTATGTATGTCTCTGCACGTGAGATGGTTCTCCTGAATATAGCATACTAATGGGTCTTGACTCTGTATCCAATTTGCCAGTCTGTGTCTTTTAATTGGAGGAATTAGCCCATTTACATTTAAAGTTAATATGGTCATGTGTGAATTTGATCCTGTCATTATGATGTTAGCTGGTTATTTTGCTCATTAGTTGATGCAGTTTCTTCCTAGCAATTTACAATTTGGTCTTACAATATGGCATGTTTTTGCAATGTGGCTGGTACTGGTTGTTCCTTTCCATGTGTAGTGCTTGTTTCAGGAGCTTTTGTAAGGCAGGCCTGGTGATGACAAAATCTCTCAGTATTTGCTTGTCTGTAAACGATTTTATTTCTCCTTTACTTATGAAGCTTAGTTTGACTGGATATGAAATTCTGATTTGAAAATTCTTTTCTTTAAGGATGTTGAATATTGGTCCCCACTCTCTTCTGACTTGGAGAGTTTCTGCTGAGAAATCTGCTGTTAGTCTGATGGGCTTCCCTTTGTGGGTACCCTGACCTTTCTCTCTTGCTGCCCTTAACATTTTTTCCTGCACTTCAACTTTGGTGAATCTGACAATTATGTGTCTTGGAGTTGCTCTTCTCGAGGAGTGTCTTTGTGGCGTTCTCTGTATTTCCTGAATTTGAATGTTGGACTGCCTTGCTACATTGGGGAAATTCTCCTGGATAATATCCTGAAGAGTGTTTTCCAACTTGGTTCCATTCTCCCCGTCACTTTCAGGTACACCAATCAAACGTAGACTTGGTCATTTCACATAGTCCCATATTTCTTGGAGGCTGTGTTCACTTCTTTTTATTCTTCCTTCTCTAAACTTCTTATCTCACTTCATTTCATTCATTTGATCTTCAATCACTGATACTCTTTCTTCCATTTGATCTAATCGGCTACTGAAGCTTGTGCATGCATCGCGTAGTTCTCATTCCAGGTTTTAAGCTCCATCAGTCATTTAAGGTCTTCTCTACACTGTTTATTCTAGTTAGTCATTCTTTTTTCAAGGTTTTTAGCTTCCTTGCAATGGGTTCAAACATTCTCCTTTAGCTCAGAGAAGTTTGTTACTGCTGATCATCTGAAGCCTCTCAACTCATCAAAGTCATTCTCCACCCAGCTTTGTTCCATTGCTGGCAAGGAGCTGCATTCCTTTGGAGGAGAAGAGGCCCTTTGATTTTTAGAATATTCAGTTTTTCTGCTCTGGTTTTGCCCCATCTTTGTGTTTTTATCTACCTTTGGTCTTTGATGATTGTGATGTACAGATGGGGTTTTGGTGCAGATATCTTTTCTGTTTGTTAGTTTTCCTTCTAACAGTCAGGACCCTCAGCTTCAGGTCTCTTGGAGTTTGCTGGAGGTCCACTCCAGACCCTGTTTGCCTGGGTATCACCAGCAGAAGCTGTAGAATGGCCAATGTTGCTGCCTGATCCTTCCTCTGGAAGCTTTGTCTCAGAGGGGCACCTGTCTGTATGAGGTGTCAATTGGCCCCTACTGGGAGGTAAAAGCACAGTATTGCCTAGTTTCTAAGGATCATGTCTGCAAGCCAGGATTCCCAATCCAGAGACAATGGCCCTGATGGGATGGAGCCCGAAGGTGTCATCGAGAGTAACTGGAATGAGATTGTTGACAGTTTTGATGACATGAACCTCTCAGAGTCCCTTCTCCATGGCATCTACGCCTATGGTTTTGAGAAGCCATCTGCCATCCAGCAGTGAGCCATTCTACCTTGTATCAAGGGTTATGATGTGATCGCTCAAGCCCAATCTGGGACTGGGAAAATGGCCACATTTGCTATATCGATTCTGCAGCAGATTGAATTAGATCTAAAAGCCACCCAGGCCTTGGTCCTGGCACCCACTCAAGAATTGGCTCAGCAGATACAGAAGGTGGTCATGGCACTAGGAGACTACATGGGTGCCTCCTATCATGCCTGTATTGGGGACACCAATGTGTGTGCTGAGGTGCAGAAACTGCAGATGGAAGCGCCCCACATAATCGTGGGGACCCCTGGCCGAGTGTTTGATATGCATAACCAGAGATACCTGTCTCCCAAATACATCAAGATGCTTGTACTGGACGAAGCTGACGAAATGTTAAGCCGTGGATTCAAGGACCAGATCTATGACATATTCCAAAAGCTCAACAGCAACACCCAAGTAGTTTTGCTGTCAGCTACAATGCCTTCTGATGTGCTTGAGGTGACCAAGAAGTTCATGAGGGACCCCATTCGGATTCTTGTCAAGAAGGAAGAGTTGACCCTGGAGGGTATC